>NC_136484.1:14582213-14987213 GCF_053919585.1 Euprymna scolopes | reverse complement strand
ACTCTTTAACAATTAGGGATCTAACACGTAAAATTATAACTAACACCAACATTAACACCAAAGCCGGAATATATTCCATACCCTGCCTTGATTGTGGAAAAATATACGTAGGAGAAACTCAACGTAATTTAAATAAAAGAATATATGAACACAAAAGAGATGTAAAAAACAACAATACACTCAACGCCATATTTTGTCACATCATGGAAAACGACCACCATTTTGATTTTAACAAAGCAACTTTCCTTAAACACATACATAACAGATCCACACGACGTTTAATTGAGTCAGCTATAATCTCCCATTCCAGCAAAATAATTAAGCAAAGAAAAAGTTTTTTCCACGTTGCTCCCTTTCTGTCGAAAATAATTATCAAAGAAAACAACTTAGACACCGGTTAAACGCGAAAAAAAAAAAAAAAAAATTCGTAATTTCACTTAATTTTATTTTTATTTTACTTATTTACTGTATTTTATCATTATCTATTTTTAGACTCCATTTTATCACCTCCTATTCTTATTTTTAGATACCATCTTTTAAGTTACTGCGCTATTTTATCCCAATTCAATTATTTCTAATTTAAAAAAAAAAAAAAAAAAAAAAAAAAACGATTCTTTCGTAATCTCGTGTCATTTTATTTATTTAATCTATCACCGCTATATTTCCAAACACAATTTTTAATCTCTACGATATTTTATCTTTTAGACGTAATCCACTACACTAGTTTACTCTAATTAGTTCTTCTCTCATAAAATGTATATACATGTATATATGACATCTAATTTACATAAGGAAAACACGCTGCTCTCCCCCATCATTATATATAGCCCCAATCCTCCGACTCTCTCGTCAATGACCATCCCTCTTGAAGAAGCCCGCATAAATCGGGCGAAACGTTGAGTATCCAGGTCCTTCCACCTCCATTTTATTTCATATATATATATATATATATATTTAAATATGTATGAATAAAAAATCAATACGAAATATATATAAATTTTTATATCTTTTCCTGCGTGTTGACGTGTAGAAATACAAAAAAAAACAACAAACAAAAACCAAGAATGTTTCCTTCAAAAACACATATTTTCGACAGATCCTTCGATCTTCCTCAATGTGAATATATATATATATATGGGGGGGGAAGTTAAAGGAAGAAAGTTAAATCAATACTTTAAAAGAAGACTTATCGGGATAATATAAAGCTACACAAATTGTATTGGAGCTTTTTTGGAAGTAAATAAGAAAAGAAAATGAAGGTATAAAAATTATATATTAATATATATATATATATATATATATATATATATATATATATATATATAGAGAGAGAGAGAGAGAGAGAGAGGGATTTATTTTTATTCGTTTATTCAATAAGGGTATACATCAATTAGGGGTGTTGGTTAGGTGAGGAATTTGTGCCATGATATTTCGAAGCATAATACTTCTCATAATAAGAGTGAAGGATGTTAGGAAATATTAGGGATGTGACGTCTAGCGATAGATAATTTATTTAGCGCATAATGCAACTATTGCTAGACGTTACATTCCTATTATGTTACCCTTATTTAATGAATGGATAAATCTCTATATATATTGATATATTTTTGATACGTTCATTTTCCTTTCTTATATATATATATATATATATATATATATATATATATATATATATATATATATATAGTAAGTTATAAAATATATATGGCGATTAAGCTACACTGAATGTTCCGCGTTTCATCCACTCTAGGACTCTTCACTCCTAGAGTGGATGAAACGCGGAATATTCAGTGTAGCTTAATCGCCATATATATTTTATAACTTACTAACTAGCTCTACCTATGTATTGAGCACTTTTGAAGTAAGTACTTAAAGTTTACGCATAAATGTATACTTTCGTATATTAATTTTATGTGAGTAAATTAAGTATATATATATATATATATATATATATATATATATACAATTACGTATTCCTGTCTGTTTGTTTGTTTATTTGTTCGCAATTTGATTAATATATACAAAAGGTCCATTACTTTAATGTTTCATTCATTTTATGTTTAGTATGATTCTTTCAAAATATACGATTAAAGGGTAACGTCATTTGCATATCACATTAAGGAAAATCGATTTTATTTAATTGGGAGTGTGCTAGTTATTGTTTATAGCGAGAGAATTTTAAGTGTTCTATTTAAGTATATTATTTAAATTTGATTTATATTGATAACATATTTAATTTAAGATATTTTTATCGGTATGGATTTTTTTATAAACCGGTTTGAGTTATTTCCCCTGGGCGCAAATTTTGTTCTTTTTGTTTTTGTTTACTTTATAGGCGGATATTAAAACTAAAAACTTTCAAGCATTATTTTTCGAATTAGTTTAAATAAAATAATTTTTGTGATTCTGCAATTAACGTTGTGCTCTAGTGGATGTTTGTTTAAAAATAAACAAACAATCGAATTCAACTACGATTCTTTATTTAAAACAAACAAAAAAAACGTTCATTTACGTTTTTTTTACCAGTTTTTTTTTCTTCACATTTTTTTCACATCGTAACTGCTAATTTTTTTCTTTTAATAACACAATAAGTCATAACTCATCATTTTTATAATATAAAAACGTGTATTTCAGTTAACACAAATTCTACTTTGGTATTTTTGAAACTGAATTATTTACAGTTTGTATTCGTTGCAAAAAACCGTATAAACATTTCTTTCTAGACTGAGGTAGCATAAGAAAAAATCGCTTAAACTGGAACATAGTCATAAAAAGGTGCTCAATACCTGAGGAATAGCCCCTCTTCGCATCCTTTCGGCCAAAATATCTGGTGGAGTTTGTACCGTACTACTTTTTTTCGGGTGGAGGGGATTACACTTTCATGTTTTTATTCGTTCTTTTACTTTTGGAATTTTTGTTGAGGTAACGATGGAGTTGACATATAATATTGAAAATTTGCTTAATATTTTAGTTTAGCAGGTGTGGCCAAACCGAACTTCATGTCGACCCTGGCAACGCTGGGTATCAATGCTAGTTTATATATATATATATATATATATATATATATATATATATATATATATATATATATATATATATATGCTAGTATATATATATATATATGCTAGTATATATATATATATATATATATATATATATATATATATATATATATATATATATATATATATATACACAGAGGGTGTCCACAAAGTCTGGCTGCATAATCTACACGATGCCCACAAAGTCTGGTTGCATAATCTAATGTAGCCAGACTTTGTGGACACCCTGTATATATATATATATATATATATATATATATATATATATATATATATATATATATATACTGGTAGCCAAATTGAATATTTAAATACTTATATCTTTAGTTTTATGGGACGAAAGTACGTGAAAATTTGTAAGCATTTTAACGATTTAAATACTATTCTACGGTTAATACTTTACGACAATTGGTAAAACTGATATATTTTCACAAGAATAAAATATGCCTAATTTTGTCTACGTTTGTATATATAGTGCCCTGTCAGGTCAGCTTCAGTTTTGCTGCTTTGGGATGAATTTTGCTGAGGGTTGTCTTCCCGGTGGCTTTCCAGGCTACATATATATGATAGACTCACGCCATGTTCGGTGCTCAAAGGCATAAAATCAGCCTGTAATGCTCTTTCAGTATTTATATTGCATGTTTGGCACGAGGCCGGCTTTTTCTCACTAAGCAAGTCGTATGATTCACAGGTGACGAATTGAGAAGGCGCAGTTCCTCTTCATGTTCTATAAAAATTGGTTGGTTATATATATATATATATATTGAGAGCGAACATTACAAAACTACAGATGCATTTATTTCGCATTCATATTGTTGTATTGCGGATGCTTTGTGAAATAAATACATCTGTATCTTTGGAATGTTTATTATCAATAAATATGCTACGAAAGCGTAAATTCGGTTTTATTGAGCATATTTAATCGTGACAAAATTTTTATTAAATATACACATTATCAGTATATATATATATATATATATATATATATATATATATATATATATATATATATATACAAACGTGTATTTATATATATATATATATATATATTTACAAACGTTTATTTATATATATATATATATACATTATTTATTTATTTTTTATATATAGAACAATATATACAAACTCTTTTACTATACGTCTTTAGAAAAAGTATATATATAGGTTTTACTTATAGACTGTATATATATATATATATATATATATATTTTTATATATATATATATATATATATATTTATATATATATATATATACATTATTTATTTTTATTTAAAGAACAGTTATCTTTAAAACAGGTGTCCGTAGATAACTGTTTGATAAGTAATATATATAGAACGTGCATTTTGATTACTTCTTCAGATTATTTTATTTATTTATTTACAGACTATTTTCTTCATCTTCATAGTTGTTGTTTCGGCCAACTGTTCCTCCAGCCCTCGTCAAATTGTTACTTGCGACAGGATAGGAATGCTTAATCTTCAACTGTATCTTGAGCAATTACTCTCCTCCATAGTTATTGTCGTCCTCTGCAAGGCAAGCAACTATAGAAGATGAGAATAATAGTCCGCAAATAAGTAAATAACATAGACAAATTACTCATCGCAAAAGAATTCAAATAATGAAAATTCTTCGGATTACTCATGCAGAGCCTTTGCAGAATTACGGATAGCGAAACTGAATTTTTTCCACATATTCGAATTTCCTATAAATCAAGAGTTAAGTCTGTAGACCAAGAAGTGAAGGAAGAGTTTGATAGGTACATAAATGACATTCTACTCTTTCTCCCCAAATCGTCGAATATTGATAATATCACTAACAAACTTGATGAAATAGAACCTACCATCAATTACACTTACGAAACTGAAAATAATAATTCCATATCTTTCCTAGACATACAATTAATTAATAATAAAAATCAACTAAAATTCAAAGTTCATCGTAAAACAACTAATAAGAATGATTATGTACATTTTTACTCGCAACACAATGACAACGTAAAAAATGCATTATAATTGGATTTTATCTAAGAGCTATGAGAATATGTAGCAAAGAATATCTAAACGATGAATTCGAATATATAGAAACTACATTCAAAAACTTACAATATCCCCAATACTTCCTACTTAACGCTAAAAAAGGCCTTAAAAATCTATCAAAACTGAGATCAAAACCACCCCCAAGAAAACCTAACACACAATAGAAGACTAATTGTTCCCACTAACGATAAAAATAATAACATTTATAAAAAGCTTAACAAAATCGGCTTTCAAATAGTACAAGAAACCTCCACAACGATAAAAGATTTAACTCGGAAATCTAAAACTAACAATAATAAACCATTAACACAAGCCAGAATTTATACCATATTGTGCCTTGATTGTGGCAAGATATACGTAGGAGAGACGCAGCGAAACTTTGCTAAAAGATTATATGAACACAAAAGAGACATAAAGAATAACAATACACTTAATGCTCTTTTCGGTCACATAATGGAAAATGATCATCATTTCGATTTCGAAAATGCGACCCCCCCTAAAGCATATACATAGTAGGTCAACACACCTTCTGTTGGAATCTGCTCTTATCTCAAACATTACTAACACTATCAAACAGAGAAAAGGATTTTTTAACATTTCTGTCCACTTATCTAAAATAATATTGCATGAAAATAATATAGACACTGGTTAATAAATATATATGTGTTCTTTGTTTGTTGGTTTTTTGTATATTTGTATAATAGTTATATTTGCATACATTCCCCCAGTATATATAAAACTAAAATCATCGACCCTCTCGTTAGTGACCGCACCTCTTGAAAAAGCTCGCATAATTCGGGCGAAACGTCGAGCCTTCGGTTTTCCGCTTCCTGTTCACATCATAAAGTCGGATTGTATCCATTTTAAAATTCACACATATATATATATATATATATATATATATATATATATATATATATATATATATATATATACACAGAGGGGGAAGGGGGTATGGAAAGAAAGAGTATCCGGTAGTCTAGCGATCAGAAGTACTTCTCGTGATCGCGAGACTAATATATCGGCCCGTAGAACCGCTAAACATGCCATGAAGTACCTAGTGAAAGACACCGTATTGATGTGTCTTTATCCTCGTAGATTGATTGACATGCTAATTAATACTAAATTACATCACTATTTAAATAATAGCTACAGACATATGCATATATTTCTCTCTCTCTCTCTCTCTCTCTCTCTCTCTCTCTCTCTCTGTCTCTGTCTGTCTGTCTGTCTGTCTGTCTGTCTGTCTCTCTCTCTCTCTCTCTCTCTCTCTCTCTCTCTCTCTCTCTCTCTCTCTCTCTCTCTCTCTCTCTCTCTACGGGGCAACCAAGAAGAATTCGAGAAATTCTTTAAACTGAGACTTATCGTTATAATACAGAACTCAACAGTTCAGTTGAAGCGTATATGTAGAAGGAAAAAGGGAGGGAAATAGACAATATAAAGATATATACTAATGCATAAAAATTTAATCGTTCATTCAATAGGGTCTTCCTTTATACCGAGGTATTTCAATACTTCTCTTCCGAAGAGTAGAGAAGGCGCTAGGCAACATATGACGTCTAGCGGTAACTACATTAGGAACGAAAAAAATAGTGTGTTTATGCTAGATGGTAACCAGTATACGTGTGGAGGAGAGAAAGTTGGAAAACATGCGTGATTAAGATTGTATAGGACGAAATAGTGATTATCACATAATGGATATAAGTTGTATGTAATCGGGGATTGGGGGTTTGCCATGGTACTTTATGGGGTATGAGTTCAATACGTGCATCATATGTGGAGATATACATTACCATCGATACGTTCAATACGTGCATCATATGTGGAGATATACATTAACATCGAGAAATAACGACAGAAAGAATGAAAAGCATGGGGAAATACATTGGAATAAAAAGCATATATACCCTGTATCCCTGCTTCCCTAACTGATATAATCTCCCTTTTTAACCAACGATTAAATTTATATTCATTAATATATATCTTTATATCCTCGATGTTCTTTCCTTATATATATATATATATATATATATATATATATATATATATATATATATATATATATATATATATACTAGCATGCTGTCCGCATAAATATTACATTTTATTAATACAGAAAGTAAGACATGTGCATGCGAGCATTATATATTTTTTATAAACTGTCCACCTGTCGTAAGTAAAAACTACTCAAGCTGAGATCAAAATCAAACCTAACAACAGTAGGTCGTTCAATAACCATTAGACCAGCTTGACACGGTCTTTTAAAAGTATTTTTAAACATATTTAATCTTAATATAACGAAACTCATGTTTCACGACCGCGCATGCACATTCGTGAAACAGCAAACAGAGAAAAATCTGATGAGGCACACGACCTAATTTATAAATTTTGACCAATTAGCAGCCAATTGTTTCAGGATGAAAACCGATTAAAATGTTTTCCACGTGTCTGAAAACCCATTAAACTAAATTTCAAGTCTAAAGATCAAATTTTCGTTGAATATATAGGTTGTCATCATACACATTTTCATATATATATATATATATATATATATATATATATATATATATATATATATATATATATATATTTATATATATATATATTAACATGGGTGCCCGGAGTTGTATGTTGAGCAAAAAAAAAAAAAGCGGCTAATTTTTTTAACTTTGAACCCTATTATGATCCCTTAAAATTCATTGTTTTGGGCTCAAATCAAGTTATTAAGTTAGATCCATGCAAAAGGAACCTATATCTAAAATTTCAAGTGTTTAGACCGAAAATTATCGGAGGAGTTTGGTAGAGTTCTCAAAGGTCAAATCGTTGAACTTTGACCCCTTAACACCCAACTTTCTGGCCGAAAACCAATCACATAGATTTTCCCAAATCTCAGTACCCTGTATATCAAATTTCGAGTCTGTAGACATAAAATTGACAGTTATTGCGTAGGGAAATGTACATACAGACACACAGATAGACAGACAGACAGACAGATACACAGACACGTTCACTTTTATAGATATACTAGCATGGGTGCACGGCATTGCCCGAGAATTTGGAGGTGTATGTTGAGCAAAAAAAAAAAAAAAGCGGTCAATTTTTTTTAACTTTGACCCCTATTATGACCCCTTAAAATGTATTATTTTGGGCTCAAATAGAGTTATTTAGTTAGGTCCATGTTCAAGGAACATATATCTAACATTTCAAGTGATTAAACCCCAAATTGTCGGAGAAGTTTGGTAGAGTTCTCAAAGGTCAAATCGTTAAACTTTGAACCTTTAATCGCCAAATTTCTGGCCGAAAACCGATCACACAGTTTTTCGCAAATCTCAGTACCCTGTATATCAAATTTCGAGTTTGTAGACATAAAATTGACAGAGTTATTTCGTAGGGAAATATACACACACAGACACACAGATACACAGACACGTTCACTTTTATAGATATATAGATAGATATATATTCATATAATGTATACGTTTTCATATACAGCGAAGTGTAATCGAAAATAATATCTACAGAAAAATCAAGTTTGATTGTAGCAGATCAGAAATTCTTACCTTATCCATCGTTCTCTTCTCCTAAGTTGTGTTAAGAGAAAATCACGCAGGTGTCAGACCTAAGAAATTCCCACGGAAACGTTCCAAAGTTGATCCTGCGTCGGACCACACAAGAATTTAGAAATCACTTCCACTGAAAAGAAAGGTCGTTTTAGTGTAGCAAAATTCTAGAGAATTTAAAAATGTATATTTTCTTCTTCGTATTTCTTTAAATGCCAGGAACCTGTGAAAAATGTCCAGAGTCTTTGAGAACTTCTGTAGATTGGCACGCACCTCTGAATTTATTCGTACTTCGAACACTGTAAAAACTCAGCGGCTTTTATAAGCCACAGTTTTTATAAGGCTTAAGTTAAGTACTTTCTTCTATCTAGTAATTGCAGGTAAACGAACGATCATATAATAATTACCGTTCGTTTATGAATCTATAAATATATGATGTTGATAGTTAGAACGTTAGAACGTGTGTTCAAATAATTCCGCCCACAGCGTGTGTATCTATGGATGAGCAGGTATTTTTGTATGCCATCTATTTTTTGCTTCCGTTGGGGGCGGATGGATTTCTCATTCTTAAGTATTAAGGGAAAGCACACGCTGATTGCGGATAATTCGTTATTTTAATAGCACTTCCTTGATTGCTGCTCTTAGTCTACCATATAAAGCAGACATACCTTACGGGGACGAAAAATCTTATCATAAAGAAAGTTAGTTACTGTAACTAGAGCGCCAAACTATATATGGAAGGTTATAATGACATCAATTTGGCGCCCACGTATTCGACCATCATCATCATCATTACTATTATGATTTACTAGTTTTCACAGAAACCATTATCTAAGAATTCTTTTTGACAATAGCCTAGTGGGTTCCCTGGACACTGAGCGACAAAAAGTCGCCCCAGACTTCCAGTAATTTGCACTTCTTTCGACAACCTTTGCAAATTAATTTGCATTCTCGCAATAGCCGTCTACCATTGTATTCTCATTAGTAGCAAGCATTTGTTTTCACTGAAATTTGGATGGCAATAAGTCTCCCCAAAGCCCAATCCTCCTTGCACTTATCCAATGAAGTTCTGGTTAGTGTGTTCTTTCCTCGTTCGTTCTATCTTCCTTGACCCTCCTTATTTGTTCGGTGTGATAGGGTTCACTTATTATTATTATTATTATTATTATTATTATTATTAATAGAAGTAATAGTAGTGGAGGAGGAGGAAGAGGAGAAGGAGGAGGGGAAGTATTTATTTTATAGGTCTATTAATGAATATCACTGTAGTTCTGTTTACAAACAGCCGGGTACAATATTTTATTATATGAGTGTTTAAAATTTAGAAAATTAATTTATTCCAGAGTATTTTAGACAATGATTACTGTCTCTGTTTACTTAGATTTTTCTGTTTTACGACACATCGACCTTCGTCATAACTGCACCTCGGAGGTGGCTGAGGTGATGTGGATAACATACAGTGATGATCATATTTATTGGCACGGTAAAATAAAAGTTAAATTTTGTCTAATAAATTCTAAAAAAGGGATTAAATTAAAGAAAATAACAAAGTATATTATGTATTTTTAACTGGCCTTTCCGATGCAGCAATCGGATTTTAGAAAAAATAAATAACAAAGGAACAACAAACATAATTGCAAAAAACCCTTGTTCAAAATTATTGGCACGATTTATTTAATAATCAATTGTATAGCCTTTGGCCTTGATTACCTTCCTCAGTCGCTTTTCATAGTTTACAACCAAGTTGTTGCACTCTTCAGTAGTAATTTTAGCCCACTCTTCCTGACAATAATCCTCCAATTGAATAAGATTCTTAGGCTTCCTTTGCATTACCCTCAATTTTAATGTTCTCCATAAATTTTCAATTGGATTAAGGTCTGGGCTTTGTGATGGCCACTCCAAAACATTAATATGATTGTCCTCAAGCCATTTCTTAGTCAGTTTAGCCGAATGCGTTGGGTCATTATCTTGCATGAACCACCAACGACGACCAAGTGAGATCTCTTTAGCAGAGTCTTTCAGGTTTTCATCCAATATTTTAACATAATCTTCCTTTTTGATGCTACCTGTGACCTTAACAAGTCGCCCTGGTCCAGAGGCAGCAAAGGATCCCCAAAACATCAAACTGTCTCCACCGTGCTTCACTGTGGGTATGGTGTTCTTAGGCAGGAAAGCTTCGCCAGATTTTCTGTAAATATAAGACACTTTATTATGGCCAAATAACTCTATTTTCGTTTCGTCAGTCCATAGAACACGTTTCCAGAATGCAACATCTTTATCAATATGACGTTTTGCAAAGGCTAGCCTTGCTTTCAGGTGCATAGGCTTCAATAAGGGAGTCTTTCTCGGACGACATGCTTTTAAACCAGCTCTCTTCAAAACTCTACCAACTGTATGTCGAGATACATTCACTCCAGAGGTGCTCTGTTCATCAACAATCTCCCCAACAGAGATCCTTGGGTTTTGTTTTACTTGTCGAACAATTTTCCGTTCATCTCTTGGGGAAAGAATCCTTTTTCTCCCTCTACCCTCTAAACTCATAACGTGGCCTTGCGATTTGAACTTGTTTATTATGGCTCTAACAGTGGATTTGGGAAGGTTTAGCTTCTTTGAAATCTTATCATAGCCCTCCCCATTGGTATGGCATGCTACAACAAGCTTCCTGACGTCTTCGCTGTGTTCCTTAGTTTTAACCATGGCGATTGAAAATTATAATTTAGTCACTTATAATAGTTTAAATAAATCGCTATCTAAAAATTATCTGAAAAAATTATTCACTGAATTAGCGTTAAACAAGCATAATATGGCTATAAAAAAGTTCAGAAAGCACGTAAACCGGAAATTGATTGATATTATACTGATACTAAAAGAAAAACAAAGCCGTGCCAATAATTTTGAACAAGGGTTTTTTGCAATTATGTTTGTTGTTCCTTTGTTATTTATTTTTTCTAAAATCCGATTGCTGCATCGGAAAGGCCAGTTAAAAATACATAATATACTTTGTTATTTTCTTTAATTTAATCCCTTTTTTAGAATTTATTAGACAAAATTTAACTTTTATTTTACCGTGCCAATAAATATGATCATCACTGTATGTGTGTTTGAATCTAATCAGTTCTATTGAACGACTTTCACTCACCGATGTTCGTAAGCGTCAATTAGTTATTTATAATAACGGAAAATATGTAAGATTCATAACATCACACATTCATATTTATTGTCAATGGAATACAAACTGAACCTACATCATCATCATCATCATCATCATCATCATCATCATCATCTCACCATATCGTGTCAATCCGAAAATTCTATTGTTGACATTGGCTTTCCGGATATTTTTCTCGACACATTTTTTTTTTTTAAAGAAATCTAATACTTACGGAAAGGACCACGTAAAAGTTGCCAACGTCTTACATAAAAGTTATTTTTGTTGAAGGAAATGGAGTTGAACTTGGGACACTCAAGATGTCAGTCCGTATCGCTAACCACTGGACCACTGTCACTTCCCAACACCTGCCGATCTGTGATCAGAAAATGTGATGAATATTCAACCCTTACTTTTACGTAAACCGAGCTTTAATTCTAAAAATAAAGAAAGTTCTTGAAAAGTGAAACAATAGGGTAATTTATTTTTTTCGGACACATACAAATAGCCAAGTAATCATTCTTTAAACTCAGCATTTTTGCAGTTGTTTTTTCTTGTGTCGTTTAATTACTGTTGTAAAGTATTAAAAGTTAAATTTTAATGTTTATAATAAGAATTAATCGTATTGTAAATACCAACTGTGATTCTACCGCGATACCAAATGTGTTCTATGTTCTACGAAAGTCAGGTCAAAACTTGGATGATTCAACAATAAATGCTTTCAGATTCTGCGAAAAACACCGCGCATTCTGACTAAAGTTTTTTCCTTGTTTTGGGGTTGTAGAGAGAACCAACCACTTACCGAAATTCTTGACATCAAAGTTCTGCGTGGGCGTAGACCGATTGACAGATTAATAGTCGGACCGAATACGGTAACCACAGAAACGAATCAGAATTACAACTCTGGATGATTTTCGCGGCATATAGAATCATTATTTGGTGCTTTTAAATCACAGGATTTGATTCTGAAAGAGCCCACACGGTGATCTCTTCTTTAAAAAAAGCGAGCTAGAAATATCCCCACAACGTACAGAAACAAAAGAGACATTAGCTCTGCGAGTTTTCCAGAACTATCTACATTTAAGAAAGAAGCGCCCCGAAAGGCACAGTGTAACGTTACACACGCTTACACACATAGACCCAACACACTTTAGCAGAGTACGTCGCAACGAACATAGGACAAGTTATAACTTGACTCCATTTTTGTAACAACCACATTTATTTCCTGATTCTCCCATCATGCACTACTTTTCGTTACGGTCTCGACGTCACCTACGTCTCTAGCGTGCTCATCTTCTCTAACGTAGTCTCTCTCCTTTTTATAGTCTTTTTCTTTTTCCTTACTGTGACGTCATTTCGCACACGGATCTGTATTTGTATATGTGCGTCCGCGCCCTGTTACAACAGCACTAGCAGTATCAGAATTTTTGTAGGAATTTTTGACACCCCTAACACGAAACTGCGAATACAATATAAAAATCTCGTAATTTCTCTGTTAAAAGTGGGTTATTTATTTTCTTTATGGATTATACTTCCAAAATAAACTATTACAGTTGTTTTAAAAGTAATAAAAATATTTTTTTTTTTTAAACAGTAATGAATTTTCCGAACTCAATATTTTTCAATTTTTAAACTCAATATTTTAAAATTTTAAAATTTTAAAAATCTATCAAAATTTTTCTATTGATTCTATTTTTACGATATTTTCAGGGTCAATGTGAAATTTTATGTTCTTTCCAATAAACCGAATATAATATTTTAGACAAACGTTTTTTTTTAAATTCACGCCCCCCCAAGTGTCACCCATTTTCAACTTTCTCTTAAAAAGTAAATAATTAATTTATGTCGTGGAGTTTTATATATCACAAATTGAAGAGAAAAGGTCAATAAATAATATATTCAAATTTAAAACAAAAAAAAAATCGCTTTTTTAGAAATTTACCTGTAAAGTCCGAAGTTTAAAACCTTATTTTATAAGAACACATTGTTTCTTTTTGTCTTTTTTTTTTAAATAAAACCTTGGTCCTTGCTCCTTTAATTGAAAAAAAAATTAGGGCTTGAATTACATTTTTCGAGGAGTTATAAGCTTAGAAAGATAGGGGGTCGAATAATTCACGCCTCTCATTTTGAAATGTCTATTAAAAAGTAAATAATTAATTTATGTCGTGGAGTGTTATATATCAAAAATTGAAGAGAAAAGGTCAATAAATAATATATTCAAATTTAAAACAAAAAAACAAATCGCTTTTTTAGAAATTTACCTGTAAAGTCCGAAGTTTAAAACCTTTAAAAAAAAAAAAACACATTGTTTTTTATTTTTTTTTTTTAATAAAACCTTGGTCCTTGCTCCTTTAATTGAAAAAAAAATTAGGGCTTGAATTACATTTTTCGAGGAGTTATAAGCTTGGAAAGATGGGGTGGAATTATTCACTATTTTCACGAAATTTCTGACACTGCTACAACAGCACATCGCAGCTTTATTATTGCCGCGTTTATGGTAACAGCAAGAATAAATATTAGGAATGCCAAATTTACTGGAAATTATAAAGTAGATTCTTATATAAAAACTTTTGTAATTGTTGAATACAAAACTAGAATAATTATGGTAAGACTTTCACCGAACAAAATACGTTTTCAGGCAAGAACAATTTTCTAAAGTTGTTTGCAATACAGTGAAGATATAAATCACTCTACCCTAATGTACTTATCTCCTCCTTACTAATTCTGTTCCATAGAATTCTATATCTAGTCTATTGTAACTTTCATGGCAGGTGCTCGACTGAACTTCAATGTCTGGTATCCTCTGTGAAATATTCTCATCAAAATTACAACCACTGTCAGTAATTTCCCTTATACTCTATTGTACCTAAAACTAAACGAAAATTCCAGGAACAAAGGTTCTTTCCTAGAATTTCCCGTCTATGAATCACAATACCACAGGGCTGCTTCCGATTTAAATATAACATGGGCGTTTTCAAGTCCAATGTAAGCGATTTATTTTTAATTCGCCCTCTTGCATAATTAAATGTTACCCAATATTTACCATTACCGATTATCTCACAAGCAAATGTACACGCATTGACCCTTATTCTCGAATAGCTTTTAGGTATTGATAAATGTTGACCTCATTGGAAAAAGCATCATGTATTTCATAATGACTGATAGTACCATAAACTCAACAGGATCTTTGTAGGTTGAATATCTTCTAGTTTGTACACCATAAAACAGTACAGATAGGACTTATCTATATATTAATACAAAAGCGTGTGCGTCATTTTGTGCGATACGCTTACCTCCTTTTTCTGTCAAGTGACTGTTGTTTAATTATGACCGTCTATTTCTTGTAATAAATAATTTTATAAAAAATTCCACGAAAGCTTTTGTTTCGAACCGCAAAGCAGGAAAAGAACGGGGTAAAACCTAACGTTTATGCTGATACGACCACCGCCAAACCGGAAGCGACATTTTTTTAAAAATTAAGGCTAGACAATCTAAAGGAGAGGATGACTTTAAAAAATATCGGCGAAAAAAGTGACCCCCATCCGTGTAGAGAAGTGCCTAGTTAAAGGGGAAGATATTAATGTTTTTAGCCAATTTTTCGATATTTGTCGTATGAAATGTCGAACTTTTAAACGATACCGATCTTGGTAAAATCCGTCGCCTCTATTTGAAGTTTAAGGCAGACATGCAAACAGACATACATACAGACATTTACATATTGGTAACTAAAGATTTTCGACCCAAACTGATGAAAACGCTTGCCCTATCTCTGAATACCCTTTATGTAAAATTTCAAATATTTAGAACATAAATTTTCATAGTAATTTGGAAGAGACCGCAGAGGTCAATTTTTTTTTAACTTTGACCCCTATTATGACTCCTTAAAATTTATTGTTTTGGGCTTAAATCAAGTTATTAAGTTAGATTCATATCCAAGGAACCTATATCTAAAATTTCAAGTGCGTAGACCCAAAAGTGTGGGAGGAGTTTGGTAGAGTTCTCAAAGGTCAAATCGTTGAACTTTGACCCCTTAATCGCCAAATGTCTGGCCAAAAACCGATCACATCGATTTTCGTATATCAAATTTCGAGTCTGACTAAAAATTGGCGGAGTTATTGCGTAGGGAAATGTACACAGACACACAAACTCACAGATACACAGACACAGACACTTCCACTTGTGAGCGTGTCAGTTTGTATGTCTGTGTGTGTTTGTGTGTGTCTGTGTGTGAGTGTGTGTGTCTGCGTACGTGTGTGTGTGTGTGTCTGTGCCGTTATTTTGGTAAAGTTATCCTCTCATTTAGATTGTATAGCCTTAATTTTAAAAAATGTCGCTGTTTGGCGGTGGTCGTAACAGCATAAACGTTAGGTTTTACCCCGTTCTTTTCCATCCTTTGCGATACGGGTTCGAGCCTGCCTTCCTACTACCACGTTTTTGTTTTTTTTGCTCAACATACACATCCAAACACCCGGGAAACGCCGGGCTGAAATGCTAGTATTATATATATATATATATATATATATATATATATATATATATATATATATATATATATATAATTGTGAATGCTGTTAACGGTGGTAAATATACAACTATCCCAACCATCAAACCAATTCGTTTCGATTTCTTTTCAATGGATGTCGAAAAACGGGCAGATATGAATCTTAAACACCCCTATAAAGAAAAGCATGGCTCAGGAAAAAAAAAAAAAACAAAAAAAAAACAAGAAAACAAAACAGTCTATCGAATTCAGATAGGGTTTAGAACAGAAAACAACGGAGAATCTTTACAATCTGGTTAAATAAAACGAGTTCTTTATTTTGAAAAAGAATAAAACAAAAAGTAAATGCAGTCTGCGAGGCGATTTGTTTTAAGTAGACAAATCGATATTTGAAACAAATCAATAGATATCCATGCAATCGATTTCATCTACAAACAAAAGAGAAGTCGAAAAGTATGTGAAGCCTTCCTAAAAATGGAGAGGCGGAAATTCCGAATTGAAAATCGAATTTTTTTCCGAAAAAGTTAATAAAATAGAAACTGCTCAAATTTCCATGAATGTCCAAATTATACAAAAACACTTCCGACTAAACATATTATTGTTATATTTTTTTTATCGCTTTTCAGTCTGCGTAATCATGAGTGAATTGAATGTTTCGAATATTCTATACAAATTCTAGCGCGCAGCTCGGCGTTGCCCGGCTGTAAAATACGCTTAAATATGATATTCTAATTTATTCAAATTTCGTATTTATCATAAAAGAGCTAATTCTCTATTAACTATTATCTTTGAAATAATAATCCGTCATTTAATTCTGTTCACAAAGTCCAGCATGAACAAATTCCTGTAGAGCCGTCATCTTAAATAAACAAATTTGATTGAAGATCTTCCATTACAATGATCACGGTGTTGTCTTACCAACCACCTGATGCTCATTAATTCTTAACGTGGAGTGACATTTAATTGAGTCTTAAAAAGCAGTGAACCTCCCTAGTAACACACACACACACACACACACACACACACACACACACACACACACACACACACACATATACACATATATATATATACATATATATATGATTAGTTTTTTTGGAAAAAGAAATCCAGCAGAGTGCTCAATTAAAAGGAAAATTCGAAATATAAGAGCGTATTTATATATTGTATTTTGTGTACAGAAAGTTGTTAGATGAGACAAGTTATTGGTTCCGTCGTTTTCAAACCCGATGATTAGGACCGTTTAAGATATCCATATCAAACTCTCTTCATCCAATACTCATAGATGAGTATTGGATGAAGAGAGCTTGATATAGATATCTTAAACGGTCCTAACCTTCGGGCTTGAAACCGACGGAACCAATAACTTGTCTCATCTACCAACTTTCTGTACACAAAATACAATATATATATATATATATATATATATATATATATATATATATATATATTAGATGAAAGTCACCTTCTGTGTGTATGTGTGTGTGAGTTGCTTCCTCATAGGTTCCCAAACGGCTGAACCTATATTTTGAAAATTTCACACAAACTCATTTATATGACTGGCAGTGTTACTAGATATGTTTTGTTCAGAAACGCATCCGATAAGTATCAAAATAAAAAAATATCCGATCTTAAAAATAGTCTTTTCTATCTTGTAGATCAAAAAGAATAGTTTTTACAGGCAAATATTTTACGTTAAACCTGCCAAGGGAGATAATAAAATCTTAGCAAATCATTTCTTCTTTAAAAAAGATTCATTGTATTCTGAATAATATCTTAGTGGGAGAGCATTCGACTACAGATCAAATGATCCCTCTCTTCAAGCCCGAGTATACCCCATCATTTTATTTTAATTTTTTCTTATTACTGATTTCAATTTACGATAAAAGAAAAGGTACCATTTAGAAGCACCGCAAATCATTTCTTCGCTGGTATATTTTAAAACTAAACATTAATCAGACGTAACTTTTCCAGGACATTCATTGTTAAGCCCAAATATTAGCTGACGTGATATTGTAAACAAACATAGATGGAATTTGATGAACGACATTATCATAATTATTTAATTTCTTCTTTATTTTTTTGCGAAATTATTCCTCGTAATATATAATAATCAATAGAGTACTGATTCTATAATAATAAATATGCACTCTGCATAAATTAAAATATTATTTTTAAGCGAATTATACGACTGTACAACGGCAGGCTTCCAGCTAATATATATATATATATATATATATATATATATGCACTAAGATGCACAACATGCAACAAATCCTACATAGGCGCCACCAAAAATTTCAGCAATAGAGTGGCCTTACATAAGAGCAACATCAAAATTGCAGATAACAGACACCTCTATGTTTCAAAACACGTAAACACATGCAGTGGAAACAGCTTCAAAATAATGCCAATCTTCCAAACAGACAATTATTTTATTTACTTACACAGGAAAAAAACTTCATCACCAAATTCACTCCTGAACAGAACCTAATACCATCACACAAAAACATGAAATGCAAGGTACACTCGCATGCACACCCATACACATACACATATACACACCCACACATAAATCAGAACCGACACATTAAAACACACACACGTGCGCGCATACAACCACACACAGACATAACACCCCTATCTCTAATACAACACACTGAACAATACCAACCCTACTTAACCTCGAAACAAACAACACTAGGAGACACCTAGAACCATAGTATAATATCTGTTCCAACACCTCGCTCCCTCCTCAGTCAGGGGAGGAGAACCCCCTCATGACTGAAACGACTATCTTCCCTTCTATCATCCCCCTCCCATACCTACACCCCCTTCAATGGCCTCTCCCGGGGAAACAAAATCTTCCCCACACTAGGAACCGATCCTGGGTCTGGCCATACCCACATGGGGAGACAAATAAATAGAAACATTAAAAAATCCCCTATTTTAAATACACCCCTCTTTCCAAACAAACATAATATAAGACTAAAACGAAAAATTACAATACTAAAATCCAAGTATCCAAAAAATAAATATCAAAATAGAATGAAAGCACCCCTACCCTTACTTCAGAAGAGCCAGTCCCCCCTCCCCACACATACACATTAGTAACGACCTCGGACCACAGCCCCCTTCCTAAGGAAGCAAATAACCCCAAAATACTATAAAACAATATACACATTCCCAAACCAATAAAAGCAAACACACACACGCATACACACGCGCACACACACACATACACACACACACACACATACACACACCCTACCCCACCCTAAAGGAAAAGAAAACACATTAGCAGAAAGAGATAGCGACTGACTACAGCCAGGTCAAAATCTCCCTCGACAAACCAAATAAAAAAGCAATAAAAATTCAGCATACCAATGTATAATAAACACTTACAAGCCTCCACCCCTTGGAAAAACTTCAAACTAACTACTAAAATCGCCATTTTTACACATTTGAAAATAATTTCTGACGAAGACGCATCACAGACCGTCTGAAACGCGCGTAAACGATTTCAATGACTTAAAAACATTATTACAATTATCCAAACATAATTCCCAATGAAAAACCAAGACACGGAATAATAAAATAATGTTAAAAAATACACATTGTTGGTGACTACTCCCTTATTTAAATATATATATATATATTAACAGGAAGATCCGATGTTGTTCGGGATTAAATGATGATCAACGAATGTTCCACATTCGAATATTTTTGTTGTCATCGAAATCGATGAAATCGCCTATTTTAATGAAATCGATGGATTGCCTGCTCTGGTTTGGGACCCATCGCACTACACCGCGAGGACCCTTCACATGCCTCCCTGCAGTGACTTAATCCACAATACATTGTAGTCTACATTGCACTGTAGAGAATTTACTGTTGATTCTATAAAATTATTTTTATAGATAATGGGTAAACCATTCATTTCGAACGCGCCCTTTCATATCAAAGAACTTAATGCTGAGTTTATATACCTGGCTTTTATACTTGTGCGGTGATAATTGTTTGAATTTAAGTTTAAGATGAAAAAGTCAAGTATCACTGTTCAATTGTGCTTTAAATAGAAACATTTATTTCAAACGCGCCCCTGTTATATCAATGAACCTACTGTTGATTTTATATACCGGGCGATGTTTTAATATGGTGTATAAATACTTTGGTAAAAATCGTCAGTTCCTTCTTTCATCTATTTTTTTTTCCGATTAACAATTATCATTATTATCGTAGACATTCCGACGGAAAACCCGTCTAAGAACACTACCAAATACATAAAGTCTATTTTTGTGAAATATAATAAAAAATCGACCCAGCCGTTTTTTAGTCCATAGAAAACTCACACACACATACACACACAGAGTTCCTTTCATATAATAGTTCATAAATAGATAGATAAGAGAGACCTTCAAAATTAATGCCTCCTATTTTTTATTCAGTCGGAATGCATCAGAAGTTATTGCAAATTGCATTGCCATGATGAAATTATGCATCTATTACATGGAATTTCATCTCTCTGTTACAGATATCAACAGTGTGAGATTCTAAGGTAGCAACCTCTGGCATGGACGTGCATTAAAAGCAGAGATGCGTCATTGAATTTCTGGCAAATGTGCATTGCGAATAATGGTGACTATGTAGAAAAATATTCTGCAGAAGAAAAGTTTGCAGGTTTCAATAATGCCACTTCCGTCTTCATAGCTCTTTAACTATTTTAATTAAAAAAAATAGGAGGCTTTACTTTTGGAACCGTCCTTGTATGAGAATTCTTGCTCAGGACGCTCATAGACCGCAATCGTTTATCTCTGGTAAAAGTGCATTGAGAATAACTGTGACCATGTAGAAAAGTGCATTCTGTGACACAAAAGGTTGCTCATTTTAATGGTACCACTCATGTCTTCTTAGTTCTTTAACTTTTTTAGCTAAAGATAGGAGACATTACCTTTGGAAAGATCCTCGGCTTAACGTTAACAGGAAACATGAGTTGGAACAATTACATTGAGAGCATTGTCAGAACCGCTGCGAAGAAGGTAGGCTCTCTCTACCGTGCTAGAAAGCTACTAACGCCCGAAAGTATCCTGTACCTCTATAAGGCTACCATTCGCTCATATATGGAGTATTGTTGTCATATTTGGGCTGGTGCATCTGCTACTAGTCTGTCGCTCCTAGAAAAGGTCCAAAAGAAAGTCGCCAACCTGATAGGTCCTGAACTGTCATCTAAGCTTCAGTCTCTGTCCCAGCGACGAAATGTTGCATCCGTCTGCCTGTTCTGCAAGTATTTTAATGGTGAATGTTCTGCGAATTGCAAGCACTTGTGCCCCCACGACATAAATACCCCCGGCAAACCCGACAAGCAGCTAAATCCCACCTCTACAAAGTAGAGCTCCCTAGATGTAAGGGAGCTTTGTACTCCATTAGTTTCTTCTCTGGAACCGCTAGACTTTGGAATTCCGTTCCGGGTCCCTGCTTCCTCAACTGTATTGACATGCAGAAGTTCAAGTGTACCCCAGTAGCTTATGTCCCTAATAGTAGCCCCCTACACCAAAGTGGCAATGTGCCTTGTTTGAGGTGGAAATGTAATAAAAAATATATGTATGTGTGAGAGAGAGGCAAAAAGATAGAGTATGTGTGTATGTGTGTGCATGTTTGTGTGGTGCGTGTGTGCGTATGGTCATTGGTGTTTGGCTGATTCAGGTGAACAACCTAATCAACTGCAACGTTCCATTCTCGTCGTTGTTAAAAACCTTAGTTATGGTTTGCATATTATTGACTTTACTTCACTAATCAAAGGACTGTTACAATTTTGTGGCCGTAAACCCCGAGGCCTTCAATCGCTTTCAGACACGTTATTATTCCGATGTTTAAGTTGGCGGTAATTTTGGTCGTTCTTAACGCGTGGCTTCACTCTCAACTTCACATTCAGAGGAATGGGTCGGAGGATAATATTTTGGCGCCTTATTTTCATAGTCGTTAGGTTTCTGTGTAAGAATGTCGGCGCCGGAACGCCAATTTGGTTGTCGATCATTAGAAAAGATTATTTCAGAGGAATCAACATCGGCGTCAATATGGAGATGACTAGCCACAATAATTGATTCACTTCGTCCTACGAAAAATAAATAAATAAATAAATAAAAGACTTAACTGCCGGTATTTTTAGATCTGTCACTGTAGACATTTTTTAGTTGGTGTTGCTTCCAGGTAAAAGTTGGCGATTAAGAAAACATTTGTGAAAATGAGTTATTCGTCTCATTTTTCATTGGTTTCTATATTTGCTCGGAATATCGGTAACTTTCCAACAATATTTGGACGCCTACGATTGCTTTGCTCAGATATCTCGCTGTGGTTTAATTTTATCTGTAATATATCAGTTAATAATAATGCTGATACTACGACTACTACTACTACTAATCCTACTACTAATCCTACTACTACTACTACTACTACTACTACTACTACTACTAATAATAATAATAATAACTAGCGGGACCTGTGGAAATTTCACAGCGGCAATTTTCATATGTAATATATTGTTGCTGGACATTCTGTGGGCGTCCTATACAGCATGAAGGAAGGCAAAATCATATTATTATAGCCCTTTTATTAAAACTGTATCCTCCCCTTACTAAAATAATGATCTTGATATATTTTCTGGGATGATTCTTTCATTACAAACACACCGGTCAATTAACTCACATTTCACTTTTTTTCATAATTATGAATATGTTACTATGTTCGACAATAATTTATCATAATTTTAACCCACATTATCGCCTCTCCCCTTACTAAAATAAAAAAAAATTGATATCATTCATGGGCTGATTATTTCATGAAAAACACAACTATCAATTAACTCACATTTCATCATTTTAAATTATTTTTGGATATGGTACTGATTTCGATAATAATTTTTCATTATTTAAACTGACCATATCGCACACCTTACTAAAATCATCGTTTACTTACTCTTTTCAGTTGTAACCTTTTACGTTGTTGCTCCAGTAATACATTGTTTGAACTCTATTCCGTTGTTCTGTTTTCTTTGTGGCTTATTGAATGTCATAACACTGGCGACATAGGATTCGGAGAACGTACTCACGTTTAAAAACAGTGTTCTAAAAAACTAAACACTGACGACATTGCATTCAAGAAGCATACTAAAATCGAAACCAGTAACGACATTGAAAACAAAATACTCGCGTTGAAATAGTATTCTGAAAATACTGGACTGAACGTCAAATACGATTCGAGGAACAGCAAAAGGAATTTCAAAAACAGTTAGCGGAATGTCAAATACGAACCGAGGAACAGCAAAAGGAAGTTCAAAGACAGTAAGCCGAACGTCAATTACGAACAGAGGAATTGCTTACAGAAATGGTTAAGAATAATGAGAACGGGGAAAGCAATTCAGCATTTTCTCAGAATACAATATGGACCGCGATAGACAATTTTAAATACGAGGAAGAGGAAAAATCATTCGCAGCATATTTTCGGTGTTATGAAGATTTTTTTAAATATTGACTGCAGCAAAAGAAATCAGACTTCTACTAGGAAAATTGGAAACGGATGAGCATGGTAAATTCGTGGATTACATCTTGCCTCGGAAAACAGCAGATTTATCATTCAATGAGACGGTAAATTTGTTAACAGAACTTTTCTCGCCGAAAAGGTCTCTTTTCCATAACCGTTGGAGATGTTTGAATGTGGTAAAAGACGATAATGACGATTTTGCCACCTACGCAGCTGTAGTGAACAAACACTGTGCTGACTTTAAGTTGCCTGAACTAGCAGCAGACATTTTAAATGTCTTATGTTTGTGCAAGGGAAAAGATGCGGAAATCAGGCGCAGAGTCCTTACAAAATTAGAAAATAAACCGAACTTAACACTTCAAAAATTGACTGAGGATTGTCAAAACGTAGAAATTATAAAAAAAAGATGCAAGAAATATCGAATCAGGCATCGCGAATATAAAAAAAGTAACTAAGAAAAAAAAAACGTCGAAATCGCACACAAACACTAACCACCGAAACTCAGAAAAACTAAAAGCACCGAGCGCTTGTTTCAGATGTGGTGGAATACATTGGGTAAGGGATTGCCCATTTTTAACAAAAAGATGCCATTTATTTAATAAGATCAGTCATAAAAGTTCGCACTGTAGGAAAACTCAGAATAGAAGCCGTGTACGTCAAACCAGAACTCAGGACGTCGCAGACGAGAATCTACGCAAATATGTAACGGTTAACATTTTAGGCAAGGCTATTAAATTTCAATTAGACAGTGGATCGTATCTTTCAATAATAAATCTCAAAACGTGGAAAATATTACGAAAGCCGACTATGTTAAAAACTAACAGAACGGCGACAGCCGTTAATGGTACAAGAGTCCATTTTGAAGGTGAATTAATTACAAACGTCGATTTACGGGGGAAAACAAAAAAAACTAAGATTGTATGTGCTAAAAGATAGTGAGAACCTGTTCGGTTTTGACAGCATTGATGAGTTCCGTCTCTGGGATCTTCCTATATCCACATTCTGCAAGAAAATAGGTACCCGCCCAGCAGAAACGGAGAGACTTATAACTTGTTTAAAAAAAAAGAATCTACAAACGTATTTACTCCTGGCCTGGTGAGATGTACAAAAGTGGCCGCAGATTTTAAGTTTAAACCTGGCACACAACCGGTGTTTAAAAAGAAACGTAATGTCCCGTTTGCTTCCCTGAACAAAATAAATCAGGAACTAGACTGATTAGAAAGCATCGGTATACTGGTTAAAATTTAATATAGTGAGCGGGATGCTCCGGCAGTTTACGTAAAGAAAAGGTCCACGGAAATTCGCGTTTGCGGCGACTTCGCAACCGGACTCAACGGGTCCTTAGAAGATTTTCACTATCCATTACCTAGTCCAGAAGAAGTATTCATGAAGTTAAATGGCAGCAAGATTTTTTCTAAGATCGACCTAAGCGACGCTTACCTAAAGATTCCAGTAAACGACAGAAGCGCTAACTTCCTCTGTATAAACACTCATCGTGGTTTGTACAGATACGAAGGACTCGCATCTGGTATCAAGGTGGCGCCCGCAATATTCCAGAAAGTAATGGATACTCTTCTGTCCGGCTTGGACACCGCAATCGCATATCTTGATATTATCATAGCGAGCAAAAGCAGGGAGGAACATAAAAAACATATCAGACAAGTATTCAGTCGTATACAAGATTATGGATTTAAGATCAAAGCAGATAAATACGCGTTCTTTTTACAAACAATTAAATACCTGGGTCAAATAATCGATAAAGATGACAGACGCCAGACCCAGAGAGGGCGACCGCTATTAAAGAAATACCGGCACCAGTAAACATAACTCAATTGCAGAGTTTTTTAGGTTTGGCAAATTATTACTAGGGTTTCATCCTAAATATGCACAAATTGCGCGCACCACTTAATGAATTGCTGAAAAAGGATAAGGCTTGGGAGTGGACAGAAGATTTCCAGACATCATTCCTAGAAATCAAAAAAAATCCTGATTTCAAAAATATTTCTAGCGCATTTCAACCCGAAGTTGGACATAATAGTACCTAGCTACATCGACTGTCGGATGGCTCGAAACAGTCTATTGCTTTCGCATCACGGACTCTCTTGCCAGCGGAAAAGAATTATTCTCAGATCGAGAAAGAGCCCCTAGGAAATATATTTGCAGTTTCAAAATTCCACCTGTTCTTGTACGGAAGACATTCTTTTCTACAAACCGACCCTAAGCCGTTAATATCCATTTTTGGATAAAAAAAGGACGTCCAACATTCACTGTGAACCGACTATTAAATGGGGAACTATTCTGCTCAACTATAATTTTACAATTCAATTTCTCCCCTCAAAACAACTAGCCCATGCAGACGGTCTATCGAGACTGATTCCTGCCACAATAGAACCTCTTGAAGATTCGGTAATCGCGGCACTACATATTAATAGTGATGTAAAAACCATGATAAACAATATTATCCGCGAACTGCTGGCCACTCTTCAGGAATTAAGTCAGAATCCCTAAATGACAATTTCATTCAAACCAAGTAGCAAAAATTACACTGGGTGGCACCAGTTCAGACATTTTTTCTTGTTGCGACGAAATACTGTTATACGGTGAAAGGGTTGTCATCCCTCAAACCCTTCAAAAAGAATTCTCAGGGATTTTCACATAGGGCATCCAGGAATAAACAGAATGAAAAGCCTAATGATAACTTTTGTTTATTGGCCAGCTATGGACCAAGATATTACCGACATGGTGAACAGATGCAAAGGCTGTGCTTTGGCTGCAAAAGCACCACCGATAACATATAAACCTTGGCCTAAGGCTGAACAACCATGGTCGTGGATCCACATCGATTATGCGAGACCTGTGGAGGATTTTTAGTACCTGATAGTAGTTGTCTCTTACTCTAAATGACCAGAGGTACTAAGATGCAAAAAACCGACCACGGTAACAAAAACCGACCACGGCAACAACGACAAATTTTTTATTGGAATTGTTTGCTCGGTTTGGGGTTGTAGACTGTCTGGTTAGCGACAACGCTACACAGTTCACTTCGACAGAGTTCAAAGAGAGTCTACAATTCTGACTATAAGCAGATATTTCATTTCCTATATTTTCATGGAAACGCATATGATAAACACTTTGCCCAACAACGCTGAACGCGCACTTTACTTTACATTACTAAAAATATAACTTTGATCTTTTACTTGCTTATTTTTGTGTTGATCGTATTAGAATGAGGCGTAAGATCACGAGAAGATGAAAATAGTGGGAGGGAGGATTCGTATAAGCATCAACGTACAAGGAAATGACTAAGGGAATGATGTATAAAATTATTTAAATAAGCTGTAAACCCGTGATCCTCGTAAATAGCACGCCTTTCATTGAATCGCGTGTGTCTGCTAACGTCAGAATGCGTGGTGTTTATTATTGCCAAATGAGATTTCGAACAATTTTTTAACAAAGATGTCACGACTTATCAAAGCCCGTAGGCAACTCGAGGATAATGGTTAATGAGTGTACAGTAGTCAATAGGAAAATTTAGTAATCGTTACTAGTGGAAATTTGGTAAATTGGATTACTTAAGGGGGTGGCTCATCAATAACTTGTTCACATTGGACTTGAAGATATGGTGTTTCTTGTAGTCAGTTGGAAAGCAGGAAAACGGTATATATCTAAATTGAACTATTTTCTGGAGGTTTGCTTTCCTGTTTCGAGATCACACCATTGAAAAAAAATAGAAACAATCCTCACTTAGGTCACTTTAAATACGCTGTTAAATAATTTTTCTAATAAAAATTATAATACTGGGAACAAATCAAGTAGGAAAAGAATATTTGAAAAATTTATGCAAAGTATCCAACAGTTTTTACAAAATTTATATTTTTTTAAAAATATTTCTGAACTAGGCACTTTTTTCTGTACTGAAGTTATTTATTTGAATTTCATTAGTTTTGATTTGAAAGTACATTATTTGTCGATGTTTTAGGAAGTTTTTTTTAATTTATTATTCATATGATAAATATATAAGTATATATAAGTGTAAGTTGTATAATATCAATTTCTATATTAACTATATTGTTATCAGGTCGTATCGGCTAGTATGTATCCAGTATTCATGTAAATAATTTGTATATAAAAACGAGTTCGACTCGCTATACAAGACCATAAATTAGTCATACTGCGGTGTGTATAAACAGTGTTGAATAGTTTGTGTAATGTACATTGCAGGAGCGTGTGTGTGCGTGCAAACAACACATTTAACATCTTGTCTGCATATAACAGATGTAAGGCACATTATTTTACTTCCTTCCTTCTCTTCCTATGGATGTCACCTGTAAAGAAGACATTTCTCTCTGAAGAAAATGCTAAATTAACGATATTTTTTACCTGATTATATTTTCAGGCTTCCCTCAGAGTTTTCAAACATTTCTGTTTTGGTTTTCTACATCCTGCTAGGAACAGAGTACTTAAAGCTTCCGGACCGTGAAAAGCTAATTCGCATCCGAGCAGTGGCTCGAATTGAACTCTCTCGCTGACTGACTCTAAACTCTTCTGTTTACATGTATATATTAAACCTCTTTCTTGATTAATTACGCACTTCACGCAAACAAGTCAATTTATTTTGATTGTAGATATTATTGTTTGGTTCAACGTAGTTCCAAGTATTTTTATTATTACATATACTTACATATACTCACTAAAAGTATTGTTGTGTCGAAGGGGGCTCATATTTGGGGACACATATTAACGGAGACTCAGAACATATGACAATGATAATGAAAGAGACATTTATACATATTACATCATGACGACGACTATGACAATTCTTACAGGTTTCTTATTAATACTGAATGGGAGATATGATTCAAGTTCTTAACACAGAGGAGGAGAAGAGATACTTCTCTTATGATGATGGTGGGGAGAACACATAATCTTGGAAAGGGTTACACAAGAGTTCTTACAAGATGATGATAAACCCATTTACCTTTTTGTTGTAAGGAATGACGAGACAAACAGTTACAAACATTTTTGGTTCTTTATTCAATCGATCGATCGGTGACGTAAGGAATTCAAACTTTGATTCACATGGTCTATCCCCCCTTCGCTTCCCTCTCCAACTGACTCTGACTCATCAACTCTAATCCATCAACTCCTGACTCTCAACTCTTGGCTGATCAATTGACCTCTAACGTCGAACCCCCAGAATCCTATATTGAGAAATCTCCTTTGTTTATGACGTCAGAAGTGTGGTTTTCAAGCGTAACTAATTTTCACGTGGCTTTACACATGTTTGTCCAAACACACTTTTGGCAAACAAAAGAATCCTTAATTCTAATTCTAACCTATTTTCAAACAATATATTTTTAATTTGCATTGCCCATTCGTTTAACTGACATATTTAATATTAAGATTTCTAAAAGAATGGACAATCGACTCTTTTTCCGACATAAACAATATTTAACTATTTCTAATAGAATTAACAATAGACTTAATTTCTAACATTCCATTCTCCATTATCTTTAACACTTGCCAACAAGGTTCGATTCTAACCTTATCCTAATATAATTGCGTTGCGTTACCCGGGAGTTTTCTTACTTGGATTCTCATTTTTGCTTGTTTCGGTGTTGCCCGTCCTCCATTATTCAACATTCCTTCCTCTAAAATGTTACAAAAATGTTCGTACAGTTTTTAGTCAACCCCTCTCCCCTATTAATAAAAATAACCCTTAGACTTTTCCACGCACCCCTTTTACAAACAACTCAGACTTAATACCTATTATTTTTTTCTAAGTCAGTTATTGCATATTGACTGCCCCATTATTTTATTTCGACCGCTATCCTCTGTCATGGCATTTCCGCTGGGTGTAGGTTCTATGATCTGTCCCTCAAGCACCCTTTTGTCATAATTAAACAGCGGCCCATATTGGACAACATCTCGTCTGATAGTTTTTCTGAACCTCGTTGTTTCGTGAGTAGTACAGTTCATAAATTATTAAACTGTATTCGCTAGCCATTAATTCGATCTTTTTTTTTTAATTTTCACCCCAAACAAGGCACAATGCCACTTTGAAGTAGCAGGCTACTATCGGGTCACAAGTTGCGAGAATATTATTAAGGGAGATGAGAAATAAGATGTCTGTTCACATTACACTTGAACTTCTGCATGTCAGTACAGTTGAGAAAGCAGAATTCCGTAAGAAAGTTGCAAAGTCTAGCCGTTCTGGAGAAGAAACTATTAGAGTAGAAGGCTTTCTTACACCTAGGAATCGCTACTGTGAAGGGGTGGGATTTAGCTGCTTATTGGGTTTGTTATGAGTATTTACGCCGAGGGGGTACAAGTGCTTGTAGTTCGTCAGAGGATTCTACATTAAAGTAATTGTTGAACAGGCAGAAGGATCCAACATTTCGTCGAGGGCACAGAGGTTGAAGCCTAGATGACGGTTTAGGACCTATCAGATTGGCGACACCCTTTTGAACCCTGTCCAAAGTGAGAGACAAATAGCATATGCACCAACCCAAATGTGAAAACAGTACTCCAGACATGGGCGAATGGTGGTCTTATAGAGGTACAGGATACTTTAAGACGTAAGTAATTTTCTAGCACGGTAGAGAGAGAGAGAGCCCACTTTCTTGCAGCAACCTTGGCAATGCTCTCAATGTATCTATTCCAGTTCATGCCCCTGTGAACGTTAGGCTGAGGAGTTTAAAAGAACTACTTTCAGGTAATGTGTTCATGACCATTGCTAGTGGTGGTAGAGAAGGTTTCTTGTAATTATTAAATAGAACAAGCTTAGTCCTGACAGCATTGAATGTGACCATCCATTTTTTCACATTCCACTACAGATTGGAGGTCTTCCTCAAGTGTTTCTACCATTTCCTTAGATGTGCATATTATAGAGAGTGGTGTCATCAGCAAATATACCCATCCCAGAAACAATTTTATCAGTGAGGTCATTTATGAATATTAGGAATAATAAAGGTCCCAGGATAAACCCCTGAGGTATTCCCGCATTTATATCATATTATTTAGATGTACGACCGTCGAGGACAACCTGGATTTTTCTTGTACTTAAGAAGGATTTAATTACATTATGCATTCTTCCTGTGATACCATATGATCTAATTTTCCTTAGAAGACCATCGTGCCATACCCGTCAAAATTTTAGATGTATCAAGGGCTATAGCTCTACCCTCCCCTGCTTTGTCCAGTGAACTATACATACACCATTCATATTCAGTACGTTTCATGATCAAAAATGAAAATACCCTACTTACAATTCTCAAGACGCTAACCCCCTATTACACAAGGTACCTTTTTTACATAGGCATCATCAATTATCAAGGCAAAGAGGCTACTCGAGGATAAGGGTTAAAGAGTGTACAGTAGAAATTGGATAATGCAGTAATCGTTAGTAATGGAAATTAGGTAAATTTGTTAACTTATATGGAACGGCTCATCAAAAACTTATGTTAGACTTGAAGACAACCATATTGTAGTCAGCTGAAAGTAAGAAAACGGACCACAATTCCATAGGCGTGCAGTTCTAAGAAAGAATCTACGTTTAGGTTTAGGCACAGATAAAGAGTGGGGGTATTTATTGATAGTGATTTCTGGTAGACGGGTGTTTCTTGTGAAAGTCTGGTGAGGGGGGACCATAGATTGGAGCTCAGCCGAGTACTTGCCATGAAAATAACGATAAAGCATAGAAAAACTCGCAACATCTCTTCTGTGAGAAAGAGGTTGCAAAGAAGAGAAAAGGACATCCCCTACGAGGCTACGAAGTCTCTTTTGAACTCTATCAAAGCATGATAAGTCCTTTATAGCAGCTCCTGCCCAAATGTGACAACAATACTCAATCATTGGACGTACCGTGCTCTTATATAGATAGATAATTTCATAATCAGTGAGATATCTAATGGATCGATAGAAGGATCGCACCATTTTTCCAGCGGCCTTGGCTATGGATTTAATGTATGTGTTCCATTTAAGATCAGTCAAAGCTTGTCAAAACACGAAGCCTCCCCAAGACGAGAGCCTTTCGTTTCAATTGATGCCAGATGGGGATCAAAGCATTGATGGTGTAAAGATAAAAGCATGGTTTTAGATGCATTAAAAGTAACCAGCCACCTCTTTCCCCATTGTACCGCGTGCGCAAGATCAGAGGAGAGAGGATCAGAGAGAACTTGGTCGTTTACGGTCTTAGATGTGCTACCATAGATAGTAGTGTCACCAGCATAAATGTCTATGAAGGATGTAAGGATGTGACTTGGAAGATCATTAATGTAGACCAGGAAGAGAGTTGGACCCAGGATGGACACTCGAGGGACTGCAGCATTAATACTGTGAGCTTCTGATTTATGCCCATCAACCACTACTCTTATGAACCTATCAGAGAGAAATGATTTAATAATTGAGATGACATTTCCAGCTATACCGTAGCTGAAGATCTTGTGGAGTAAACCTTTATGTCATATTCTATTAAAGGCCTTTTATATGTTAAGAGCAATTGCCCTAGAAAGGTTGCCTCCGTCGAGAGATTCGCTAATCCTATGAGATATAACTGTAGATCTAGAAGAACTGAAATCATATTGCGTGTCGCGAAGAAGGTTACTTTTGCCTAGATGGTTGATTACTTCTCTATGTAACACAGCTTCCTGCAACTTACTCATGATGCACAGGAGACGTATTGGCCTTTACTAAGAGGGAGATGAGCGATCACCTGAATTCTTAAATACAGGGCATACTGATGAGATTTTCCAGGGTGATGGGAAGCAATTATCCTTAAAACAATGTTTAAACAGTTTTGTAAGGAAGGGCGCTAGTTCTAATCTTTTGAGTACTATAATTGGAATACCGTAAGGGCCAGTTGCTTTACTGGAATCAAGGTTTTTAATTAGCTTGGCAACATAATACAGATATATGTATATGACATAGCGTGTTTTCTGATACAGGAGGAAATATTGGAGAAGGCGGCCTTAGTCGCAAAGGTAGAATTAGCTGCAAAGTTCTTGGCAAAGAGTTTGGCTTTTTCTGATGCTGACAAGAATACCTCAGGTCAATTGATGATGGTTGGGATAGAACATGCATGTCTGTTCAGGATTCTGCTTGTATTTGACAAAACTGGTGGAAACCAAGTCGCTGCTCAGCTACTTTGGACTTGACGGACTGAACATAAAACTTTCTTGCGTTCTTTATTACTTTTTTACAGTGGTTGCTGGCAGTCCTGAAAGCGGCTTTAGTCTCAGTACATCTATTACGTTGGAAGCACTGAAAAAAGTGATTTCTGTGCGCAATGGCAGCAGCAGATTCTGGGGAGAACCACGGCTGGCTGTTATGTTTTTGCTGGAATTTTTTCGAGGTTATGAAACGGTCTATACCTGCAACTAATCATTCTGTCAGGTCTGATACTATAGAGGACACATCCTTTTTAAACATGGAACACAGAGGTAGATCTGATATAAATGTCCGGAATCTATTCAAGTCAGCCATAGAGTATCGATATACTGTACGATAGAGAGGTACATCTGAAGACTTATTACATTTCATTTTTATTTTAACTGATACAACAGAGTTTTCAGAAGATCCCAGTGGAGGCAAAACGGAAACCGAATACAGTTCAGGGCAAGTTGTGAGAAAAAGGTCTAGGAGACTTGCATACTGGCCGTCAGTATCGGGCACACGGGTGGGTTCGTGAACAATCTGAGTGAGGTCATAAGCAATGGAGAAATCATAACAGAACCTCCTCTCATCATCGGTCTTGTTTTAGTGAGTTAACCATTCCACCTTGTGAACATTGAAGTCTCCACAGACATGAATATTTGCTGAAGGATAAGCAGATAGGACGTGGTCAATTTTCTCAGATATGCTTTTAAAGATAGTAACTCCGCTCTTGTGGGGGCGATAGAAAGAAAATATAAATGCAGTAGTTTGAGCAAGTGCAACCTGGAAGCACATATAGGGTAAGTTAGGATCTTCTCTGGAGATGTGCCTACTACATGGAAAGCCATCTTTTATATAGGCACATATTCCATGGCCATGACGATCTTGGGGGTCAGATTTGGGTGTTTAATTAGAGTATCCTTTAATTACGAACACATCTAGGGAAATAGTCTGTATAATGCCAGTTTCGTTTAGAAATAATATGTCTGGTTTAGTCTCCTGTAATTGTGTTTCAACCTCTGGAAGGTTAGAACGTAGACCCCTGATGTTCGAGAAGGAGACATGGTAGTGGGGATCTACGTTAGAAGTTGGAGATCCGGGTTTAATCGTTTAAAACACTTAACTACTGTTTCGCAGCGAATAGTGCGATTTTTGCTGTTTTCACCGAAGTGCTTCAGAATACAAAACTACGGTCATCCCACGTGCAGAGTGACTTAATATGGTATTCACACTGCAAAGGTCAAGTTACGTCCAACAATATACCTCACAATTCCCATTTGGGAAACATTTCAGTTATTATATTTTTTACGCATCGGCGGCATGCTATTCGATCGATTTTTTCTTTCTTCTTTCGACTGATTCACACCATAATGACACTTTTTGCCATTATAAACGGTTCGTTTCTTATGTATGTGATTAAATTTTTCCATGTGACCCCGAAGTGTTTTCTGAAACCAGTCATCCCAGGCTCATATTGGACTGGAAAATAAGTTTATTTTCATACTTCAGCTATCGTCGTCCAAAGTGTGTTGCACAGCGTCTATATAACGGGACAAAATAACCAGTCTGTTGCATATTGTAAATAACGTGTTGATGTGTATGTAAAATGCCTAAATAGCAATACAGTTCACGGTCATGGATATGATCTTAAACTATATCCGATGGTGAGGCCCCAGCTTGCGAGCTTTGGGGAGTTACCTTTTAATTGCCATTGCTCCCAGGTCCACTCTGACTCGGACGGGCAGTACCTGTTAGGGTCCCAACTATGGGTTAAATAGAACCCGACTTAAAACAAAACAAAAACAAATATACTCTATTAAAAAATTGTTCTTCAAAATCACTGGATTCGGCATTAAATAATTTGAAAAGTGTTGATATGCCGTAAAACAAAACCAACCAACCAACAACCAACCAACCAATACAGTTCACAATCCTCTATATAAACGTGATGTATATATAATGCAACTGTATACATCTACTTGATGTGTATGCGTGTGTGTCGATGTTTATTCATTCAATAAACAGTTCGCCAAACCTGAACAATAATATACAAACACAGATCTTTTATAAAAATATTAATAAACATCTTTGTCTGTAACACACCAAAGAGAACGACACATAACTTGTTAAATAGTGTTTTGACGTGCTGTCTTAATATTAAACAAAATTTACTCCGATTAAACTCCAGTGAAGAAAGTAATTATTTTCACATATAACAATTATTTCCATGGCGGTTTCATTCTTGGATTTGACACCTTTTCTGTTATTTCTACATCGGTCAGTAGAAATGCATTTCTTTATATGGGGATCCCCACTTATCAAGGCCCGGAAGGGTTATTTTGTCTACACTAATCAATGGGATAATATCGTAGTAATAGTTGGTATTGGAGATTTGATAAAGCGTCTTACTTAAGGGGGCGATTAATCAGTAATTTGTCTATGTTGGACTTGAAGACGTCCAAGTTGTAGTCAGGTGGGAAACAGGCAAACGGAAGAGAGTTCCACAGACTTGCATTTCTCAGAAAAAAGCTATGTTCATGGCATCTACGTTTTGATTTAGGCACAGATTAAGGGTGGGGAAATTACTGAGAGTGGTTTTAACTACACGGGTGTTTATCATGAAAGATTGGCGAGGGGGGACCAGAGATTGTAGCTCGGACGAGCACTTGCCATGGAAATAAGGATAAAACAAAAATAGGCTCGCAACGTCTCTTCTGTCGGAGAGAGGTTGTAGGGAAGAGAAGAGAGCATCCCCCACTAAGCCATGAAGTCTATTTTGTACTTTGTTAAGGCAGGATAGGCTGTTTTTGAAGCTCCAGCCCAGATGTGGCAGCAGTACTCCATCTTTGGACGTACTTGGCTTTTATAGAGATAGTAGTGAGATATCTTCAGGAGCGGTAGAAGGATCTCACCATTTTCACAGACGCTCGGGCAACAGACTTGATATACGTGTTCCATTTCAGATCAGGAGTAAAGGTCAAACCCAGGAGCTTGTCAAAACATTACACCTCTCCAAGACGGGAGCCATCCATTTCAATTGATGCTAGATGAGGAACAGAGCGTTGATGATGTAAAGTAAGGAAGTTGGTTTTAGATGCATTAAAAGTAACCAGCTACCTCTTCCCTCACTGTAACACACGCTCAAGATCAGAGGAGAGAGAATCAGAGAGAGATTTGTCATTTACGACCTTTGATGCGTTGCCATAGATGTTTGTGTCATCAACATATATGTCAACGAATGATTTAAGTATGTGTTTTGGGAGATCATTAATGTAGATCAGGAAGAGAGTTGGGCCCAGGATGGACCCCTGGGGGACTTCAGCATTAATACTGTGGGCCTCTGAGAGCTGACCATCAACCACTACTCTTATAAACCTATCAGAAAGAAATGATTTAACTATTTAGAAAACATTTCCAGTTATACCGTAGCTGGAAATCTTGTGAAGAAGACCCTTATGCCAAACCTTATCGAAGGCCTTTGATATGTCAAAAGCAATTGCCCTAGAAAGGAAGCCTTTGTCGAGATATTCACTAATCCTATGGGATATAACTTTTAGTACATCAGCTGTATATCTAGTAGAAAGGAAACCATATTGCATGTCGTTAAGAAGTTTATTTCTGTTGAGGTGGTTGACTATTTCTTAATTTAATATGAATTCCAGAAACTCACTCATGACACACAAGAGACTTATTGGTCTGTACTGAGAGGGAGATGACTTATCACCTGAGTTCTTTAATACAGGGCATACTGAACAAGTTTTCCAGTGTGTTGGAAAACACTTTTCCTTAAGGCAACGCTTAAACAGTTTTGTAAGTATGGGGGCAAGTTTTGGTCGAAGCCTTTTTAACACTATAATTGGAATGCCGTCTGGGCCAGTTGCTTTACTGGAATCAAGGTTCTTATTAGTTTGGCGACCTCGGGCACAGATATTTGTATGTTGGATAATGTGTTGTCTGTTGTAGGAGGAAATACGGGGAGTTGATGCCCTTCGTCGCAGAAGTAGTGTTAGCTGCAAAGTTCTTGGCGAATAGTTTAGACTTGTTTGATGCTGATGAGATGACCCCAGGTCCATTGATGATGGTTGGGATAGAACGCACACATCTGTTCAGGATCATATTTGCTATTTGGCAAAACTGGTGGGAACCCAGCCGCTGCTCAGCTACTTTGGATTTAACGGACTGAGCATATAGCTCTCTTGGATTTTTGATTACTCTTTTACAGTGGTTTCTGGCAGTCCTGAAAGCAGCGTTAGTCTCAGTACATCTATTACGTTGGTAGCTATGGAAAAAATGATTTCTGTGCGCAATGGCAGCAGACATTCTGGGGAGAACCATGGCTGGCTGTTATGTTTTTGTTGGAATTTTTTGTAATGGTATGAATCGTTCTATGCCTACAATTAACCATTCAGTCAGGTCTCATACTATAGGGGATACCTCGTTTTTAAACATGGAATACAGAGCTAGATCAGATATGAATGTACGGAAGCTATCCAAGTCAGCCATAGATGGATAGGTACATCTGAAGACATTGTATTTCATTTTTATCTTAACTGATACAACTGTGTGATCGGAGGATCCTAGTGGAGATAGAACGGAACATGAACATAGCTCAGGGGAAGTTGTGAGAAAAAGGTTTAGAAGTCTTGCATACTGACCGCTAGTGTCGGGCACACGGGTGGGTTCGTGAACAATCTGAGTGGGGTCATAGGCAAGGGCAAAATCATGACAGAATCTCCCCTCATCATCTGTCTTATTTGAGTGGGTCAGCCATTACACATTGTGGACATTGAAGTCACTGCAAATGTGAATGGTAGACGAACGATGAGCAGGCAGGATGAGGTCAATTTACTCATATATACTCTTAAGGACAGTAACCTCGCTGTTGTGGGGGCGATAGAGGGCAAATATGAATGCGGTGGTGTAAGCAAGTGCAACCCGGAAGCACATATTAGGTAAATTAGGGTTTTCTCTGGAGATATCTCTACCACACGGAAAGCCATCTTTAGTGTAAGCGCATATTCCGTGTCCATGGCGATCTTGGGGGCAGATGTAGATGTTAATTAGAGTATTCTTTTATTATGAACTCATCTAGGGAAGTGGTCGGCTTTATGCCAGTTTCGCTTAGAAAGGGTAAGTCAGGTTTCGTCTGTAATTGGGTTTCAACTTTTGGAAGGTCGGAACGTAGACCCCTGATGTTGGAGAAGGAGACATGGTAGTGGAGGTCTACGTTGGAGGATGGGGTTCTAGGTTTAACTGTCTAAGTCTGCATCTGTCTCGTTGTGTGTTCCGTGAATATATGATTACTCTTTCTTTGTTAGATTCTCTGACGTCATACAACGAGGCCAGTCCTTATTATCCGAGTAATCGCATTGTTTATTATAAATTATTGTTGATGAAATTTAATTTCAAATCTATTTATTGCGACATTAAAATTAATTTGAAACAAATCTACTCTGCTTAATGTACATTCCTGTATTATATTATTGTTCTTACATTCATTTCATATTATGTTTCTTAATACATATTTCATATTTTAAAGCATTGAACAATGGCAATATCATCTACGGTCTTACTTTTGGCAATTTGCTCAAGGGTACAATATTTAACAAGTGACCTCTATCAAAGCGTATACCATGCTATAAATTAACTTATTTTCATACGGGGTTCGACCTGATCTTAAGTTCATCCGTTTTCGATATGTTTTATTAAACTATTGAGCCTGGGATATGTCTCTATTTTTAATGTTTAAAGGGATTAATTAGGTCTTGAGGAATCCAGAAAATATACAAAATGAAAGAAATGGCTTTCGGTTTACACAGGTTGGCATCAATAAACAAATAGATAATAAAATCTAGTTGTTTGGTTTTCATCTAAATATTGACTTTTTATATCGGAAAAATGTTTATTTTAACTTGGTTCTTTAAATATAATTGAGCCGTCGAAGCATGTTACTGTTGCGGATTGTGCAATGCATATAAATAACATTACTGTCAATTAGTATAAACAAGGTATAGACAACCAGTTAACATAGACGGAAAGAACCAAGAGAGGACAAGAATTTACATAATTTCCTCACGCCATGTGTAAACCATTTTTATTTTACTGTGCTGCTGACGTCAAAAAATAAACTTGTATGAATTCAATTCGAATTCCGAGCATATATTTTTACATCAGATACCGGATAAAAATATATATTCTATGCATAATTTATAGCCATAGAGATAAAATAATTAATGTTTTCATGGGCGAGATATAATTAAAAAAATTACAAATTATTACCCTTCAGTTTTGTCAAATTCGTGGCGTCTTTGTTACAGTGAGATTTATCTCCCTTTTCAATAACACTCCCCATAAATAATCATTATCTCAAAATAGAAATGATATAAAATAAACGCATTTTGTTCATTTAATCTTTGATGTTTTCATCTGCAATAATAACCGATATTTTTTCATAAATTAATGTAATGTCATTTATTTTTCGACACCATTAAGTTATTTATAACAAAACAAAAAGGATAGTACTTGGCAGTATATATTGGATGAAATATAGCTTAATTATAGAGGTGTGATTATTTTATTCTTATTCTTTAAATTATTTTATATATTATTTTCTTATATAAATTTGTATCCAAAAAAATATCGTACCATGTTTGAGTGTAAATTCTTCCATCTTGGATCGATTCTATGCGAATGCTATGAGATTGATTTTCCTTTATATATATAGTAGCAAAAGTACCCGTCGGTGACTGGGTTCAAAAACAGCCTACAGAAAATGAACTCTGATTTATAAAAGTATGATAGGTTATGAAAAGGAAGGGTTGTAAATTTGGGTTGAATTTGGGGGTATCAAAACCAAAGCAAAATATGATGAAAGTAAAAATAAAATAGATAACCCCCATAATTTATTATACCATACCTGTTCACACTGAAACACTTATCACAATATTCTGTGGATCTATATTAAAAAACCTTGTTAAACTTTCTGACATATTTCCATTCTATGGAAGTCAGGTGCGAACGAACACCCCATAATTTTATTATACCATATTTCTTCAAACTGAAAAATAATTATCAAAGTATACTTACGCAGATAGATATGAAAAGTCTTTATTAAAGTTTGTGCCTATTTCCATTCTATGGAGGCCAGGCGCAAACGCAGACCTCACAATTTTATTACACCATCCCTATTTAGGTTAAAACATACTTATCAAAGTATTCTTATGTACATCTATATCAAAAACACTTGTAAACGTTTTTTTTTATTTTTAATTTTTTTGTTTCCATACTTTGTGGACGAGGCGCGAATGCAGACCCCGCAATTTTAATGAACCACCGTTCTGCCAGATCAAACATACCCATTCCTGTGTCTCGATACATCTATCATTATATGTAATCAGTTTTTTTTTAAATAGTCAACCATATAGTAGCCTATTCGTGACCACACACACACACACACACACACACACACACACACACACACACACACACAGCTTTATATATATACATTCATATATATATATATGAATGTTTTCTTTCTTAAAATAGAATACGACCGTTTTACTCTTTTATGATTCTGAGTAAACTACCATGTTCATAACAAAGTTCTTGCGGTTTTTAACTTTTAAATTAAGATGTAAAATATCTCGGCTCGAACAAAAAATTATTGATCGAAATAAGCACCATCAGAATCAACACACTTTTACTAACACAAAACAAATGTATTTATGCCAGTAACGTAAAAATCTTGCGTTCTGGCGAAGATAAGTCGCTGTTTTTCAGAACTTTTAATACAAAATTGAAAAAAGCAAATTCGCACAATTTTTTTTATTTCAATTCAAGCTAAGCCGAAAACCTACTGAACCAGCTCGCGATATTAACGAGGGATTTGGCCCAGGAACCACTACTGAACACACAGTAGAATGGTGCTTTAAGAAATTTCCTGGCAGCAACAAGAGTCTTTAGGATAATGCGCGTCGTGATCTGCTATCAGATGTTGACGACGATCAATTAAGAGCCTTAGTTAAATCCAATCCACGCACAACTGTTCGGGAATTTGCTTCTGAATTAGACGTAACATTATTTCCAACCACCCGATAGAGATTGGCAAGACAAAACACTTGATAAACGGGTGTATCACGAATAGAACCACAACTAAAAGAAACGTCGTTATAAATGTGGCAGTTGTTCAGGGAGTTGGATTGTCTCTGTGCTTCAAGAACAGGCATTACTTGATATGGAATGGAATACACATTTTACCATCAGTATCTATCTCGATAACAAAAAAGCTGTTTGTAGCCTAAAACGGCAAACAGACACACAATGAGGACTTATGCGGATATGGGCGTCAATGGCTATAAAGACTCTGGAACTTCCAGGGTTTGGCCCGGCAGGTGTTCAGGGCACCACCGCCTGGACCCGGTCACTAGATGTGCAGGACTGTGGAAGTGACCGTCCGGCACATGCTGCTTGTGGCGGTCATGCCTACCTCATTTGAGCCAGGGATGTATTAAGTAATGACAATACTCGAGAAGAGTTTGCTGCCCTCAGATATATATATATATATATATACATACATATATATATATATATATGTGTGTGTGTGTGTGTGCGTGTGTGTGTGTGTGTGTTGTGGTGGCACACATTCAATTGCATATGTGGATAGTAATTACACATAAATAGGAAGACTCAGTTAGTCTGAGTGTGTGTTCACCAGAAGCCACCGAAGGCCGCCGAAAGCAGATATGTTTCTCCAGCAAAGACTCTCTTATTTGACACCATTATGTAAATATTCTGTAAATATACCTTTTCCTAATACACTTCTTATTTGATCTACCTTTGTTTGTTGAGTCGTCATTTGTATTGCTTTCTACGTTACTTAACAATATATATATATATATATATATATATATATATATATAATGGTAAATCAATCTCATAGAATTCGCATAGAATCGATCCAAGATGGAAGAATTTACACGCAGAAGTGGCTCAATATTCTTTTGGATACAGATTTATATAAAAAATAAAATATATAATGAAATAATTTCCAGAATAAGAATAAAATAATCACACCTCTATAATTAAGCTATATTTCATCCAATATATACTGCCAAGTACTATCCTTTTTGTTTAGTTATAAATAACTTAATGGTGTCGGAAAATAAATGACATTACATTAATATATGAAAAAATATCGGTTATTATTGCAGATGAAAACATCAAAGATTAAATGAACAAAATGCGTTTATTTTATATCATTTCTATTTTGAGATAATGATTGTTTATGGGGAGTGTTATTGAAAAGGGAGATAAATCTCACTGTAACAAAGACGCCACGAATTTGACAAAACTGAAGGGTAATAATTTGTTATTTTTTTAATTATATCTCGCCCATGAAAACATTAATTATTTTATCGCCATGGCAATAAATCATGCATAGAATATATATTTTTATCCGGCATCTGATGTAAAAATATATTCTCGGAACCCGAATTGAATTTATACGAGTTTATTTTTCATCTGTGTCTTTGCATTTCTGAACGAGGCTTTGTCCGTCGATATTTTGCTCCAGTTTCAAAAACTATTTTTCTTTCTTTTGTAGAAAAATTCAGGGGATAATTTGTTTTTAATTAAACTAACAAGCCGCCGAATATTGCTCGGTCGTAAAATATGCATAATATTATATTTTAATGAACGCAGATTCATATTTATTATAAACAGCAATACTGTATAATAAATTCCTAATAAAACAGATGAAGTAAAAAAAATAAATAAAAATAAAAAAGAAGGGAAAGAAACTCAGACATGCGCATGCGAGTATTATATATTTTTTAAACAGTTCACTTCTTGGAAGTAAAAAAAATACTCGAGCTGAAATCAAAGCTAAAACCTAAAGTCAGTAATTCAAGTACGATAATCATTAGGCCAGCTTGACACGTATTAAAAAGTGTTTTCAAACCTACCTATTCTTAACATAAGTAATTTTTCATGTGAACGATTCACACATGTGCATTCGTGAAACAGTTGAGAAGCAGATAAAAATTCGATGATGGTCCACGCACCAATTTCTCAATTTTTACCCCTTGGCAGCTTTTGTCCGGATATCTGAATACCCTGTATACTAAATTTCATGTCACTAGATGAAAAATTCGCTGAATATATAGGTTGAGAAGTGTTCTCCCCCACACACATTCTCACTTTTATAGACATATAGAACATGTTTTAGTGTCAATTATATTCATGTATTTGATAATAATCGCAATGGATTGTTTTAATTTATTTCTTATTTAAGAAAAAATTTACCCCAAACTGAGTAGAACTTGCAGAGAACGCTCTGTTTTACGGTTGTTTCAAAAATGGAACGGAAATTTGAAGTTCGCTCTGTTTCAACCTTTACTTTTAAATTGCGCATACGCCCCAAAAATCGAAAGTTCCATTTATAAAAACATTTTTAAAACAACAGTAAAACAGAGCATTCTCCGCAAGTTTTACCCCAAACTATTTTAACTCTTTTCGAAATAGTAATTAAAAAAATTGTTCTTTTGTAAAAAAATAAAATTAATTGAGTAAAGAAATGTTCCATTAATTAATGTTCTCTGTTGTGTTATTGCGCTAATATAATGCTTTTGTTTTAATTTACGAAAACGTTTCGAAAAGCTTCAATTTATTAGGTGATTCTCGTCGCTTGTCTCGAATAGAACTCATAAAAAATAAAAAGAAAAGCATGCGTTGAAAACCAAAAATAAAGATGAAGCAAATCCACACAAAAATGCATTCGTCCTTTCCACCTCAAAACAACGTTCGGATAGAATCCATACTTGTTAATGAGTACTTGCATTAGCTGATTATTTCTATAGCATTTCTGCCTCCATATAAATGTGAAACAGATAGCTTGCCAAAATTCTGCAATGCGTTTCACAGTTCCTACATTGCATTTCCTACGGCGATAAACGAGGATATCTGGACATTAACCATAACACAAACCATGGTAGCAGAGGGCGTATAAGCGCGTGTGAACATATTAGCGGCAGCCGAAAGATAGATGGCTAAAGAAGATTGTGGTGTAAATGAAGAAAAAAGAAACAAGAACGACCGACCGCGTTTTTGTGTGGCTTACCTCGTGTTCATAATGAAGAAGAAAGAAACAAAAATGGCTGCCCTGTTTCTTTATATGCTTACAGGGTGACCACGAGGTATGCAAATGAGATGCTCCTGATTGGAGATAAAAGAGGAGTGATTTGGGGAAGGAAGGCATTCTGAAGTTAGATTGCGAGCAGAGAAGTTGTATTTGTAGAAGAGAAAAGTCGGATTCGGGGAGAGAAAAGCTAAAGTTGCAGAAGTTCGTTTTGGAGTGGAGAGAAGACGCGTCAAGTGGTAACCAGAAAGTGAAAGTTCGGACAGCAGTGTCACGCAAACGACAAAGATGTTAGGAGCAGCAGCAGCGTTTAAACACGTATGCAAATGCGCGGTCTTTCATCATGAGAAAACTTTTAAAAAATGGACAGCATGTGGTCGGCGAGAAGCAAAGTGCGAGCCGAGAATGACGGACGTGTTAAGTCAAAGGTGAGAAATGGCTGGCTATGGCTAATGTGAGGGCGAGAGAAAGAAAAACGCCTACCGCGTGAGATACACGCGTGACCATCTGGTATGGGCGAGAAACTTTTAAGTTGATATTGAGATAGGGAGAAAGAAAAACGGTAATACATGTCCTTTGCTAAAATAGAAAAAAAGCCGAGCCGGATTTGTTTATTTTTGTTTGTTTGTTTCTTTGTGACGGTAGCAGACAACGATAGAAGTTTGAACTGTAGCGAATACGGTTCAAGCGTAACGGCCTTGTTACACCATAATCCTGATGCATGTCTACAGGACTAATAAAGGAGTCAAGGGCGTGTATTCACATTGCACATTGTCGGTGGAGCTATTTATTTAGCCAAACTCATAATGCATTAGTGGCGCACCTGCTCTACAAATATTCTCGTTTTCATCGATAAAATTTTAGATCAAATTAAACGTATTTTTAATAGCTGTATTTATGCATGTTTAACAGATTCTTTCTCTGCTGGTTTGTCTGCCACACTTTCATTTCAAATATTATTTTCGATGGTCTATTACGTTTTAGTTTTAAATTCATTACTAAACGCGCAGATTGTGTGGACGCGTCATTGGAATATCGATTTGTGTATATATCATGGTTACTCCTCTAAAATCATTTGCCTTAGAGCCATGCCCTTATTAAAATAATTCAATAAGTTATTAAGATAGCATCCGTAGACAGGCAAAAGCTCTTTTAATAAGGGTGACCCCCAAAATTGTATCTATGAAATTATCAATAACGTTGATAATTCTGTCTGCTATTCAATCATATTTGGCAAATTACCAACACCATTGACACACCCTAATCTTCGCACAGTCCTGATTATATTTATTACGGTTCCTCATCAGTTTAAGAAGAGTTTGGCGATGTTTTGATAGGATTTTTTTTTCTTTGGATTAACTCTGCAGATAAAAATTTGGAAAGAAGGTTCGACCCGATGAATATAACACCTTTTATGTATTATATGCTGACAACACTATTCTCGCCCAACAAATCACGTTATTAGTACCATATATGGTCAGATTGCTGAAACGGTGGTGGATTTTATTAAAGAATGCACTGGTCAAATATTGGAAAAGAGGATTAAAACAAAATTAATAATCTTTTGCATAGTTTGTAATGATGATATAGGTATGTGAAACAGACTCGTTCTCTACCAAAGCTTTATACAAATCTTCAGGTAGACCACAGAAATAATTGTTTTTTTCAAAACAGGCATACATCTATATATCTATAAAAGTGAAAATGTGTGTGTGTGAGGACACTTCTAAACCTATATACCCAATGCATTTTTGATTTACAGACTTAGAAATGTTGTATATAGAGGAGTCAGACACGTGAAAAACTTTTTTTTATCAGTTTCTACCGAGAAAATAAGGCGGCGAAGAGATCAAAATTGAAAAATTGGTACATGGGGTGGGTCATCGGATTTTTATCTGTTTGTCGAATGCGAATGCGTGAGTCGTTCACAAAACATATTCATTATGTACAGCATAAGTAGGTTTGAAAACTCTTTTTAAAAGATCATGTCAAACTGGCCTCAAGGTTATCGTATTTGAATCAATGTTTTTAGGTTTTGATTTCTGTTGTTGGGGAACACCCTCTAAATGGACTCAACCATCGCCCATATATACCGGAACTATTAACGATCCCAGGTCGTGCTCTAGTTCCGAAGTTTACCTCACCGGTGCGGTGGAACGTCTTTTCATGCTGTAACCTTTTGTTTGTTTTTTATTAATACACGTCTAAACTTACACCGTTATTCTGTTTTCATTGTGGCTAATATCAAACTATAACACTGGCGACAGTAGGATTCGAAGAAACGCACACATGTCGAAACCCTAATGCCTTACCAGCAGTAATTAGCAATGTCGCATAACATTGGCGACTAAAAGAATTTAATAACCCTGCGTTCCATAACACTGATAATAGGTAGATTCGTAGAAGATTTTTTTCTCGCGTAACCCCGAAGGGAAAAAATAACAATTCTGTTAATTGACTTTTAAAAAATTAACCATGTAAAACACAAGTTCCTCAAAAAAGAAATAAATAACTAATTTAGAACCCGATAAGTTGTAAGTAAAATAAAAAGTAAGTTTCACAAACTAAAAGAACAAAAAATATGATTAAATGCTTAATGTTCTGATTGGGTTGAGTGTTTAAAAATATCGCTGTTTTTCTCTCCGCATAACTTGTAAAAAACAAACTTTATTCTATTGCTTCCCAGCCTTGGAAAACATATACATAACTTTTTTTTTTCTGTATAGTTAACTGTTCTTTTTGGTTGCCTTTTTGTTAAGGAATTGAATAGCTCTATTTCTTTTTCTTTTTTTTTCCAAAGAAAAAAAACTCAAACGTCTTAAAATTGTTAAGTACAACGAACATTTTATTTTGAGAACATATTTTTCCCAACTGTTTTAAATGTAGAAATAATCATTATTTCTCGCTCGGCATTTGCGAAAAGAAAAAAGAAGAGGGGCGAACTTCAAAATTTTTTTTCCTGGCGGATGGGAAAAGAATTAAAGAGACTAAAACCTGTACTCTCTCTCTCTCTCTCTCCTTCCCCCCTCTCTCTCTCGGAACTAACCAACCAAACCAGATGACGGGGTTGTGATCAGTTTTGGCTCAGTTAACGAAGCTACAATTGAGCAGGAAAAGACGCAAAAAAGGCTCATTGGAAAAATGGGAAGAAAAACAGGAAATGATGGCACACGACCAGCAAAAACTAGAGAAACAATAAGTCGAATTACAAATGCAATGGTCCGAACAACTAACGCTATTTCAAAAACAATCGTCCGAAAGCCAACAACGAACAGAGGAACTACTTTCACAAGTTTTTAAAAAAAACGCGCACGGAGAAGATGATTCAGATTTTCCCAAAATACGATATGGTCCGCAATAGATAATTGTAAGTATGACGATGAAAAATCATTCGCAGCTTATTTCAGAAGATATGAAAACTTTTTTAATATCGACTGCGGTAAGTGGTCAGATCAGAAAAAGACCTGACTGCTACTGTGTAAACTTGAAAAGACTGAACGCGACAAATTTGGGGACTTCAGCTTACCACAGAAAACCGCGGAATTATCGTTTAACGAGACGATAAATCTCCTAACAGAACTGTTCTCCCGCAGAACGTCTCTTTTTCATAAAAGATGGAAATGTTTAAACGTGACGAAAATGATGACTTTGCCATGTACGCAGTGCTAGTCAATAAATATTGCGTTGACTTTAAGTTGTCGGAATTAACAGCAGACAATTTTAAATTCCTTATTTTTGCACAAGGTTTTACCCCAGGAAAAGACACGGAAACCAGGCGCAGAGTTCTACCGAAGTTAGAAACGAACCCTACTTTACACTGAAAAACTTGACTGAGGATTGTCAAAAAGTTGAAATAATAAAAGAAAGATGCGATAAATATCAAAGCGGGCATCACAAACAAAATAAATAATCAAGAAAAAAACATGGCCACCTACAATACAAGAGAATATACAGATAATTACTCACAAAAGTCTGGAAAACCAAAAGCACCGAGCCCTTGTTTCAGATGTGATGGTAAAAATTCGGTCAAGGATTGCTCATACTTAACAAAGAAATATCTAACATGTAATAAAATGGGACGTAAAAATTGTCATTGCAGACTCAAATCAGAACAAAAGTCGAGTGCGCCAAACCATAACCCGAGACGCCTTAGAAGAAAACCTACGTAAATACAAACAGTCGAAATTCTCCGCATAGATATTAAATTTCAATTAGACAGTGGATCGTATCTTACAATACTAAACTTCAAAACGTGGAAGAGATTACGAAAACCTACTACACTAAGAACCCATAGAACGGCAAATGCCGTCAACAGCACTAGAATTTATTTTGAGGATGAATTAATCACCAACGTCTCTTTGCTAGGAAAAAACTAAAAAGCTCAAAATATATGTATTTAAAAATAGCGAGAACTTGTTCGGCTCTGATCGGATAGATGATTTTAACCTGCAGAACTTAGCTATCCCAACATTTTGCAAAAAAAAAATAAAAGTGGAAGCTTGCTAAGCAGAAACTAAGACACTAATAACTAGCTTTAAGGAGGAATTGTCAGATGTATTTACTCCTGGCCCTGGGAGGTGTACAAAATGGGCGCGAATTTTCAGTTAAAACAAGACATACAACCAGCTTAAAAAAAACAACAACAAAAAAAAAACGTAACGTCACTTTTGAATGCCTGAACAAGATAAATCAGGAACTTGACAGATTGGAAATCATCAGTATTCTGTCTAAAATTGAATACAGCGAGTGGGCTGCGCCGGAAGTCTACGTAAAAAAGGTCCAGGGAAATATGCGTTTGCGCCCACTTCTCGACCGGACTCAACGGGTCGTTAGACAAATTCCCCTATTCATTACTCTGCCCTGAGGAAGTATTCACGAAATTAAAAGGCGGCGAGTTTTTTCTAAGATCGATCTGAGCGGTGCTTATTTACAAATTCCTGTAAACGATAAAAGCGCCAACCTCCATCGGGGTTTGTACAGTTACGAAATGCTCGCATTTGGAGTCAATGGCAAGTGCTCATCTGAGCTCCAATCTCAAGAAACACCCGTCTAGCAGAAAACAATCACAAGAAACACCCGTCTAGCAGAAAACACTATCACTAATTTCCCCCACTCTTTATCTGTGCCTAAACCTAAACGTAGATTCCATGAACAAAGCCTCTTTCTTAGAATTGAACGGCTGTGGAATTATCTTCCGTTTTCCTGCTTTCCAGCTGACTACAATATGATTGTCTTCAAGTCTAACGTAAACAAGTTTTTGATGAACCGTTCCATGTAAGTTAACAAATTTACCGAATTTCCATTATTAACGATTACTATATTGTCCAATTTCTACTGTACACTCTTTAACCCTTATCCCCGAATGGCCTCTTGGCCTTGATAAGTGGTGATGCTTATGTAAAAAAAAGCACCTGCCATATTTCAGCAGATTATGGATACCATGCTGGGCGACCTGGACACGCCATCGCATATTTAGATGACATCACTATAGCGAGCAAACGTAGGGAGGGATACGCAATTCATATCAAACAAGTATCCAGTCGATTACAAAATTATGGGGTTTAAGGTAAAAGATGACAAATGTGAATTCTTCTTACAAAAAATTAAGTACCTAATCATTGATTAAAATGGCAGACACCCAGAGCGACCGCTATTAGAAAGATTCCGGCACCGAAAAAACATAGCACAATAACAAAGCTTTTTAGGCTTGGCAAATTAGTACCAAGGGTTTATTGCCAACATGCACAAACTGTGTGCACTCCTTAACCAATTACTAATCTATATAATTATAAAACTCCAATGACCTTGTAACTATGTATGTAACTCATTTTCCGGTTTACGACATCCGGTTGCGCATGCGCGCATGACCTGCGCACTGCAATATAAACGTTATTATTTCGAAATTATTATTTAACATGGGAAGAGTGGGGTTTAAAATAACTTAAACTTAATACAGAAATGAACGATGTAAAAAAAAACAGACAGTATTAACAATAGTTTATTTGGATAATTTAAACGCGAAAAAATAAATCAAAAGAACTATTGGGACGCTGAAATATTAACGTTATTATTTCAGAATTATTATTTAACATGGGAAGAGTGGGGTTTAAAATAATTTAAACGTAATACAGAAATGAACGATGTAAAAAAAAAAGCAGATATATCAAAATTTGAATTTAACTATAATAAGTATTATATCTGTTCCGTGCACATTTACCTATAAGTATGGCCAACCACTTATAATTCAGTAACTGTAAAGAAAAATTTCAAAAATAATCAATTATAATAAACATAACGACTCATAGAAATCTATCTATATTCTTTTTTAATAGAAATTTTTCTGTTATGTAAAAAAAACTATTTTCTTTACGTCACAAGTGTCACGCTCATACATGAATTCTATAGCTAATCTAACATCCTGACCCAATGGGTCACGGGTAGTGTAGTAAAAGATAAACCTTGCGAATGGACATCGGATTGCCAGACATCACTTCAAGAAATAAAAGATACCATTACCTCAAAGTTGTTCCTAACTCATTATAACCCGGATTTGGATATAATAGTAGCTAGCCAGTATGACATTCGGGCATGCATGTTACATAGGATGCGGGATCCTACTTCCAGCGAAGAAAAGTTATTTTCAGATGAAAAAATGAATGATCAGGCATGATTTTCTCAGCTTCGAAATTCCACCGTTTTCTGTAACCGAGCATAAGCCTGTGATATCTATTTTTGGATAATATGCATGGGGAACTGGCTATCAAGATGGGCAACGATTATTCTGAGTTACAATTTTACATTAGAATTTCTCTTCTCTAAACAACTTGCACCCGTTGATGGTCTGTCGAGACTAATCCCTGAACAAAGGGAACCTCTTAAAGACTCGGTAATTGCGGCGCTACGTATAAATAACGAATTGAAAACCACGATTATTAACATTATCCTCGAACTACCGGTAATACTCCTAGAAATTAACGCAGAGGCCGTGAATGACAATTTCATTCAAACTACTAAGCAGAAGTTAATACTTAGTGAAACTGTTTTAGACATTTTTTTCTGTTTGCGACGAAGTGCTGCTTTACAGTGAAAGGTGGTCATCCTTAAAACCCTGAAAAAAAAAGATACTCAAGGATTTTCACATCGGTCATCCAGAAACAAACTGGATGAAAAGCCTTCTGAGAAGTTTTGTCTACTAGTCATTATAGACCAAGACATTACCAACATGATAAATACGTGCAAAGGCTGCGCTTTGGCTGCCAAGGCATCCCCTATAACGCACAAACCCTGGCCTCAAGCTGAACAACCGTGTTCCAGAATCCTATTGATTACGTGGGACCATTGGAGGTCTTCTACTACCTAATAGTGGTAGACAGCTACTCGAAATAGGCAGAGGTCCTGAGATGCAGAAAATCGACCCCATCAACGACTACGAACAGTTCACTCCGGCAGATCAAGGAATTCTGCAAAACATACCAAGTCAAGCATACCACGACTCTTTAGTAGCACCGCAGAAGCAACGGACAGGCCGAACGTTTCGTCGACATACTAAAAAGGGTGTTAAAAAAGACGTACGGCACACCAACAGAAAAAAAACGTTCTCCAGCAATTTCTCCAAGTTTAAAAAGGTCCTGGATATGACCTTAAACTATATCCGATGGTGAGGCCCCAGCTTACGGGTTTTGGGGAGTGTGGAGCCACCCTTTAATTGCCATTGCTCCCAGGTCTACTCTGAGCCGGACTGGTAGTACCTGTTTGGGTCCCAACTATGGGTTAAATAGAAACTGACTTGGGAAAAAAAACAAAAAACAAATATATTTTATTAAAAAACTTTTCTTCAAAATCACTGAATTCGGCATTAAATAACCTGAAAAGGGTTGATAGGCCGTAAAACAAAAACAACCAACCAACCCACCAAGTTTATATAATCACAAAAAACCCTAGCATACAAGATGTCGGATCCTTCATGCTGTAAACTTTTGTTTGTGCTTGGTTAATACACATCTAAACTTACATCGTTGTTCTGCTTTCATTGTGGCTTATACCAAGCCACAAGTTTCGATCTCAACTGAAGTATTTTCTTACTTACAAAAAGTGAACTGTTTAGGAAAAACATAATAGTCACAAGCACATGTCTCAGTTTCTATATTAATGAAAATATAATAGTTATGCATATTTCCCGACCGGAACACACCAAGCGGCTTTCTAGTTAATAAATAGAAACGATTACCAGATTTATAACAATGCTCTCCTTCCTTAAAAGAACATTACAATAAAATCGCACGATATGGCAATCAATCTTGTAAGAAACTTAGATGTCTAGTGTGTCATCATTTATTTTAGATTCCCTTTCTATATTGGCATTAAGATATACATATTTTATTTAAATTTTAATTACTCTAGTCAAATATTTTGGGCATTTTTGCACCGATACGAAATACATAAGTGAAATTAATTGTTTCTAAAGACTCGTATACAGTAGACTCCCCGATGAAATCCCCGATAAATAAACAGGATTGTTCTGTTTGTTACACTATTATAACCTCAAACTTAACACAACATTTTAGCTTCTGTCTGAACCCCTAAAACAACGGTGAATGTAAGAAAAAACAGATATCTAAAAGGAATATATTTATACACTTATAAAGTTGAGTTTTTGTCGCACTTATAGGATCTCCTTCAGGATTTGACAGACCATGGATACCCACAAAAGGGTGCCTACACATGTATTTTTTTTGGCCCGAGGTGCGCAATCGCCAACCACACCTCTCCTGAGACGACATTATTAAGTACTAGTGGCAAATGAAGTGCATGAACAGGATGAACAAATGCCGAGATAAGCAGAGAGCATATACAGCGCCTAGAATTCCCAAATGGTCACCTATCTGATACTAACCAGGCTTAATGTTGCTTAACTTAGGTTATCTGACGAGAACCGGGGTGTCAACGGGATTATCTTGCTATTAAATGCCTACGTTTTCTGTTTAAAAATTATTAAAATGAACTTCCTAATAAAATCAGCCATGGATATTCGAGCAACTTCATGAAGGTAAACTAATTTGCATCTCCACTAAGCCACGAAGTCTATTTGGTACTTTGTCAAGGCAGGATAGGCTGTTTTTAACAGCTCCAGCCCCGATGTGGCAGCAGTACTCCATCTTTGGACGTTCTTGGCTTTTATAGAGATAGAGAATTGCATCAGTAGTGAGATATCTTCTGGAGCGGTAAGAAGATCCCACCATTTTCCCAGCGGCCCGGGCAACAGACTTGATATACGTGTTCTATTTCAGATCTGGAGTATGGGTCAAACCCAGGAGCTTGTCAAAGCATGAAGCCTGTCCAAGACGAGAGCCATGCATTTCAATTGATGCTAGATGAGGAACAGAGCGTTGATGATGTAAAGATAGGAGCTTGGTTTTAGATGCATTAAAAGTAAACAGCCACCTCTTCCCCAACTGTAACACGCGCTCAAGATCAGAGGAGAGAGAATCAGAGAGAGAGATATTTGTCATTTACGGCCTTTGATGTGTTACCATAGATGGTCGTGTCATCAGCATAGATGACAACGTATGATTTAAGTATGTGTTTTGGGAGATCATTAATGTAGATCAGGAAGAGAGTTGGGCCCAAGATGGACCTCTGGAGGACTCCAGCATTATACTGTGGGCCTCTGCTTGCTGCCCATCAACATCTACTCTCATGAGCCTATCATAAAGAAATGATTTAATTATTGAGGAAACATTTCCAGTTATACCGTAGCTGGAAATCTTGTGAAGTAGACCCTTATGCCATACCTTATCGAAGGCCTTTGATATGTCTAGAGCAATTGCCCTAGAAACAAGCCTTTGTCGAGAGATTCGCTAATCCTATGGGATATAACTGTTAGCACATCAGCTGTAGATCTAGCAGAACGGAAACCATATGCATGTCACTGAGGTGGTTGACTACTTCTTTATTTAATATGAATTCCAGTAACTTACTCATAACACACAAGAGACTTATTGGTCTGTACTGAGACGGAAATGACTTATCACCTGAGTTCTTTAATATAGGGCATACTGACGAGGTTTTCCAGGGTGTTGGAAAGCACTTCTTCTTAAGGCAACGCTTAAACAGTTTTGTAAGTATGGGAGCAAGTTATTGTCGAAGCTTTTTCAACACTATAATTGGAATGCCCTCTGGGCCAGTTGCTTTACTACAATCAAGGTTCTTGATTAGTTTGGCGACCTCACGCAGAGATATTTGTATGTTGGATAGTGTGTTGTCTGTTGTAGGAGGAAATACGGGGAGTTGATGACCTTCGTCGCAGAGGGTAGAGTTAGCTGCAAAGTTCTTGGCAAATAGTTTGACCTTGTCTGATGCCCAGGAGATGACCTCAGGTCCATTTATGATGGTTGGGATAGAACGCACGCATCTGTTAAGGATCCTATTTGCTATTTGGCAAAACTGGTGGGAACCAAGCCGCTGCTCAGCTACTTTGAGCATATAGCTCTCTTGCATGTTTTATTACTTTTTTACAGTGGTTGCTGGCAGTCCTGAAAGCAGCTTTAGTCTCAGTACATCTATTACTTTGGTATCTATGGAAAAATGATTTCTGTGCGCAATGGCAGTATCACATTATGGGGAGAACCATGGCTGGCTGTTAGGTTTTGTTGGAATTTTTTAGATGGTATGAATCGGTCTATGCATACAATTAACCATTCGGTCAGGTCTGCTATTATAGAGGACATATCCTTTTTAATCATGGAATGCAGAGATAGATCAGATATGAATGTACGGAAGCTATCCAAGTAAGCCATAGAGTATCGATATACAGTACGGTGGAGAGGTACATCTGAAGACGTATTGTATTTCATTTTTATCTTAAATGATACGACAGAGTGGTCGGAGGATCCCTGGGGAGATAGAACGGAACATGAACATAGCTAAGGGGAAGTTGTGAGAAAAACGTCTAGAAAGCTTGACCGGTAGTATTGGGCACACGGGTGGGTTCGTGAACAATCTGAGTGAGGTCATAGGCAATGGCGAAATCATGACAGAACCTCCCCTCATCATCTGTCCTATTTGAGTGGGTCAGCCATTCCACATTATAGACATTGAAGTCACCACAAATGTGAATGTTAACCGAAGGATAAGAAGACAGGACGAGGTCAATTTTCTCAGATATACTGTTAAAGACCGTAACCCCGCTGTTATGGGGGCGATAGAGGGCAAATATAAATGCGGTGGTGTAAGCAAGTGCAACACGGAAGCACATATAAGGTAAATTAGGGTCTTTTCTGGAAATATCTCTACCACACGGAAGGCCAGCTTTAATGAGGGCGCATAATTCATGTCCATGGCTATCTTGGGGGTCAGATGTAGATGTTAAGTTAGAGTATCCTTTTATTATGAACTCATCTAGGGAAGTGGTCGGCCTTATGCCAGTTTCGCTTAGAAAGGGTAAGTCCGGTTTCGTCTCCTGTAATTGGGTTTCAACCTCTGGAAGGTTGGAAAGTAGACCCCTGATGTTGGAGAAGAGACATGGTAGTAGTGGTCTACGTTGGAGGAGGGGTTCTAGTTTGACCAACTTATTCTCTGCCCTAATTTTGTTTTGGTATCTGGTCTTCTATTGTCGAGTCCGTACCACATGGTATTATATACTATTTTATTTTTAACAACTATGAAGATGAAGCTAACAGTCCACAAAAAACGAGTAATTAAATTTTGGAACCCTATTCAAAAGGTTCCAAAGTAAAATAATAGATTTGAGAAACTTCCAATTACAGACAAAAAATTGAAAGCTTCATTATACAAAAATAAGCACCAATAATGTTGTAAATGTATCTTTGGGTTAGAAAATGCGAGACTCTAATCAATATGGCATGAACAGTATGGTGGAGAAGAAGTCAAGAACTGAAAATGGTTTTGCTTGAAAATATGAAAACAGTTTATTTTACATAAAAGAAATCCCACAAGAGAGAGCACATTTGAAATTACATATAATTCCCTATGCTGTCGTTATGCAAAATAAAATATGCAAAACAAAATAAATGCGTCAACTAGCATTTGAAATACAAAGGAAAACGTGTTACAGAAAACAGATTCGTATCGAACAGAAACCAGACACTGTCAATAAATGTTCGGCAAACAAAAATATGAATAGGAAAAATGGTATTCACATTATTGGCTTCAATCAATAAAGTTGCAATAACAATAAAATCTTAAATATAATGCAGTTTGACTAAAAATTTATAAAACACTAAAAACGGATGTCTCCAGCTCATAAAAAAGTTACAGAAAAAATATAAATTCGTAACTGTACCTAAATCTAAACACAGTTTAAATGAACAAAGCCTCTTCCCTAGAACTGCCAGCCTGTAGAACTCTGTTCCCTTGGTCTGTTGCCGGCTGACTACAACAGGGTCGTCTTCAAATCCAATGTAAACAAGGTTTTGTTGAGCCATCCTCTTAAATTATCAAATTATACCCAATTTTCATCACTAACGCTTACTACGCTGCATTACCGGTGACCAAGGTTCACTCTTTAACCCCTATAATCAGGTAGCCTTCGAGCCTTGATAAGTGGCGTCTTCCTTGCAAAATACAAAATTATAAATTTGTAAAAGTAGATGTTTAAAAGTTCAAGCTAAAATTCTTTATGATTATTGAAAATACTTAAACCCCCATTTTGCTGTTAAATTAAGGATTATTATTTATGATTCGCTTTGATGTTACTTTGAAATACTTGCGAAAATATACATAAAAGAGCCCAAGGGTATTGAAGGAATAATGAAAAATAATTTAACTATATTCAACAAAGAAGCGTTCATCGGAAGTGAACTTTACTTTCTCCAGCATCCTGTTCCTTTTCGTAACATTGCCAATTTCTGAGTGCCATTTTCAAACGATACGAAAACACGTAGTCGAATAGATTCAAATAAAACAAGCACTAAAATGTACATTTTTATCTTTCATGTAAGTTGTACTATGTTATATAATCATGCGCACATACATACATATAAATAGTGTCCTGTATAAATAATAGGAATACGTTTATTAATGCATTTAAAGACTTCCAAATGCAATCGATTTTCTGTTAATAAATCGCATTGACTGCGAGGTTTAAATGCCAAATTCATATTCAAAATAAACCCAAATAATTTATAGTGATCATTTTTTAACTAATTTGCATATTGCTTTATAAAAATATTGTACTAATTTTTACTTACCAGAACTCGATGTGGCAGTCGTTCAAGCAAGAAATCTATAACTGCTTGATCGGCTGCCATTATAGTGTCGGTTTTTTTCCACCCACGTGGATTGGATGTGACAACATTTGCATAGGGTTGGCAAGGACATTCTAAAAACACCCCTATAATCGATCCGTTTTTTTCCTGGTTATTTTAGTTCGTTTTTCGTTCGTTTTTTTTTAACTGTTTTATTGTGGCCTTTATTATCGGTTTTTGTTTGAACATTTTCTTAGTGATCGTGGAGACTGAAGCGATCGCTCGTGTTGCTGGAGATAAAAGGAAACTTGTTACGATTACGAGTACGACTTGTCGTTGTATGCAACAAGACAATTCCTTGTAACCCACAGATAATTTTACCTAGAATGTCGTTAAGGAGTCAGCTCAAAAGTTAAGCATTTCATTGTTTTTTTCCTTTCACGGCGAGTTTGGGTGTTGAATTGCCTAAAACGTCCCCCGCCACAATTTTCGTCGGCTAGAAATTCGACTATATATAAGTTCATGATCTTACTTTTCTAATTCAGCGATTTCTTTCATAATATTATAATACTATTAGCACATCATGTTTTTGAGGAGTAGTTGGACTCTTCTAATAACCGTATATAAAGTTATGACGAATTGTCATGGCATTCATTTGTGGAAGTAATAACTACAGTATCTGATACAGACTTTCTGTTAGAACGATCTTATAAATAGAATTCGTAAGAACACTCTTGTAAACAGAATTCGTAAGAACGCTCTCATAAATAGAATGCGCAAGAACGCTCTTGTAAACAGAACTCGTAAATACGCTTTTATAAATAGAATTCGTAAGAAAGCTCGTATAAAAATAATTCGTACAAACGATTTTGTGAATAAACCACTATGTTGTCTGAATTGTTATCGTCCCTCCAAGGTCAAAAGAAATACATAGTTCTAGTTTTTATAGTCTGGATAGAATAGAATTTTTTATATCAGGGCAAGTGTAAATTTAAAAGAAAGCAATCCAAACACACACAGACATACACACACAGACACATACACACATGGTGTCCAAGTCAGTGCGTATCTTTCATAAACAAGTCAACCATTTAAAATTCTGTTTAATTGTAAAAACTAATCCCTTTCATCCACAGAAACACATACGAGTAAGTCAATACAATATTTGACAAATATGCTGTATATTTTAGATAAATACTTAGTAATTTTATATTATAGCTAAAGACTTAGCAATTTTTTTTATTATAGATAAAGGTTTAGCAGTTGTATATTAGAGACATAAGCTAAGGAGTTTTATATCTTAGATAAATGCTTAATAGCTTTATATTGTAGATAAAATCTTAGAAGATTTATGGGTTATTCACTGCTTTAGCAGTTTTATATTGTAGATAAACGCTTAGTAGTTTTAACTTTCATATAACAGACTTAGCAGATTAATATCTTATATAAAGGCTTAGCAGATTTATATTATAGTAAAAGTCTTAGAAGTTTATATTGTAAATAAAGATTTTTTTTGCAAATAAACACATAGCAGATATATATCTGCTTTCATACTTCTATCTATACTATTATAAATTTGTTGTTTTTGTATTGATATTCATATTAAAATCCCCTTTTTCTATTTATTTAAAAATAAAATACAACTTTCTTATATATGCGTTGTGAATCTGAATTCATTTACATAAGCTCTAGCTAATTTACATATTCTTTTAAACGTTCATTTAAATTAATTCCTGATTAGTTTTTCTGTTTTCTGATGGGATGATCATCTTTAGTTAACTATTTCGTGTAATTATATTCATGCAGATATTCTACATGATTTATACTTGCGAAATATTTGCGTAAAAAGATTATAGTAAAGACAAACCTCTTTCTATAATGAATATTTATGTATGCGTATATATATATTTATGCATGCGTATATATATTTGTTTAAAAAAATTCTTACCAATTCTTCTGCCAGTTTTTATCTTTTTTTATGGGGGTCACCACTTATAAAGGAACGAAGGCCATTCAGGGATAAGGGTTATTGCGTGTACAGTAATCAATGAGATAGTATTGTAGTAATCATTAGTATTGGGGGTTTTGATAGAGTGTCTTACTTAAGGGGGCGGTTTGTCCGGAGTTTGTTTATGTTGGACTTGAAGACGTCCAAGTTGTAGTCAGGTGGGAAAAAGGCAAGCGGCAGAGAGTTCCACTGGCGTGCAGTTCTAAGAAAGAATCTTTGCTCATGGAATCTACGTTTGGATTTAGTCACAGATAAAGGGTGGGGAAAATTATTGACAGTAGTTTCAGCCAGACGGGTGTTTCTCGTGAAAGATTGGCGAGGGGGGATGAGAGATTGGAGCTCAGACGAGCACCTGCCATGGAAATAGCGATAAAACAAAACAGGCTTGCAACGTCTCTTCTGTGGGAGAGAGGTTGCAGGGAAGAGAAAAGGGCATCCCCCACTAAACCACGAAGTCTATTTTGTACTCTGTCAAGGCAGGATAGGCTGTTTTTAGCAGCTCCTACCCAGATGTGGCAGCAGTATTCCATCTTTGGACGTATTTGGCTTTTATACAGATAGAGAATTGCATCAGTAGTGAGATATCTTCTGGAGCGGTAGAAGGATCTCACCATTTTCCCAGCGTCCCTGGCAACAGATTTGATCAGGAGTAAAGATCAAACCCAGAAGCTTGTCAAAACATGGGGCTTCTCCAAGACGAGAGCCATCCATTTCAATTGATGCCAGATGGGGATCAGAGCGTTGATGATGTAAAGATAGAAGCTTGGTTTTGGATGCATTAAAAGTGACCAGCCACTTGTTCCCCCATTGTATCACGTGCTCAAGATCAGAGGAGAGAGAATTAGAGAGAGATTTGTCATCTACGGCCTTTGATGTGTTGCCATAGATGGTCGTGTCATCAGCATAGATATCAACGAATGATTTAAGTATGTGTTCTGGGAGATCGTTGATGTAGATCAGGAAGAGAGTTGGACCCAGGATGGATCCCTGAAGAACTCCAGCATTAATACTGTGGGCCTCTGATTTCTGACCATCAACCACTACTCTTATGAGCCTATAGGAGAGAAATGATTTAATGATTGAGAAAACATTTCCAGTAATACCGTAGCTGGAAATCTTGTGAAGTAGGCCCTTATGCCATACCTTATGGAAGGCCTTTTATATGTCAAGAGCAATTTTCCTGGAAAGGAAACCTTTGTCAAGAGATTCACTAATCCTGTGTTATATAACCGTTAGCGCATCTGCTGTAGATCTTGCAGAGCGGAAACCATATTGCGTGTCACTAAGAAGGTTGTTTCTGTTGAGGTGGTTGACGACTTCTTTATTTAATATGGATTCCAACAACTTACTCATGACACACAGGAGACTTAGTGATCTGTACTGAGAGGGAGATGACTTATCATCTGAGTTCTTAAATACAGGGCATACTGATGAGGTTTTCCAGGGTGTTGGAAAGCACTTCTCATTAAGGCAACGCTTAAACAGTTTTGTAAATATGGGGCAAATTCTTGTTGTTGCTTTTTCAGCACTATAACTGGAATGCCATCAGGGCATGTTGCTTTACTGGAATCAAGGTTCTTGATTAGCTTGGCGACCTCACGCACAGATATTTGTATATTGCATAGCGTGTTGTCTGTTATAGGAGGAAATACAGGGAGTTGATGGTGATTGTCGCATAGGGTAGAATTAGCTGCAAAGTTCTTGGCAAATAGTCTGGCCTTGTCTGATGCTGACGAGATGACCTCAGGTCCATTGATGATAGTTGGGCTAGAACGCACACTTCTGTTCAAGATCGTGTTTGCTATTTGCCAAAACTGGTGAGAACCAAGCCGCTGCTCAGCTACTTTGGATTTAACAGACTGAGCATATAGGTTTCTTGCATGTCTTATTACTCTTTTACAGTGGTTGCTGGCAGTCCTGAAAGCAGCTTTAGTCTCAGTACATCTATTACGTTGGTAGCTATGCAAAAAGTGATTTCTGTGCGCGATGGCAGCAGCACACTCAGAGGAGAACCATGGCTGGCTATTAGGTTTTTGTTGGAATTTTTTCGATGGTATGAATCGTTCTATGCCTATAATTAACCATTCGGTCAGGTCTGATACTATAGAGGACACATCCTTTTTAAACATGGAATGCAGAGGTAGGTCAGATATGAATGTACGGAAGCTATCCCAGTCAGCCATAGAGTATCGATATACAGTACGGTGGAGAGATACGTCTGAAGACTTATTACAGAGATGAAGCTTAATGGATACGAAATGTGCATTAATAAAAATATCATATTTAAGCATATTTTACTTCTGGACAATACCGAGCAGCCTGATAGTTGTAAATCAGGACAACAGTTTGTTTAGTAAGAATATGTGGTCCTTTCCAGTTAACTAACATCTGAAACTTGCGAGTCTTCATTACTTAAATTATTTTACAACTTAATATAAATACTGACAAAAATGGTCCAAAAACAAATAACTAACAACTAATCCTCCGAAATACAACCTGATACATAGTATGATACGAAAAATTAAGAGCACTATAAATACCACAAAGCAAAGATATATATATATATATGTATATATATATATATATATATATATATATATATATATATATATATATATATATATCGATTCGCATAGCATTTCAATAATTGTTATATACTTCCTGGATGAGTAACTGAATTTGATGTAAAAAGAAAAACATGAGAAATTCAGTCGCAGTATTTCTCCTATCGATTGCAACTATTAATTATGAAAAACAAACACAAGATAAACTGCGAAGAAAAGGCGAGGAAAACAGAAACAATTACTATTGTTTCGTATTCAATTGACAGATATTAAATTATTCTGACGAACCGCGTTGGAACCTCGACAATAATTAATGTTCCTGGGCGTTTTGTCGATAAGTTTTTATCTACATCCATATTTTTACAACATTAATCATGAAAACCTGTAAAACGTATCATATAAGCAGGAAACAACATTTGCTGTTATCAATTGAACACACACACACACACAAACACACACATACACACACACATATACACACACACACATACATATATATATATATGTATATAGGTGGTTTTACTTCTGAACCGATTTTCATATATATATATATATATATATATATATATATATATATATATATATATGAAAATCGGTCCAGATGTAAAACCACCTATTTTTTCTACTCAAAACATTTACGAGCTATGAAGGTGAAAAACGACCCTTTGAGATTGAAAATTGTTATCTACATAGTCTCGAGATTCTTAATGCTCTTTATCAGTGATAAACGATGGGTATGCAAGAGTCGTAAGAATAGTAAAGTTTCCTCATTTTTTGAACTTCAAAAATTGAAGATCTACGAAGACGAGAGTAATACTATTAAAACGAGCGATATTTTGTGCTACAGATTTATTGTCTACATAGTCATCAGAACTCTCAATGCCTCCATGACAGGGATTGCTTTGTTAAACTCTCACATGTCTATACTTTCAACAGAGAGTTGAAACTTTCCGGTCATAAAAACATTTTTCTGTCATCATAAGAATGCAATTTGCAATAACTTCTCGTCCATTTAGATACTTATTACCATTGATACTTAAGAATATCAAAGAATTTTTTAAAACTTTAAATGCTATTTTCATCTGTGTATTTATCTGTACAAGCACCTAACAATCATTATTAACGATACTTTCACTTTCTCTTTGAAAATGAGTTTTATCGAAGCATCAAAGTATATATAGATAAGCTTATATTTTTATTCAGCTATTAGCTGTATTTATCTATTGTTTGTTTTTATGAAAACATATTTCCCGTGCTTAAAAAAAACTGTTTCAACATATAGTCAGCTGTACATTTTTATATACTTCCTAGTCACAGTCTTTTTTATAAATACTATTACAGCATGTATCTTCAGAATTGTCTAACTTATTCTCTACTTCATTTGTTCTTTTTCGTTTGATTCGTTGGTCATCTGTTTTTTATGAATTCACCATGTTGGTATTTCACTAGAATATCACCTTTATTCCAGTAATTTGTTTGCAAAAACTGTAATATAGATCGTATGGCGCGCATACAGGAAAACTAGCAGCAGCCAGAGGATAGCTAAGTAGCAAAAATACTGACAGCAGCAGCCGTCTTAGCACATATGCAAATTAAGTGAGTGTGCACGCGCTGACGTTACGGGAAAAGGAAGGAGACAAAAAGAAAAAGAAAAGTAGGACAGCACGTGGTCAAAGCGGGCGAAGCAAATTGTTTTTTTTGTGTGCCGTGTGAAGTCAACGGCGAAAAAGCACTGGCTAACGGCGAACGCGAGGTCGCGGAGAGAGAGACTTTTAAAAAGCGCATATGATATGGCAGAGCGTTGTAAAACACATGTGTGTGCGGAAGGACTTTTGAGTACATTATTGTTTGAGGAACCACAAAGAAATGCATTTCATTTGCACTTAAAAAATGCCGAGTCGAATTTTTTTTCTTGATTTCATTTTTGTTTTCTTTGACGATGAAGCCTCAGGCAACGTGTGGATTCGAATGGTTGAAATGTAACGACACGGTTCGGGTGTAACAGTCACGTTACAGAATTACAGACTAGTTTAATTCCATTTCCGTTGCCTGTTTTCTTTCTAGTTTAAACTTTGGTCTTTTCAAGAAGTTTAATAGACATCTACTGTTTTGCGATAATAGTCGTTTTGTTAGCTCCTTACATCGAGTGGCTTTACGCCTTGTCTGTAGGAATTTCCATATGTTTTTATTTATTTAATTTCTGCATACAATAAATGTTCGATTAAGAGTAAGGAAAATAGTTCAATGTGCGTCAAAGTTACATAAAGGCGGGATACACTCATACACAGGCGTATTTTGTAATATCGAAATGTGCATGACTTAAATAAAGAATGAGTACGGCGCGAAGTGTTAAGCCGAAGGAGAATTAATAAAATGATGTAAATAACGGATTTTCAAGGATATATTAATTTATATTTGGGCAAGGTGCAGGGAAGGCAGAGAGCCTTTAACATAACCAACCACTGCTACGTGACTTTTTCAGATCTATGCAGAAATTAGACTTTTAAAAATCTTATTATATAACTCAAAAGATAACGAAAACACGGAATGAAAATACAATGAAACAAAGAAACAAACACTCCGCAATATTATAAGGATTCATGCTGATAAAATTAGTAACTTTTGAATGGGTTAATAAGTTGTACAATAGGAGAACCCAACTTAAATAATGCGGTTGTAGGAACATGTTGATATGGAAAAATATTTACTTCTAGTATTGATTTTGTTTTCAACAGTTGGTAATTTATTCTGACGAACAAACCTTGCCTTAACCTCAACAATAATTAAATTCTTTGGCGGCTTTTCAGTATTTTTCCACAGTATATGCTTCTAATATTAATCGATAAAACTTGGAAAAAGAATCAGATGAAATGAAAACAATATTTGGCTTTGTCTGCTTGCCAAATATGTTATTATCCAAATGGAGTATATATATATATATATATATATATATATATATATATATGTGTGTGTGTGTGTGTGTGTGTGTGATGAAATTGTTCAATAACTCTCGTACAATACTCAACAATTGTTTATCCGTATTTGGCATGTATTGGTAGATAATTTCCCCTAATTTATGTTTTAATTTCTGGAATTCTGAGAGTAAAATGCAAGCTCACGAAGATACAAGCGACTTTGTTACTTGATCTTAATCTCAAGACTTGTGGTAATGATATCATATAACACCAATGATTACGTAAATATGCAACCCTAGTGTATATATATACAATAATTGTTAATATGTATGGATACAAAGGGCAGACATAAGTATTCCATTCATGTTATTTTCTGCTTTTTTTCATTCTGGATTTTGTATGATATTGAGTAAGGAATATTTCTTAAAGTTGTTTAAGTTGTATATGGAAATAAAATTCAAAACTCCCGTTTGAATCTGTTTTATATGTATATATATATATATATATATATATATATATATATACATATATATAAATATATAAATATATAAATATATATATATGCATAACCATGAATCACTAGTGCCTGTAAGTAAAATATTATTTAATGTTATATATATATATATATATATATATATATATATATATATATATATATATATATATATATATATATACGTATGTCTATATATTGTGAATTGTACATTGTTTTGTCAACCTTACTAAATCTTTTGGCACGATGAACAGAGAGGCACTTTGGAAGGTCCTGAAAAAGCTAAGAATACCAGATGCAATGCTTAATGTTATTCTATCATCCCATGACGCGATAATAGGTGCTGTGATCTCAGATGGATCTGATTCGAATCTTTTGGATGTGTCAAATGGTACAAAACAAGGGTTTGTGCTCGCTCCAATTCTATTTGCGCTATATTTTTCGGTGATGATTCGGCATGCATAGTTTTTTCCATGGTGGTATGAACTTCCAATTTCGTACCAACGGTGAATTGTTTAACCATACGAGCTTTAAGGCAAAAACATTGCTGAGAACCCAAATTATAAATGACATGTTATCTGCTGATGATTCTGCATTGGTCGCTACATTGTATGTGAAGCGTAGGATCTTGTCAAAGGGTTTTCTGGAGTCAGCAAATCATTTGGACTCATGATAAGTATTAAGAAAACTGAAGTAATTCATCAATCGCCTTTCATATACTTAGATAGCATGATGAACTTAAACGAAATTATTGACCATGAAATCGTAAATCGCATAGCGAAGGTAACATCGCGTTTCTGGAATGACAGAAGTACAAAGCTAGAAACTAAAATCAGAGTTGACAGGGCTGTTGTTCGGACAACTCTCTTGTACAGTGATCTTTTGAAAAGTGTGATATCAGTGGAATTGAAACTTTTCTTGTACAATGTCAGTTACGTTGGGTCGAACACGTAGTCAGAATGAGTGATGATAGAATGCCTAAGGCACTTTTGTGCAGTCATCTTCAGACAAGTAAAGGGCATGTTCACCGCCCATTGTTGAGGTACAAGGATACGCTCAAGCACAATCTGACAACAACTAAAATCCCACTGTCAACTTTTGAACAAACTGCTTCAGACAGAAAACAATGGAGACTGACATGGCACAATGTCTTAAATGTCTTTGAATTAGCAAAAGTTCAAAAACTCAGAGAATCAAGAGAAAAGAAAAAAGAATTGGCCGCCAAACCGGGCGACACTTCATTGAATACATTTTTATGCATGAAAGACTGAAACTGAAATTGTTTTTTTTTAGACGCTGATACGCCGAGATCGACGGGAGAGTTTACATATACCTATATATATATATATATATATATATATATATAGACTACCCGTGCCCCGTTCGATCAGTATGTTGTATTATTAGCTATGGAATTAATGTATGAGCGTGACACTTGTGACGTAAATAAAATAGTTTTTGTGACAAAACAGAAACATTTCTATGAAAATATATTAAAATGAAAAAATAATATTGATAGATTTTATGAGTCGTTCTGTTTATAATTGTTTATTTTTCAAAAAAAAAAAACAAACCTTACAGACATTGAATTATAAGTGGTTTTCCATACTTATAGGTAAATGTGCACTGAATAGATACCATAATACTTAAAGTTAAATTCAAAATTTGATATATCTTTTAATTTAAACGCGAAAAATTAAAAAAGCAATTGGGACGCTGAAAACGTACATAGTAAAACAATACGTTTTATTGTCGCGTTGATTATTTATTTGTAACGCAAATAAGAAAATTGCGTTAAAATAATAAAACGTAATATGGAAATGAACGATGTAAAAAAAGCAGAAATTATTAACAATTGTTTATTTGGATAATTTAAACGCAAAAAAAGCATTGGGATGCTGAAAACGTGCACAGTAAAATAATACGTTTTATTGTCGCGTTGATTATTTGATAAGCATGCGTAACCGGAAGTCATAAACCGGATGTTGGGTTACAATACCCGTTACAAGGTCATTTGAGTTCTATAATTATATATATATATATATGTGTGTGTGTGTGTGTATGTGTGTTTGTATGTGTGTGTGTGAGTGTTAGCAGGCCGCCAGGCATATCCTGGTCGTAAAATATGCATAATATTATATTTTAATTCATGCACATTTCTTATTTATTATTTTACAGACAATTCAGTATTGATTATTATACTGTATCCAATATATAGCAATTATTTCAAAAGTTGTAAAATAACATGACTTGAGTGCCATCAGCTAGAATCGAAACAAAACATTTAGCGCTCCAGCCTTACTCGTTAAATACTGCACCACCATCGTTACCGTTTGAACTTTTGACAGATGAACCAGAAAGGTTAAAAATTATGAATGCTTTTACGCGTGCACAAAAGTAAGAGCTTCATTCGACTTACTATTGACAAAGGCAGCAGTTTTTCCATTCTTTCCCCCTTAGCAACTATTTTTACCGGCAAAAGCAATATCGAAATTCTTCCACAAGTCATATATATATCAAGTTTTAAAACTGTAGACAAAACATTCAGAGAGGAATTTAGTACAGAATTTACGTGCGCACGTACACACCACACACACACGCACGCACACACACAGAGAAAAGATGACTATTATATATGTACATATATATAATATATACACATACATATATATATATAGTATATATAAGCACATTGTTATTTGCTAAAACTCTTTTATCAAAAATGCTTCGCAATTATGCACAATGTAGAAACTATGCATAAAAGAAGTGAGCGAAATAATTAAATGAACCATATATCTAATAAGAAACTATAACAAATGAATAATACATGAATGCAAGTGCTTTAAGAAACTTAAATGTTTAGTCTGTCATCATTTCGTAATTGATTCCCTTTTTACATTGACACACTTTTTACTTTTAATTAATCTAAATCCAATATTTTGTACATTTTTGCAATGATAGGGAGTACATAAATGAAGTGAATTTACTTTAAATATCCATATGTAAAGACTCTCAGAGGAAAACCGTTTAAATCCCAGATAAATAAACAGGATTGTTCTGAATGAATATGCAAATAATACGCAAATAACTCCCGTCTAGCTAAAACCGCCGTCAGTAATTTCCCCCACTCTTTATCTGTGTCTAAATCAAAACGTAGATTCCATGAAAAAAGCTTCTTTCTGAGAAGTGCACGCCTGTGGAATTCCTTCTGTTGGTCTATTTCCCACCTGACTACAACTTGGCTATCTTCAAGTCCAACATAAACAAATTCCTGATTAATCGCCCCCCTTAAGTAAGACACTTTATCAAATCTCCAATACCAACTATTACTACGATATTATCCCATTGATTATTGTAAATACAATAACCCTTATCTCCGAATGGCTTCCGGGCCTTCATAAGTGGTGATCCCCCCATGTAAAAAAAACTATTTGGCAAAGCAGTTAAAAGACTCTGCATTACTATTCTGTTACGGTTAACCACATGAAGAAGACCAGAGGATAAGTTGACTGAAACGTAGTGAAACAAACACTATGAAGTTAACAAATAACAGTACGCAAAACATGAATATTCCTCACATCTATGAAATATATTTTCCCATTATTATTTTAATAATATACGCGTGATCCGTGCATCTATTATCTAAGCATGTTACTATCCGTCTAAATGTATACGTCGATAGAGCTCTAGCCATAAGTATTTGTTCATGTGTGCATTTGTGTGTTCTATTGTATATGGAATCGTTCGAGACAAGTCATGTGAGGAGCTAACAAAAACGAAAGATGATTATTGCAGAGACAGGACATGCTTATTAACTTTATTCTTGAAAAGACCAAGAATAAAAGGAAAACCTGAAATCAATGGAAAGAAGCTACTGGAATAAGAAGCTGTATTACAGTGACTTGTCAAAACAGGGAACTGATATTAAATATTTAAATATGAAACATTTAAATATGAAGGTTAATCTATTTGAGCCTTGTTGTGCACACGTGCATGTGTTCAATCTATTTATATGTTGATAAGTATATATAGAAAGATACGCGTTTATATATATATATATATATATATATATATATATATAATACATTACTATACAACACCTCCTTCTCCGCCCTGTACTACACAACCGTTGGAGAATACTCTGGCGAACTTCAGACACTTGTGCCCCCATGACGTAGACACCCTCGACAAACGCGACAGGCTGCTAAATCCCACCTCACACAGTAGAGATCCCTAGATATAAAAGATCTTTCTACTCCAGTAGTTTCTTCCTCAGAACCGCTAAACTCTGGAATTCTATTCCAGGCCACTGCTTCCCCAACTGTACTGACATGCAGAAGTTCAAGTGTAACGTGAACCGACATCTTGCTGCCAAAATCCCAACATAGTACCCCAGTAGTTGTTGCCCCTGATAGTAGCCCCATACACCAAAGTGACAATGTGCCTTGTTTTGGGGTGAAAGTGTAAAAAAAAAAAAGAATAAAAGATATTGCAGTAAAAACAGCACTACAAATGACCGCGGAAAATGGGTGAAACTGTTGCCGTACTAAGGTTTCAAAGACAAACACACCAATGAAGAAGAAGAAGAAGAAGAAGAAGAAGAAGAAGACGGCAAAAAAAACCCATTTGGGGACTCATCATTGGATGTAGTTTAAGTTCTTATGTAATATCTCAGTAAAACTTAGAAGGGGAACGATAACTAACAGATAAAATACTTAGACACATACTCTTGAATTTTGTGAGCAAAATGGACCAGACGTGTTTTAAGGTTGTCATGACTCCAAGATACAAAAGACGAATTGGGAGAAGATAATTCACAATTGAATTCTGAGCACTGACTCTTTAACATCCAGATGAATGAGATTTACAACTGAATTTTATTTAATTCTTTATCCATTACAATAAATCCAATGGTTTTTATTTTGGAATATATAAATGACAGTAATTGAACAATGAAACTATATTAAAGTGTTCAGATAATGTACAGTTTGGTTGAATTGTGTAATGCTGTTAGTTTACACAATGAAATCAATAAAAATAAATATGTAAATAATTATAAGAAAATAAACAAAAATTTATATATTTGGTTTTGTAAAAATCTGAAAATTTTACCGAACCAATTCATAGAAATTATTTGGCGAGTGTAAATAAAACCAGAAACTCTATGGAATATAGGTTAAACTATAAAAATTTATTAAATTATTCAAATTAATAAAATAAAATTAATTTAAATAAATGTTATTAGTATTAAACTTTACTTAATTATTTTAATTTTGTGTTGAATGCAATTTGTCAATTAAATTAATCATAATTAAATATTGCTCATTCAATTGCATTATTAACCGGAATGTTCATACACAAAGTTTCTTTCCAATAACCTCCCATCTATAGAACACGTTAACATGGAACTGCGTCCCTGAAACTACAATATGACCGTCTTTGAATCCTATGTCAGCAAATACTTGTCATAAATCGTCTTCCTCAGTAATCAACTTTTATTAATTCGGAACATTTTATAGAGACAATTACGAACAATGAATGTAGACGGCTGTAGACGTATGTAGAAAAGAGTTTACGCACTTACATAGACACACACATAAACATATATATATATATATGTGTGTGTGTGTGTGTGTGTGTGTGTGTGTGTGTGTGTGTGTGTGTGTGTGTGTACGTGTACGTGTGTGTGTAATTCAGAACACAAACAAACAAAAAATATATAAAATTATGAACCGTCCAAATTCTAGAATATAACATAATGTTTAATTGTCCTTAACATCAATAAATATTTAAAGAAAAAAATTGATTTGAACTAGTAAAACATTTTCCAATAATATTGATAATGGTCAAGCATTCATCTAGTTAATTATATTATCGCGTTTATTTAAAAAAAAAAAAAAGATATAGATCATAACTGTACGACATCATCATATACAAGTCTACAAGTAAATAAACTATGAGGAGGAAGGCCCTGATAACTGACATTAACTGGAAGCCGAAATAGACTACTTAACAAGTGTAAACAGCCGAAGAACATCATTGCATACAACCCCACAAGGTAGGCTGTTTCTTTCAAAACACAATATCTTCTGTTGTCCGCTTTTTTCATGGCGAATTTCTGTTATACTTCTGGTAGATATTTTGATTCCTGACACGAAAGCTATAATTATTGTATTTAAAAATTATTTTATATCTCTACTACAAGGACGCCCGACGTTGCTCACTCGTAAAATACGCTTAAATCCGATACTGTACAATGAGGTAAACATGGCTAGTTAACTTTACTGTATCGAAAACACAACTTCTATTTTTTCTATAATCAGCGCAGTTGAAATGAATGGCTCTCGTCTCGAAGAAGCACCTTGTTTCGACAAACTTCTAAGAATGACCTTTACTCCTGATCTGACATGGAAGACCTACTTCAGATCTCCTGTCTAAATTACTAGTTAAATGGTGGGATCTTTCTTTCGTCCCAGAAGGTATCTCACAACCAGACGTAGTTCTCTACCTGTACAAGAGTACAAATACACCCTAAGATTGAGTACTGTTGCCACATCTTGTGTGAAGCCTAACACAGCATGCTTTTTTTGCTATGACAAGGTGCAAAACCGTCTGAGCTCCAATCTATAGTCTATAGCAGATCAACGCTTGTAAAAAATACACGCTTAGTTGCAACTACAACTAACAACCTCCCTCACGCTCTATCTGTACTTAAAACAAAATGAAAATTCCATGAGCAGCGTTTCTTTTCTTGAACAGTTCGTTTGTGGAACATAATACAACGGGTCTATTTCCCAGCCGCGTACAACATGGTCAAATCCAATGTGAATAAATCCCTGTTAACTACATTTTTCATATAATCTGGCCATATTTAAGTTCTACTATGACCATCCACTTAAAATTTAACCGTTATCTTAGACTGGCTTCCGAGCCTTGGTAAGTGGTACACCTTATAGTTAAAATTAAAAAGTGATACATGCTTAAGTTTAGTAATAATTACAATGCGATTTGCAATCCCTCCTGATCTATTCGGGCGTAATAAAAAAGTTTGAACGTCCTTCGTATATATATATATATATATATATATATATATATAGAGAGAGAGAGAGAGAGAGAGAGAGACAGACAGAGAGAGAGAGAGAGAATAAGAGGGATAGAAATAAAAAGGAACAAATCGAATTATGTGTCCGTCAAACTTTCGTCTTTATTTCGAGATTTTCACTGGATGATATAAAGACGAAACGTTGATGAACACATAATTTAGTTTGTTCCTTTTTATTTCTCTTTTTTGTCGGAATACTGTTTCCAATATTCTTATATATATATATATATATATATATATATATATATATATATATATATATATATATATAAGAATATTGGAAATAGCTTTATAGCTTTATATCTTTATATATGTATATATATATGTATATATATATACATATATATATATGTATATATATACATATATATATATACATACAAAAGACTAATTGTATAGCAACATTTTAAGATTTAAATATTTATTTTTCATACGAAACAACTCTTTTACCAGGTCCAAATTTCAGAACCTTTTTTACTGATCCGTTTTGCTATACACAAACTATTGGTTATTATCCTGTCTATGCGTACTTTTCTGGTACATATACTCTTCAGAAAATAGAAATTCATTGCTTGGAATGAAAAATGCATGAGTATATATATATATATATATATATATATATATATATATATATAAAGGAAATATAAGTACATATAGAATATTTCCACAGAAATAAAAATCTTGATAGTAAAAACTTATTAAAATTTTCAAAAAAGACGTTATAAACCTGTAAGGACGATATACAAAATTGTAATTATTCGCCATGGAGTACCAATAAAACAAAAAAAAATTATTTCGTGGAGTTTCAAAGAATGTAGTTCTTCTCAAGCAACGGTAGAAGTTTGCAAAATTCACAATAAATTTTGCAGTTTTATGCATCACAGGAAACAAACAAACAATATGAAAATTCTCATATTTGTAAAAAAGAAGTTATTTTACACATTGAAACAGTTTACAGGAATTCAAAAAGATTGAGAAAACAAGAAACGAGTAAATTGGAAAAAAGGAATAAAAGTCCATTGGGGAAAACGGTAAAATCCAGAACAGAAAAAAATCTGTTGAAATTAGAAACTATAAGAAAACAGAAACACAAATATAAATGTCCAGGGTAAAATAGAGCCTCTAGAAAAACCAACAAATCATGGAGAATTGAAAATATGCAACGTGTCTTTTTAAATAACGGATCAAGAAAATGAAGAGTGTTAAAATGGAGATTCTAAATAAGATTAAGAAATGGGCATGTATGAGAAAAAGAAAATGAAAAAGGAAGATGAGAATAGAAGCGAGGAAGAAATAATATTAAAAAATCGAAAAGAGAGGGGAGAAAATGAGATAAACATAGTTGAGAAGAGAGGCGAGAAAGAAAGGGGGAATGGGGCAGGTACAGATTCATTTTTCTAAATCTATCTTTGGAACTAGTAAATATAAGTCAGAAAGGGTCAATTTGACACACACTGGAATATAATTCCGGTTGATTAATTATAAATTTGGAAAGAAGTAAAGTGGGAGATGGGAATGCAATGCTTTGATGAATTCATGCAAAATTATAATTATAATTGGACTCATACATATATATGCATATATAAATATATAAATGCATGTACACACGTATATAACACATGTAGAATAAAAAATCAATTAATATGAAATAATATAGGAAAAGGTGAGACTAAAAAAGAGGAACTCATACACAAGCTAATGCAAATTTACAAAGATGGATATATATAGATGCACATATACAGCCAAATATGTAGATGCACACACATATATACACATACACGTACACATTACGTATAAAAACAAACAGATATACGTGGATAAATAGAAATCTTTTATGTTGAGTAAATTTATACGCGTAGGTTTAAGAGGTGAGCTATAATTTCGAATTGGTCATATTTGAATGTTTTCTTATGTTTACCTTAGGAAATAAGTTCGCTCTTGGAATTAATTAAGTTGATACATTGAAGGAAATAATTATATTTATAGTTTCAGATATGCAGAAGTGACAAGACTATGAACCTGGAGTGTAAGACTTTGACTTTTTTAAAATTGCCTAATTTATAGAGAAAAGAATATTTTTAGATTTAAGTCTTTTTATTAAAGTTGTTAGGGAAGTTCCCTAGCTATTATCAGTGATTTCATTATTGAAATAAGAATTGTGGTTAGATATTCTAACTTTTATTAATGTTGAAGTGGCGCCAATATAAGTGTATATTTTATCTGACGTTTGTATAGTGTTAATCGTATGTGGATTTCTGTTGTGATGTGGAGTGAGATTACGTTTTAACTCATGGTTGTAATAATTAGCAATAGTAGATTCAATTTGTAATGGAATGTTTTAGTCTACATTCAGAAATGAGTATTATAGGTGTCTTGAAAAAAATGAAGCCGGGTTATCATTATTAATATTATTATTGCTATTATTATTATTGCTATCATCACTATATTCATCAATATTGATATTATTATTTGTGTTGTTGGTTGCGACGTCGTTGTCTGTAAGTGAAACGATTGATGGATCGGTTGATTCACTAATTGGATTTATATTTTTAGTAGAAAATGGATTTCAATCATGTAAGGATTAATTACAACTAATTTAGGGATGTTTCGAGGTAACTCAGTAACAGTACATGAATATATGATATCGCTGTGAATGCAATTTTGTTTAAGTGGGTAGTCCTGCTTATCGTTACAATTGCACTTAGTTTTTGGCATTAAGAGGAAATGGGTAATCTTTGTTATTAGATACTATAATCGTTTGTACAAGTAAAATCCAAATTCTTTTAACTTTCTTGAAGTTTTACATTTGGATTTTACCGTCACTGGATTTTTTTTATCTTCCACCAGACTATCCATTAATGTGTAATCACCTTTTTCTTTACCATATTCCCTCTGCTAAACTTATTTTGTTTTCAAGTAAGATTTTTGACTTATTTGTTGTTTCATCAAAAACTTCTGCATGCAAAATCCGATCCTGCATTTTGCTAATTCCTACCCTCTGATGAGAAGGAGAGTATTTCTTCGAAACTCCGCGGATTAAAAACTATCCATTTATCTAGTGTTTCCTTTTCAATTAAATATGTTTTTAACACATTTCAAAGTGTTTTTTAACATATTTCATTAACTGTTTGCTCATATATATATATATATATATATATATATATCCCCCAGTAATTTCACTCTATGCAGCCAAGCGTACATTCTATTGTTTTTACTTTAAAACGAACGATTTCAACTGTATACCTAATTATTGCTTTCGCATCGAGCAAATAACAAAGCCTTTTAGCAAACTTACTTGGCTGCAAATAACGTCTAGAGAAAAACGACAAAAAACAAAACTTTCAATAACACCTCCTCAAACAGACATTATTTTCTATGTTGTCTTGTGTGGTGATTGCTCTTATCACCTGCAGCTCGAACAAGCATTTTTTCTACTGTTATTAAGACGAGCTAATCAACAGCAATAATTATGAGTTTGTGTATGTGTTTCCAGACACAAATATATGTTCATGTATAATGTTATAAAATGCACTCAGGAGAAGTAAGTTACACCGAAATGTGTAGCACTGCAAGAAGAAATCCGTCAATTTAGCTGTGGCAAAAAATCCTTGCTTTATATATATATATATATATATATATATATATATATATATATATATATATATATATATATATCGCAAAAATGAAAATTAGTAAAAACCTGGAGAGAGTGCTCAATACTATTGCAGAGCAAATATGGGTTTTATTTTTTTATTACCGTTTTATCTGTTTAGTTACATATGTTTCGGTTGCCGAACCATATCTACGATCCAGCAACCTCGTCATACCTTACAGAAATGCTTATTATTATTATTTGGTAGAACGATTTTAGAGGGAATAAAAAAAACTTTGACGCATCCCTTTACTAAAAAAAGCAAACTCAGTTGAATTAGAGGTCAACTAAACATTTGTCTGATACACGCGCGCCCATTGTCTACAATAAATGGGTTTATGAATAACAAATCATCTGATTGGCTGACTAGCCATCGCAGTACTAAAGAAATATATAAGATACGAAGCAACATCGATTCCATACAATAGCGTAACGAATCCTGATGACGATAAAACGCGAAAACGTTTGTGTAGCTCAACTGCCATAAATATTTTCAAAACATTATATATATTATATATATATATATATATATGTTTTATTTTTATTATCGTTTCATCTGTTTAGTTACACATGTTTCGGTTTCCGAACCATATCTACGATCCAGCAACCTCGTCAGACCTTGCAGAAATGGTTATTATTATTATTATTATTATTATTATTTGGAAGAACGATTTTAGAGGAAGTACGAGGAAAAAAGGGGGAAGATAATAAGAGGTGTGGGGGCGAAGATCAACAATAGTTAAGTTTTGAAGTTTAAAGAACATTAGATTGTTGTGTGTGTGTGGAGGGGTAGGAAATTCAGCTAGGCGCGGATAGAAATATACGGATATATATATATATATATATATATATATATATATATATATATATAAAGAAGTTTTGCGTATATTGTAAAAATATAATAAAATAATATAAAAATGCAGTTTAAATTTCTAGTAAAATTGAATAAGTTCAAAATATTGTCTCTCATAATCGCTATATATATATATATACACACACACACACACACACACACATATATATATATATATATATATATATATATATATATATATATATATATATATATAGCTTCGCGTATTTTATAAAATATATAATAATAAAATACAATAAAAATGCAGTTTAAATTTCTAGGAATATTAAATAAGTTCAACATATAATCTCTCTCTTTCGCTCTCTTATTTTCTCTCTCTCTCTCTCTCTCTCTCTCTATATATATATATATATATATATATATATATATATATATATATATATATATAAATTCCACAGCATAACAACGTCGCAGCCCACAAGAGCCATGACAGCCAACGATATATATACTAGCATTTTAGCCCGGCGTTGCCTGGGTGTTTGTATGTGTCTGTTGAGCACAAAAAAAAGTAAAAATAAATAAATAAATACATTGGATGTGCCGTACCGCGAAGGAGGAAAAGAACAAGGAAAAACCTTACGTCTATGATGTTACGGCCACCGCCAAACCAGAAGTGACATTTTTTTTTTTAAATAAGGCTAGACAATCGAATGGAGAGGATGACTTTAAAAAATATCGGCGAAAAAAGCCCCCCCCCTGTAGAAAAGTTCCCAGTTGAAAGTGAATTAATGTTTTTAGACAATTTTTTTCGACATTTGTCGCCTGAAAGGTGTGACCTTAAAACGATACTGATCAGGGTAAAATCCATCGCCTCTGTCAAAAGTTTTAGGCAGACATGCAAACATGCATACATACATTTATATATTGGTAACTAAACATTTTCGATCCAAATTGAGTAAAAAGTATGCCATATCTCTGATTACCAAATGTCAAATTTCAAATGTTTAGACAAGAAATTGTCTTAGTAATTTGGTAGAGACCGCAGAGGTCAATTTTTTTAAAAACTTTGACCCCTATTATGACCCCTTAATATTTATTATATTGGGCTCAAATAAAGTTATTAAGTTAGATCCATGTCCAAGGAACTTATATCCAAAATTTCAAGTGTTTAGACCCTAAATTGTCGGAGGAATTCGGTAGAGTTCTCAAAGGTCAATTCGTTGAACTTTGCTCCCTTACCAGCCAAATTTCTGGCCGAAAACCAATCACAAAGATTTTCCCAAATCTCAGTACCCTGTATATCAAATTTCGATGTGTAGACTTGAAATTGAAAGAGTTATTGCGTAGGGAAATATACACATACAGACACACACACAGACACACACACAGACACGTTCACTTATATATATATATATATATATATATATATATATATATATATATATATATATATATATATATATGAATTTGCATAAGGGATGTATTCATGTTATTAAACACTATAAAGAAAACTGTGGTCGTCTTTTTCTGCACAAATTATTGGAAAAGTTAAAAGCAATGGATGTAATAGTTCAGGAAAGAAAGACAATGATATACTAAATATGCAACAGCATAAGGAAGACGATATAATTAAAAAATGCGAGTAATTTACCTATATGGTTCAAATATTAAAGTTAAGAAAAATAACCTGTAGGTCGATTATATCCAGCTTTGCATCGCTACGGTATTAGGGATAGAAATTGAGTTAATAGAACTAATAGGGAAACAGTTATTTCATGTGAGTACTTCTATGATAAACTTCTATAATAACACTTCTATAATAAAACTTCTATAATAAAACTTCTATAACATCTTCTATAATAAAACTAAAGATATTATAATTACTAACATTTCTGAGTCTTTCAATTATATTAAATAACTCTTTAATCAAACAGAAAAAAAAGTTTTGAAGGTAATGGCATCTAAAATATTTTTACAACCGGATGCAATATATAGGACTATTTCATTTTTTTATTTTATTTTATAGGAATATATAGACTATTTCATTCAATGATATGGATATATACTGGATATAATCGACACTAAATTATATAAGCGACCTGTAGAAGATATAAAAAATAAACCTAGAAATATATATATATATATATATATATATAATTCAGCGGTATTTTGATACAAGAGAAATGTGGTTAAAACCCAAATGCTTACATTCATGTACTATACTACACCAATAAGTAAGTACACTTATTCACACACGCAAACGCTCAAACACACATAAACACACTATATACAAGAATCTAACATTATATATGGATAAAGACAGCGAAAATAATAGTGTATTTTATTTTACTTTAACAATGAAAACTATGACCACAAGAGATAATTATTCCGTTTCACATAGAGCAAATAATGCAAATAATACCGCCTTTTAGCATAATATTTTGGTTGGAAATAACACGGGAAAAAGAAATGGCGTAATTCTCCAGTAACACCTCCTCGAACGGCCATTATTTGCGATGCTGTGCTTTTGAAATAATTGCGCCTATCTTTTGCCTTGCAGCTCTGTGCTTTTTCTGCTGGCATTCACCATCAAATATCAATGACAACGAATAACAACAACAACAACAACAACAACAAAAATGACAATAATAAAAGAAGAAATGAAGAAGACGTAGAAGATAACAATATTAATAATAACAATGATGAGAAAGATACAATAATAATAATAATAATAACAATAATAATAATAATATTAATAATAAAAATAATAATAATAATAATAATAATAATAATAATAATAATAATAATAACTGGACAAGAATACTAATAATAACGGCTGCAAGTTTTATTTCCTGTATACTTTCTGCGATTATATATATATATATATATATATATATAATACACACATATATATATATATATATGTGTGTGTGTGTGTGTGTGTGTGTGTGTGTGTGTGTGTGTGTGTGTGCGTGTGTGTGTGTGTACTCGCGCGTGTGTGCATGCAGATACAGCAAGGGAAAGTGAGGAGTAGGGGAAATACTAAGATGTGTTGGCAAGAAACGATTTGTGACATTGTTAATTGAGATGCAAATCACTAGCTTAATCAAAATAGCAAAGCTCCCACAATAGGTAAGTAGGTAGGTTAGATAGAAAAAAAAAGTTCAGGAAAGAGTGAGAAATCGCAAAAGAAGATTGACGATATGTGGTGTTGTCGCTCACACGTCAACAAATGACGTCAAAGAATGCTGAGTCATTTACGAGAATGAGAGTTTAGAGGAAAACTGATTATAGCCAGGAGTGGGAGCATAAAAGAATAAAACGCGGAAACAAAGCCAGGCGTAATATACGACGACGACGACGACGACAACAACAACAACAACAACAATAACAACAACAACAACAATAATAATAATAATAATAATAATAATAACAATAATAATAATAATAACAACAACAACAATAATAATAATAATAATAATAATAATAATAATAATAATAATAGGACATGAAATTAAGGGAACTAAAACCCCAAAGAGTCACATAATCCGATATACATTCTCTAAAAAGGCAATCGCTCTAGCATCAGTTCGGGCCACAGAAACTGATTATAAATGGTAATCAAGGATAGGAGGTTACAACTCTGCTGTTCACTAGAAGAGCGTGGAGGATACAGGAAATCTTGGGAGATATACAACTAGTAATATTTCAGAAAAAAAAACAAAACGCCTAGTATCAGCAATTAGGCTCTGTCTATCGCCTGGCTTCCGTACTCCTTCTATGCCTATAAGCCAGGAGCAAAGGTGTGGCCGCAGGGACCCATTAGAGACGCCCAGTGCTTAGCTTTGTTTCCTTACTAGGACAATGAATGAATGAATGCCATTCTGCACATTTGCCTCATTCTCTTCCCTTATACTTGAGCATCTTGGGGTTGCTTGTTTACCATACATGCTAACATGATTAGATTGGGACACTCCTGTTGTATAATATCGGGATGGTTGTAGTGCCATGCCGCGCATAGAAAAAGACCCTGCATTCATCTATGGTGGGCATTCCCGAGGCTACATTCCTGTGGATGAGGGGTCGGCTGATGGTCTACTCGTGTTGCATGATGGTGGTTATGCACATCCATTTGCCTAGCACCTCACTCTAGATCTGAAACTATGAAATAAAATGAGATGACAGCTCAATCCAAAAAAACGTTCAAACTAGACATTCACACCCTCCCTTTAGGCTTGCATTTACAAATATCCGAGGGCTTAGAACTAACTTAGATGATGTAGAATCATTTATCCTAGCAAAATCCCCAGATATCTTAGCATTGAGTGAAACTAACTTGAACTCCTCCTTTAACATGTCTGGTCATCTTCCACTTTGTTGTAAGGACTCTGACCGACACATGCACGGACTTTGAGTCTATATTCGTAACACTCTCTCCATGTCTACGGCATCTAAACTAGAATCAGATGACCAGCCCTTCATGTGCTTTAAACTAACTTTACAACATAGCGTTAGCTACTTGTATTTTCTTTATCGCTCTCCATCAACCCAGGGCTGTACTATAATCAATCATGTATCTGACAGCATATATTTAGCACTCTCCTTTGACACTAGCGCCTAAATACATGTATTTGGTGACTTTAACGCCCACCACAGAAATTGGCTTGGCTTCTCTGACTACACTGACACAGCTGGTAGCGTCATCCATACCTTCGCTATATCCCATTCCTTGATACAGGCAGTAATATTCCCGACCCGTCTTCCAGATCGCCAGGACCAGCAAGCCTCACTTCCGCATCTATTTCTGACAACTGATTGTGTAACAAATGCTTATTGCCCACTCCGGAATGCTGATCACACTGTGATAATGATAGACATTACTCTAAACTCTCGAGCCCATGTTGAAGAGCCATTGCTCAAAACGACAAGGTACTACAATAAGGCTGACTGGATGCCATTAGATATCACATCAGAGACGCCCCATGGGGAAATACATTTTCTCAGTGCGCAAATGAGACTACTGAATGGTTCAAAGCAGCAATTGAAGCACATGTTCCTACATGGAAGTTCTATAGCAAACTTCACTCTCCCCAATGGTTTACTTCTATATGCGCAGTTTCCATTGCTTAGAGGCAACATTTACACCATAGATTTATCCGGCATAAGTCCTGTACAAACAGACAAAAGTATATAGAAGTTACAATAATTGTAAGAAGGAAGTAGCAACAGCTAAGAGTGAATATACTGAAATCACCAGGAAACGCATTGAAGCGCAGAAATTAGAAACTCGTGACTTCTGGAAAATCTACAATAGTGTAGTAAATAATGGGCAATCGACTATAACCCCACTATAAAACAATCATGAGGTTATTTGCACAGCAACTGAGAAAGCTAACATGCTTGACCGTCAAACTCTACCTTGGACCCAGCAAAATTTGCCCCAAATTCTACCTTGGACCCAACAAGCTATTGCCTCCCTGATTTTCCCCTATGGACATAAACAACCCGAGATGATCTGACGATCATGCCTTCCCAAGTACATTATATTATAAAAAACCTAGACACCTCAAAAGCATATGGACTTGACCTTATCCCGGCTGTGCTATTAAAAAAATGCTCCGCTGAGGTTGCTCCTGTTCTCTCTAAACCATTTAACAAATACTTTAACGCATCTTGATTTCCTGGCTGCTGGAAAAATGCTTATGTGATACCAATTTACAAAAACTCTGGCGAAAGAACTGGTTCATTAAATTCTTGCCTAATTAGCACCCTCCCTCTTTTCATCAAAATATTTGAGTCCTTAATTAATCAAGTTCTAGTCCACCACCTAAACTTCTGCTAAACTTCTGTCTGGCCACCAATATGGATTTAGGTAAGCCCGTTCTACTAGAGATATTCTAACTGTAATCTCTGAACGTTTATACCAAGCACTGGATAAGGCAGGGGAGGGGAGGGCAGTAGCTCTAGATATATCTAAGGATTTTGACAGGGTATGGCACGATGGTTTTCTATTGAAAATAAAATGGTATTACTGGAATAATGTAGATACTCACTTCAAAATGTCCTTCTCTTACATCAGGATTCTACGTTTCAAACTTCCTGAGTTTTAAATCCAATTACGGAAGATAAAACCTGACCTGTTGTTCTTGTATGAAACTGGAATTAACTAAACTTCTTCCTTAGCCGATATCTAAATAATGACTATTTTAAACTTCACATTCAACCCCGGCACTTAAGATCGACATAGACATGGAATATGTGCCTCCATAAAATGTACATTCCCATGTTGCAGGGACATCTCCAAAGAAACCCCAAACATTTACAGCTACTAGTTAGACTTACAGCACAGCATTTATAGTTGTTCTCTACCGCCCCTACAATAAGGGAGTAGCTATCTTTGAGAGAATTGCTAAGCAAATTGATCATGCCCTGTCTGCTCTTTCTTCAACCAATATTTACATCTGTGAAAATTTCAATGTTCACAATATTGAATGGCTAGTCCATTCAAATGAAACAGATGAAACATGGAATTTTTCTCGTGATTCTCCCCTTGCTTATGACCTATCATATATTGTTAACAAACCCACTCGAGGGCCCGATGTCGTGAACAAGTTTAATGACTTTTATATCTTTTTTTCTGGTTAGATGCCCTGAACTCTACTCATCCTCAGTTCTATCTCCACCAGGATCTATTGATTACTCGGTTATATATAAAAAAAGATATAACGTATAACCTCCAAATATCACTCTCCTTCGAACAGTGTATCGATATTCGATGAATGACTGGGACAGTTTCCGAACATTCATATCGGTACTATCCCTACGGTCTATGTTGAAAAAGAATATTTCTGCTATAGCATTGTATGTAACTGATTCGTTAACACTCGGTACAGACAGCTACATACCCTCCAAGAAATTCCAACATAAAATGAAAAGCAAGCCATGGTACAACCTGAATGTGCTGCTGTCCTTGCATAGAGAAACCACTGTTTTTATTAATGTAAATCTAATAGATATTTTGAAACTAAAATCGCTAAGCAACCATTGCAAAAGAATTAGAGAAAAGAGTCATACGCTTTGTCTAACAAAACCAAAGTAGAACAGAAGCCTAGTTCCCATGAGTTTTGGCGAATATCAAACAAGGTCCTAAACGGATGCAAGCACTCTATCCCGAAAATAATTAACGGCCCTGTAATGACTTCATCAACATCTGACAAAGTCAAACTATTACCAATGATTATGCAATCAGGACCACCTACCTCCCGAATTTCGTCCCAAAGCCGAAAATAGTCTGAGCAATATCTATATATCTAATCGTGATGTTGGCATATTCATTATCTTAATTAATTTAGAATCCTGATTATAGCGAAGCCAATTGTCCTGACAATATTTCAGTCGTAGTACTAAAAAGCTACAACCAGAATTAGTATCCATTCTTGTGAAGCGGTTCAATCGATGCCTAAAGGAGAAATGATTTCCAATGCCTTCGAAGACGTCATTACTCTGCCCAGTATCTACAAACTGGAGACCAGTCTTCTGCATTTCAGTACAGGCTAATTAGTCTTCTGTGTGTCATGAGTTAGTAGCTTTAATCAGTAATAAATAAAGAAATTATCAGCAAAAACATGTTACTCAATGACAAGCTACCCGTCGTGTGAGTTCTACAGCTGATCTACTGACTATTTTCTCACATAACAATAACTCTTTACTTGTCAAATGCATTTTATATAGTTTTGCATGAGTGTCTACTACACAAAATTTCAAGCCACGGAATATCTGGAAATATCTTCTGAACTATCAAATTACTTTCCGCTAGGTTTATACAAGTAGTTGTTAATGGGCAGAAGTCCAAAACTCAAAGTATCAACGTTGGCATGCCTCAAGGATCAATCCAGAGCCTAGATAGCTTTCTTGTGTCCTAAATTAAATTGTAAGTTCATTTTTTCACACATACGCACGCGGCACTATCATCTATGGCAACACTTCAAAGACAAACAATGAAAAAGCTATCTTTACTTCTCTCCCCCTTGACATTGCACGTTGTGCAATGAGGCTAAACAAGGCTTGTTATTTTTAATAAAGTCAATCTTCTATCTGTTTCCCGTAAACACTAATCCTTACTTGGCCCTAATTAATATGAATGGTTCTCGTCTTAAAGAAAGCTCCCTGCTTTAGCAAGCTTCTTAGTCTAGTTTTCATTCTTGACTTGAAAGGGAAATATCCAAGTGACTTGAAAAACAGTTGTGTCATTCTACATCCCCTTTATATATTTCACACTCGACGCAATCGTTTATTTATATAAGATCTAAATACACCCTAAAATTGAGTAATGTTGGCACATCTGGATCAGTGAAAGCACTCTATACTGCTTTAACAGAATGAAAAAAAACGACTTCGAAACCTAGTAGGTGATCATTTCTCTTCCCTGCAACAGCTTACCCACAGAAGAAATGTTGCGAGCCCCTTTCTGTACTATCGTTATTTTTATGGTAAGTGTCCATCCTTAGTTGATAGTTGTCTCTGCCAAACTTTCACAGAAACACTCGTATAGCTAAAAGGACTATTAACAATATACCCCACTGTCTATCTGTGTGCAAATCTTAACGTAAAGTTTATTAACAAAGCTTCTTTCCCAGAACTGCTCGTCTTTGTTCCGTTGGGGTTCTTGTTGAATCGCCTACTTAAATAATCAAACTTTACTTAATCTCCACTACTAACGATCATTACGCTATTGTCTCGGTGATAACCTTACACTCATTAACCCTTACACTCGAGTGGCTTTCAGGCCTAAAAAAGTGGTGACTAAGAGAATAAAAACTGTTCCTTTGGAGAGCTGAATGTTTCCATCTTTTCGCTTTGTATCACACCCTGCTTCTTTGAGAAGCAGGTGAATAGAACCAGCAGACGCAGTGTCGGTGACCCCATTTCGAGTTAAAGACAGTACCCAAATAAGAGTCTCCCATTACACAAGACGAAAGCCGCCAAATCTGAAGAAAAATGCTGGCCAAACATACGAGTTTGAACCTATTAGGCGTCGCATACAAAATTTCCCACTCAAGCATTGACTTGTTTTTAATACTTGCATATTATTACATGAAAAGTAAAAACTGTAAGTGTTCAAGCAACACACAGATGCGATTTTGTTTTGGAGGAGTTCGAAAAATCTCATCTCCTTTTAACTTGCGCACTCTACGAGTATAAACTCTTTTTCTTTAAGTTTGAACAGAACTTTTTAGAGGTCAATAATATGCATAGCAAACAGAAGGATTTACGAAATAAAAAAGACAAATCATATGAAAATGAAAAACTAAACATGAAAAGAGGAAAACAAATTTAAAACGAATGATGCAAAAAAAAATGAAAAGAATCAGAAAGATTCAAAGTAAATAATTATCGATTTTTTCGTCGTTGTGAACTATAATACATTCACAGATCAGCTTTGTTGATATTATACCTGAGAACGACCAAGTTGTTGTTTGCGGAGAAATATATGGCATTAACCTGTTCTACGGGTTATAAGGTCTCTGTTACTTGAAGTTCGTTTTGATTTTTGGCAAGCATAGAGAAAGGATAGAGTTATTTGTAGTCATGGAAGGAATACATGTTCTGACAGAAAAGCGTTTATGATATGAGGTAACGGAAGATTAAAGATCGCTCGAGAACCTACCTTGGAAATTTCGATATAGTAAAGAAAGACTAGCTACTTTCTTTCTGTGAAAAACGGCTGCAGGGAACAGAAGATAGTATCACACACTAGATTGTGAAATAGATTTTGTATCAGAAGTGCTCAAAGTGCCACTCCCCATATCTAGTAAGAAATATTTCATCACTTCAATGACTAATGATATTCAATTTCCTAGGTAGAGTTTGATTATGATAGACTCAGCAATGTGATTCAAATGAAGGAATTTTAAGAGATGTGTCCATAGTGACTTAAAAGATTCTGAATAAAGAACAAGTCTCCATGTAACATGGCGTGAGTACCAACTAATGCACAGGCAAAGCAAAGGTAAGCACGACAAGAAAACTGAAATGGAAGTTGCACTGTCCTTAAAATTATTCTTTTCATTTGGTCCGTTAATTCAACAAAAATAAATATCCAACCCCATAACATCGGCAAATGAACAAATGAAAACGTTCGAGGTGTTCATATAGCGTTAAAGATGTACTGAAATTGTTAGTCAAAAAAAAAAAAAGAAAAGAAAACCCAACGAAGTCTTAAACGCATTTTTCGACAATTCCAGAATTTTGTATCAAAAGAAAACTTGCTAAAAGTGTGTGGATAGTTTCCGTATTTCTCGCTGAAAATTCCAGGAAGAGACAGATAAAAATCTTAATCCATTATTTCGTCTTCGTTCTTGATTTCAGCAAAACGAAAATTTTAACTAGGATAGCGAATACGTTTACCAGCGAATCTGTCTTGATGAAAGCAACGTAAAAATAATTTGAAAACAAACAAAAAATATTTTTTATGAAAATCGCCCCAGACAAAGCAAACTGCTTTAAGAAGCTACAAACATTTCTCTAAGCTCAAGAATTAGCGAAAACTGATTGATTTCCATCTTGGAAATAGCAATTCTTTCCTCTCTGTTAGAACATTGAACATCGAAAGAAAGATACACCTTCTCCTCTTCTTTTGTCTTGCTTTTTCTTTATAACTAGACAAAAGCTAAAATACATTTTTTTAAGAATTTTGAATAAATTCTTAATATCGTGCAACATGTAGACATAAACAGCGTTGTGAGATCACACCGACGAATGAATTGTGCACAGAAGACAAAAAATAAATCAGCCGTTTTTGAGAAATGAGGAAATTAGTTATGCAGTAATTAATCGCTATAAAAGCCAAATATTATTTATTTTCTTTTTTTGTATTACATTTTCACCCCAAACAAGGCACATTGCCACTTTGGTGTAGGGGGATACTATCAGACACATAAGCTACAGTAGTACTATGTAGGGAGTTGGGCACCAAGATGTCGGTCCACGTTACACTTGAACTTCTACATGTCAGTACAGTTTGGGAAGCAGGTTCCCAGAATGGAAGTCCAAGGTCTAGTGGTTCTGGGAAGAAACTAGCTGTCTTACATCTAAGGATTTCTATTGCGTAGGGGGGTGATTAGCTGCTGTTTTTTTTGTTTTTTTTTTACATAGGCATCACCACTTATCAAACCCTTGAGGCCACTCGAAGATAAGGGTTAAAGAGTGTACAGTAGAAATTGGACAATATAGTAATCGTTAGTAATGGAAATTTGGTAAATTTGATAATATATGGAACGGCTCCTAAAAGCTTGTTTACGTTAGACTTGTAGACAAACATATTGTAATCAGCTGGAAAGCAGGAAAGCGGAAGACAATTCCATAGGCGTGCAGTTCTAATAAGAAATTTTTCTCATGGAATCTACGTTTAAGTTTAGGTACAGATAAACAGTGGGGGAAAGTATTGATAGTGATTTCTGCTAGACGGGTGTTTCTTGTGAAAGTTTGACGAGGGGGGACCATAGACTGGAGCTCAGCCGAGCGCTTGCCATGAAAAGAACGATAAAGCAGAGGCAAACTAGCAACATCTCTTCTGTGAGAAAGAGGTTGCAGGGAAGAGAAAAGGATATCCCCTACGAGGCTACAAAGTCTATTTGGAACTCTATCAAGGCAGGATAAGTCCTTTCTAGCAGCTCCTGCCCAGATGTGGCAACAGTACTCCATCCTTGTACGTACCTGTCTCTTATATAGATAGAGAATTGCATCAGCAGTGAGATATCTACCGGATCGATAGAAGGATCCCACCATTTTTCCAGCGGCCTTGGCAACGGATTTAATGTATGTGTTCCACTAAAGATCAGGAATAAAAGTCAAGCCCAGAAGCCTGTCAAAACATGAGCCTCCCCAAGACGAGAGCTATTCATTTCAATTGATGCTAGATGGGGATCAGCGTGTTGATGATGCAAAGATAAAAGCTTGGTTTTAGATGCATTAAAAGTAACCAGCCACTCATTTCCCCATTGTACCACATGCTCAAGATCAGAGGAGAGAGAATCAGAGAGAACTTGGTCATTTACAGTCTTAGATGTGTTACCATAGAAAGTAGTGTCATCAGCATAAATGTCTACGAACGATGTAAGGATGTGATTTAGAAGATCATTAATGTAGATCAGAAAGAGAGTTGGGGCCAGGGTGGACCCTCGAGGGACTCCAGCATTAATACTGAGAACTTCTGATTTCTGCCCATCAACCACTACTCTTATGAACTTATCAGAGAGAAATGATTTAATAATTGAGAAGACATTTCCAGCGATACCGTAGCTGGAGATATTGTGAAATAAACCTTTATGCCATACTCTATCAAAGGCTTTTGATATGTCAAGAGCAATTGTCTTAGAAAGGAAGCCTCTGTCGAGAGATTCACTAATCCTATGAGATATAACTAAAAGTTCATCTGCTGTAGATCTAGCAGAATGGAAACCATAATGTGTGTCACTAAGAAGGTTATTTTTGCTAAGATGGTTGATTACTTCTCTATTTAATACATATTCCAGCAACTTACTCATGACGCACAGGAGACTTATTGGCCTATAGTGAGAGGGAGATTAGCGATCACCTGAATGCTTTAATACAGGGCATACTGATGATATTTTCCAGGGTGATGGGAAGCTATTCTCCTAAAGACAACGTTTAAACAGTTTTGTAAGTATGTGCGCTAGTTCTTGTTGAAGTCTTTTGAGTACTATAATTGGAATACCACCAGGGCCGCTTGTTTTACTGGAATCAAGGTTTTTGATTAGTTTGACAACATCACGTACAGATATTTGTATATCACATAGCGTGTTTTCTGATACAGGAGGAAATATAGGAGGTTGCGATCTTGGTCGCAAAGGTTAGAATAAGCTGCAAAGTTCTTTGCAAAGAGTTTGGGTTTGTCTGATACTGACGAGATTACCTCAGGTTCATTGATGATAGTTGGGACAGAGCACACGTTTCTGTTCAGGATTCTGTTTGCTATTAGTCAAAACTGGTGGGAACAAAGCCGCTGTTCAGCTACTTTGGACTTACCGGACTGAGCATATAACTCTCTTGCGTTCTTTATAAGTTTTTACAGTGGTTGCTGGCAGTACTGAAAGCAGCTTTAGTCTCATTACATCTATTACGTTGAAAGCAATGAAAAAAAGTGATTTCTGTGCCCAATGGCAGCAGCAAATTCTGGAGAGAACCACGGCTGGCTATTAGGTTTTTGCTTGAATATTTTCGAAGGTATGAAACGGTCTATATTTACAATAAAAATTCCGTCAGGTCTGATACTATAGAGGACACATTCTTTTTAAACATGGAACACAGAGGTAGATCTGATATAAATATACGGAAGCTACTGCAGTCAGCCATAGAGTATCTATATACTGTACGATAGAGAGGTACATCTGAGGATTTATTACATTTCATTTTTATTTTAACTGATACTACAGATTGGTCGGAAGGTCGAAATGGAGACAGAACAGAAACTGAACATAGTTCAGGGCAAGTTGTGAGAAAAAGGTCTAGGAGACTTGCATACTAGCCGTCAGTATCGGGCACACGGGTCGGTTCGTGAACAATCTGAGTGAGGTCATAAGCAATGGAGAAATCATGACAGAACCTCCCCTCATCATCGGTCTTGTTTGAGTGAGTTAAACATTTCACATTGTGAACATTAAAGTCTCCACGGACATGAATGTTAGTTGAAGGATAAGCAGATAGGACTTTGTCAATTTTCTCAGATATGCTTTTAAGGATAGTAACTCCGCCGTTGTGGTACGATAGAGAGTAAATATAAATGCAGTAGTTTGAGCAAGTGCAACCCGGAATCACATATAGGATAGGTTAGGATCTTCTCTGGAGATATTCCTACCACATGGAAACCCATCTTTTATGTAGGCACATATTCCATGGCCATGGCGATCTTGGGGGTCAGATTTGGAAGTTAAGTTAGAGAATTCTTTAATTTCGAACTCATCTAGGGAAATGGTCTGTCCAGTGCCAGTTTCACTTAGAAAGAATATGTCTGGTTTAGTCTCCTATAATTTGGTTTCGACCTCTGGAAGGTTAGAACGTAAACTCTTGATTTTCGAGAAAGAGACATGGTAGAGGTGGTCTATGTTAGAAGTTGGAGATCCGAGTTTAATCGTGTATTTTTTATTGAAACTTTTCATAATGGAATTTTGGGAGTTGTGGACGAGGTCGACAGACTTTCTTGAAGCAGGGCAGAGAGGGAAAGTAAGAGAGAAATAGAAATGAATAAATATTTGTTGTAGTACATGAAAAGCTAAAGCCGTTATAATTACCCACTAATATGGCATCGAGAGGCTCCACCAGAATCCATTCAACAAATGGCAATACAGCAGCCCCAGTACTTTGTACCTGCTGATAGGACAGCCTCCTAAGGGGTTAATGCAAGGTTCGGATCCCTGACTATCAGGCGGATAACGTCAGCCCAGATAAAACGTTTACCTCCAGCACCCTTACTAGTGACATGGCAACAAGGATATACATAGAAACAGAAAATTTCCGACATCTTTGGCGGCTGTTCACACAGAATACTGCCAACCTAGAATACAGCTTTTTCTTTCCCCTTTGTCAGAAAACTCACTCATTAAAATACGATGACTGAGTGACAAATAAATAGAAGCGAGAGTAACGGAAGCTGCCAATAACGCACCCACAATGCATTGTCTACACTCCATTTAAAAATTTATTAAGTATTGTACTTAATAAAGGTCCATTTAGAGAGTTAAGGGAAAAGTATGGTGACAGATTCCCCTCTAACTAACTGAAAATGAATGCAATTGCCAAATCTCTTATGCTATATACTTGGAAAATATAAACATTTATGGACAAGAAAAATCTATAATGAAAATATAAAACAATACATATTCCAAATAAACTTGCCAGATAGAATCGGCACATTTTTCCACGAAAAAACCATTTACACAATTAATAAAACAATGAAAAATAAATAAAGATTAAAAACTGAAATAAATATAATATTAGCACTTGCATCTAAAAAAGAAATATTACAAAATTCATAACTTAAGAGCTATAATAAGACGTCCTTCGCGGCTTCAAATAGGAATTGATTTTGCTTGAAATAAAATTCAGCGTTTGTTGAGGGTATTTACGTCGTGGGGCCCAAGTTCTTGCAGTTCATTAGAGCATTCACCATTAAAATACTTGTAGAACAGGCAGAGGGATTCATCATTTCGTCAATGGGACAGAGGCTGAAGCTTAGATGACAGTTCAGGACCTATCAGATTAAGATTATGCAACGCGTACAAATTAATTTATCTACACGAAATTGTCTAAAACGGCTCTTTAACAATAGAACATAGAGGCCAGTTATCACATAATGAGCATCCTGATAACCGAGTTACACACTTATATGAACAGTGGTTCCATGTAAAGCGTTTTTCTATCAATCAAAAATTAATTGATAGTGGCATACATTTAATGAAAATATATATAGTGAAGAAGTCCATAGAACCTAAAGCGAGAAACGTAACTACAATCATATGAAATATCCTCATACTCCGCATGCAATAAATCTGGAACCTTATAAAAATAGCTCTATTAACAGTGTCGGAGGCTTTCGATATGTCACCAAATAATTCTACCCGTTATGCTATACATTTTTCATGAAGTTGTCTGGCAGAAAGATAATGACAATTGTGCTATTCCGTGAACATCGAGGAATACATTGACCTAGTGATTCAGTTAATCGTTATCTTACCTTACTTTCCCATAAGGTTGATCTGTACTTTTATATAAGGCATTTTTGTTTTTGTTTATGTGTGAATTAATTCCTTCTTGACCATTAAACAGCTGGGCCAATTAATTTAAATTTTACACAAAGTACTTTATTTTTCTGAGAGAATTCCTAAATAGGCTTTGTATCGAAATGCTTCCGATAAGTATCGAAAATCGATGTCCGTAAAAAAAGATTGCAGAAGAAACAGCTCTATTTTGACCAAATCTGACAAAATTATGAAGCCCAACATCACAAGTGCATGTGGGAATTTTATCACCGTACAAACAGAATGACCCTAAGTATAAAAGCAACAGCAGATTTTTTACAAGAGAGGGGCCGTTCGAAAATAATTTTCTGTTTAGTGACCAACTGAACCATGATACTTGACTTTTTAAAACTTTATTTCAAGTCATTATATAAAAATAATTTTATAAAACCAATAGTAGGTTCTCCACACTGCAATGTAGACTACAATGTGTTTTGGGCTAAACTACTGCTGAGACGTGCGTGAAGCTTCGTTCTTGTGTACTGCGATTAGTCCCCAATTAGAGCACAATCTATCTGTTTGATTGCAAAATGGACAATTTTATCGATTTCGATAACATGACAATAAAGTATTGGAAGTGTTGAACATTCGTCGATCCTCATCTAATCTCGCGGAATGTGTGATATCCTATTAATGTCACGATAATTGTCACAATCCGACTGTGCTAATTTTCTTTGGTATAATATTTGAATCGTGTATATCATACAACAGAGAAATAAAAAGGAACAACCCGTATTATGTGTTCATCAACGTTTCGTCTTTATTTCGAGACCAATAATAAAGACGAAACGTTGATGAACACATTATACGGGCTGTTCCGTTTTATTTCTCTATTTTGTCGGAATACTATTTCCATATTTCTCATCATATCATATATATATATATATATATTATGATATATATATTTAATTATATATATATATATACAGTAGCGTCCAAAAGTTAAGGGCTAGTAAAACCTCAGCAAGTTTAACCATATATTTGAAACAAATACACACGAACAACAAAAAATTACTTCACAATTATATAGATAACATGTATATCTTCAATGGGTCATAATTTGGTGTAAGAGTATCTTGTGTAGGAGACGGGGGGTCTCGTCGTGGGCGACGAAGCGTTTCACTGAAGAACCACAGCAACACACAGCAAACCAACAAACAATGACAGCCACGGCGCGAAGGTAACTAACAAAGCTCAGCTGACTGCACGAATAGAAACGGAACCCAACGGTCACTGTACTAATCGCCACGAACGTCAGAACCCGACTGCCTCGCACCTCCAATGGACCGATTTTTATTCCTCAAGATGGCCTAGCTAATTTGCATCCCCGCGAGATCTCGCGCGATCCTGCGAGATTCCGTCTCTAATAAAAGCAGGCAGGCGCCATCTTGAAACTCTTTCTTCCGCTACCCCGACCACAGGATCAGCCACCACCCCACACGCCAGGCACACACGGACCCTCTTGCGCCGAGGGCTACGGTTAGTCTCACATTTGGTTAGCCTACACTAAGTATTTTTTGAATAATTAACCATGCTCTAGTCCATCATCTTACAGATGCTAAACTACTGACTAACAAACAATATGGATTTAGACAAGCCCGTTCCACAGCAGACATCCTCACTGTGATCTCTGAACGTATATACCATTCACTGGACAAAGCGGGGGAAGGAAGAGCGGTAGCTCTAGATATATCTAAGGCTTTTGACAGGGTATGGCATGAGGGTCTCCTCAGTAAAATCAGATCATACGGTATCACTGGTAGAATACTTAACATAATTAAATCCTTCTTAGATAAGAGAAAAATCCAGGTAGTCCTCGACGGTCGCACATCTAAACAATATGATATAAATGCGGGAGTGCCCCAGGGTTCTATCCTTGGACCTCTATTGTTCCTGATATTCATAAATGACCTCCCCGACAACATTGCCTCTGAGATGGGTATATATGCTGATGACACTACACTCTATGGCAGACACGACAGGAAGACGAATGAACACATTTCTAAAGAAATGGCAGAAACACTAGAGGAAGACCTCCAATCTGTAGTGGAATGGAGACAAAAGTGGTTGGTCGCGTTCAATGCTGCCAAGACTAAACTAGTCTCATTCAATAATTACAAGAAACCCTCTCTACCACCCATAGCAATGGCCAACGACTCTTTATCTGAGAGTCCATCTTTCAAACTCCTTGGCCTAACGTTCACAGGAAACATGAGTTGGAACAATTACATTGAAGGCATTGCCAGGGCCGCTGCAAGAAAGGTAGGCTCTCTCTACCGTGCTAGAAAACTACTAACACCCGAAAGTATCCTGTACCTCTATAAGGCCACCATTCGCCCATGTATGGAGTATTGCTGCCACATCTGGGCTGGTGCATCTGCTACTAGTCTCTCGCTCCTTGACAAGGTTCAAAAGAGAGTCGCAAACCTGATAGGCCCTGAACTGGCATCTAAGCTTCAGCCTCTGTCCCATCGACGAAATGTTGCATCCCTCTGCCTTTTCTACAAGTATTTTAGTGGTGAATGCTCTGACGAACTGCAATCACTTGTGCCCCCACGACGCGAGCACCCTCGACAAACCCGACAGGCTACTAGATCCCACCCCCACACTGTAGCGGTCCCTAAATGTAAAAGATCCTTTTACTCCAATAGTTTCTTCCCCAGAACCGCAAGACTCTGGAATTCCATTCCAGGTCCCTGCTTCCCCAACAGTACTGACATGCAGAAGTTCAAGTGTAACGTGAACCGACACCTTGCTGCCCAAATCCCTACATAGTACCCCAGTAGTTGTTGCCCCTGATAGTAGCCCCCGACACCAAAGTAGCAATTTGCCTTGTTTGGGGTGAAAATGTAATAAAAAAAAAAAAAAAAAAAAAAAATAACTACCATTTTAAATAAAATTGTTCAAAATTTGTGTGTCCAAAAGTTAAGGGCTAACACGATTTCGGCTTTTGTCCTTGCTGTGAATGGCTGAAATTATCAACTAACTAGTATTTGGTAAACAAACCCTTGCTATTTATGACTTCTTGACACCTCTTGCCACAGGAATCCACCAACTTCTTGCAAAACGCTGGCGTTATCGCACTCCATTCAGCATGTAAGCACTGCCAGAGTTCTTGATTTTTTGGGCACTGAAGTTGAGCACGTTCACCAACTATTTTCCAGATATTCTCAATAGGATTAAGATCTGGACTCTGAGGGGGGCCAACGCATCGTTTCAACTTCTTCCTCGTCTAAAAAAGTTTTTACTTTCTTAGCAGTGTGACAAGGAGCGTTATCCTGCATGAAAATTGCAGGTTGATAGAGCGACGACCGAAGACTAGGAACTGCATACTGCCGTAGAATCTGCTTATAAACTTCTGCATTTATTCCACCTTGCAGACGAATCAGTGGTCCACAGCCTGCAACTGACATAACGCCCCAAACCATTACATTTCCTCCTCCAAATTTCACAGATTTTTCACGCACTTAACCTCCAATCTCTCACCAGTTCTTCGCCGGACATACGTGTTGCCATCAGATCCGATAACGTTAAACTTCGATTCATCACTAAAGTGCACACGGGACCAGTTTTTGGTTGTCCACACAACGTGTTCTTGGGCAAAAGCGAGGCAGAGTTTCTGATTCTTTTTGGAGATAAGAGGCTTCCTTGCTGGTACTCGAGATTGCAATCCAGAAGCGTGCAACCGGCGTGTAACAGATTGCCAAGACGCTTGAACAATAGACCTTTGCTTTTGTTCTCGAGATATTTTAGCAGCAGTGTTAAATCTGTCTTTAAGTGACATTTTGACAATAAGACGATCAAGCAGTTGTGATTCAAGGTCTACCAGATTTTGGGGCAGCTGCCACTGATCCTGACTGCTTGAAATGTACCACAATACGCTTTACTACACTAGGAGACCTTCATACGGTGTCAACAATCTCAGAAGTTTTCTTGCCATTACTATGAAGATGAATAATGAGCTGTTTTTCTTCGACAGAAACGGGACGACGTTGTTTTGCTGCCATGTTGTACTAGTGCGATACAAACACTCATTTCTTTTACCCAATTACAATAATTTTAATGTTCTTTAGTAAAAATTTGAAGTAGAATTATTCATAATACCTGTCTGACAGCGAAACGACGGGTGTCGACTTCAAAATGAAGATGGACGTTTCTCTCTCTTTTTATAGGAGAGCGAAGTCCACAAATGTAAAGTTATGAGCCAGGGGCGATAACTCTTACCCGTTGGAAACTCCACTTATGTAAAGTATGTTCAGGGGCGATAACTCCTGTCCACCTATACAGTACCTTACTGTTATAATAATTAAAGATTATACCGCCTAGCCCTTAACTTTTGGACCACGAGAATTTGGACAAACTTTTGTGTTATTGGTCATAACTTCAAAAATATCCAACGGATGCTTATGAAATTTAGGCGAGACATGAGTGATGAGTATATCTATAAGTATATATGCATATTAAGTATTTTAAATGAACGGTTTTTCTTAAAAAGTATTTAAACTTGTCTTGAAACTACTAGCCCTTAACTTTTGGACGCTACTGTATATATATATATATATATATATATATATATATATATATATATATATATATATATATATATATATATAAGTAAGGTATATGTATAGAATTAACCGAAAAATAATTATCAGATAATTAAACATTATAAAACACAGCTGCTAGGAGTAAGAAGTAGAAATGAAGGCTATATTTAGTTTTATTTAAATTCATGTAAATGAGTTCAAAAGGGAATGGCGGCCTTGCGTGAAGATTCAGATATGCATCCAATTTATGTAAAAAATATCAGATATTTTTGACGCATTTTAACAGGGAGGGCATTTTACGAGTCAAGAACCACATTTGTAATATTAAAATATTATATCAGATATGCATCGAATTTGATAAATAGTAATTAGACATTAATATAACGCCGTATCAATAGAAGTTACCGTAATCTATAGAGTCAGCCTTATACGGTTACAAAGGGGAAACGTTCTAGCGATCTGGACCCCATAATGTGTAAATTTGATAGAAGCGTATTTTACAGCATTAAATTTTCTTGCTCAATAAATTGAAGTCTCATAATTCATTGGATGTCCCCGCCAAACGGGTTGATGTATCGTTATTCATAAAAGGTCTTCGCTACACGGGGTGAAGCATCGTGATTCACTGAAAGTACTCGCCCAACGGGTTGATGTGTCATTATTCTTAGCGTGGAGACAGAGGGAGAAAAAAAACCAGAAACGACACTCGCTGTTTACAGCGATATATGTAAAATAATGGCCCGAGCCGACCTTTGATCTTTAAGAGATATATATTTTAAAACAATGCCATAGTCCGCGTTAGTAAAACAATCAATAGATAAAAGAAAATAATAGTCAACAGAGAGACAGAATGAATGAACCAAACATTTAACTCAGTTTAGTATTAATTTCTCTCCCAATTGTTTTTTCTACTTTTTATTTCTATTTATATGGCGATGGTTTTCGCCCCTATGCGTTATTATAAAAGCGAGTTTAAACTTGATTTTTTTTCGGGTTTCTTCTCATATCCAAGCTATTTAACATTTTCTTACAATATGTCGAATTGTTTCAAGTTTTTACGCCGCCCATCATCATGGGGATTCTGATTTTTTTCCAGAGAGTTTTCACGAATCTCTGAATTTCTTAAAATTCGTTCTCTCTACATTTTTACGGAACTAATCTACTTACGCTGAACTTAACTTTAAACCGAGTTCTTGAACTGAACTCAAACGATCTAACAGACAAACTGATTAAAAACAGGTGTGCGAGGTAATTTATACTGAGGGTGTGTTCGCTTAGGGGTGAGATTTCCCCTTTAATCTACCAATTAACTCGATCTCAACTCTCGCTGAAAAAATGATTGATCAATCTTTTACGCAAAACTGTCTGACCTGACTAAGGTTTTTCCAAGGACGAATATGATTTCATATCCTAAGCAATTAGTCAATGCCAGCGGGTCAACTATTTGAGATGAAAATTTCTTTTGCCATTGGTCGAAATCTTTAAGCGAATTGATATTTCATCTTCGCTCGGAAATCAATCTCAACTACAACAATTACATATTTTTCATTTTAGCCTGGTCAGTGCGTTCAATCTATTATTCTATTATTCAACTAAATACACATATACATCCGCATTATATCTACTAGTAGAGGTATTTACTTTAATCAGGAATCGTAGGTATTATAGCAATTAGAGAGGTAGATCAAGCAAATTATTTTTTTTCACAGATACGCTACTTTATAATTTAATAATGAATTATTTTGTTTGTTTAAGATAAAATTTAAAAATGTAGACAATTAGACAAAGTTTTGCATAAGGGAGTTGCGTATAACGTAACGCGTCAGTTATAACTGTTAAGAGAGAATTTCATCGGTTTTTTAACTGAATTGGACATTAAACAGTTTTCAAAAAAGACATGACTTTAAACTGGGTTCATTATCTTCGCACAGAAGACACATTGCAGAAAGAAAGCCTCCTAGGGCACCAAGAACAGTAATGTGGAATGCGCTCGAGGCGCTATTCCCAGGAGTTTGAGACGATCTGCTCGGAAACATCTTGCCACCCTCGAAATTCGTGTTGGCTGTAGAATATGCATCTAACATTAAAAGCTCTACTTTAGTCCATGCAAATTAACCATTATGTAAATGTTTCAGCAAACGTATCTTTTCGGCTTTACTTTGCACATAACATAAAAGAGATTTTCGAACCAAATGACAATCTCAGTTTTTTATAATGAGTAATGTAGCCTAGTTCCATCTGAGTGGAGCAGTTAATAAACTAGAACTGGACAGGGAAAAATCATAAAGAACTGCATGAAAAGCTACTGCGTAACCAAAAAACAAATAGTATTATGTACTATAGGAAGAATTGAACTGCTTGAACTTTAATTTTTTAAGAAAATGCTGGAAATTCTGTTACTGTTTACCCAGTAGGTTACTTCCAAATGATTAATCATTTCTTTCTGTCTGAGTTAAGATGAAATCGAATACGAATCCCACATGTATGGTTTCATCAGGGTAAGTGAGAGTATATACCTTAAGAGACTGAATGGAGGTCTCGCACGAATTTTTCGCGAACGCCTTATTTCTTCCTCTATGGTTTCCACTATTGCCTTGGATTTGTGTTCATTCGTTTTCCCCGCGTGCCACACACAGGCAGAGCTGGTAGCATCACCTATAACTTTAGAATTAGGGCTACTAGTGAGACTTCTATCAAATAAAATGGAATCTACAACTCCTAACTCATAGGCGATATGGAAGTCATTGTTAATTGATATTTCGTTTAATCAATAAGATGATAATGTATAAAGACGAAATATTCTAATATATCAAATACAACCTGCAACGTCGGGTACTTCAGCTAGTGTTGAATATTTCTGTCGACATATATATTTTCTCGGCTATGAAAATAATTCTTTTTGGAAGAAATATTCTTTCCATGAATTTAACACTGTATATTCAACGTTTGTTTTCAAAGTGATTGAAGGAAATGAAATACTCTTCCCTTTTGCCCCAGTTATTCTAAAAATACTAAAAACCGGTTAATCTGAACTGTTTTGTAACATTTCCGTAAATTCAGTTTTTTACCCATTATACGAAAATGGACCCCTTCGCATTGGAATGATTATTAAAACTGCAAATTGAACCACAACAACGCGCAGAGGAAAGACAACACCATCAACAATAATTATTTGAACAGCAGAAACGTTCAGATGAAAGATAACAACAATAACAGCAACCACAAGAACTAATGAGACTAGGGGCACAGCAATATGAAAATCAACTGTACAGGAAACAGGTTCTTACTCAAGTCATAAAAACTAAAACATCTATTGATAATAGTAACCGTATTTTCACAAGATTCAATATGGAATGCGGTTGACAATTTCTGCTACGGACCTGAAGAAGATAAATCATTTGAAGCATTTTTTAATCGATATGAAGATTTTTTATTATTGACTGAAAACAGTGGTCGAACCAAAAAAAGGTTCATTTACTATTAGGGAAACTAGAGACGGCTGAGCATAAAAGTTTGTGTATTTTATTTTACCTCAAAAAACTTTGGACTACCGAATGTTAGTCAACGTTTGAGGAAATTAAAAAGGTGGTAACTTTCGACCTCTTCCTCACACATTTTTTACGCGAAACTAGACAGCGTAGTGGCTAGTGATGCTTGCTAATATGGTACAGGTGCATGCCTGGTATATAATAAGCCAGATGGATCGAAAAATACGTATGCATACAGAACACTACTTCTGGCCGAAAAAAAAAAACAATATTCACAGATAGAGAAAGAGGGTCTCGGCATTATCTATGCAGTTTCAAATTCTATCGTCACCTGCACGGCGGACATTTTAAGCTGTAAACAGACCATAAGCTCTTCTGATCATTTTCGTACCCACATTTACGACCAACTATATACTAAGATGGGGAGCCAGTTTATTTAATTATGATTTTAAACCTGAATTCTTAGCGTCAAAAAATATAACGCATGCGGATAAGCACTCGGTAATCTCCGCATTGCGGATATATGGTGATATAAAACGATGATTCCCAATACAATCCATGACTCTGCAAGAAATTAAGACTAAAGCAAAAAATGATGAATTTTTAAAAAGCACACAGCGGAAATTTAAACGAAGGGAATTTACTCTGTCTGTGACAACTTCCTGCTTTATAGCGAGAGAGTTATCATTCCAAAAGCTCTGCGAAAGAGAATACTAAAAAACGTCTACATAGAACATCTGAGCACCAGCAGAATGAAAGGCCTGATGCGTAGCTTCGTTTACTGGCCGTCATGGATATATGATTTAATTAATATAGTAGGCGCGGTTAAAACGGAAGGAAGGAGTAATTATTTTTGACGGAGTCTCTATTTAAAAATCTACCAAAAATCAAGAAAAATCAAGGTTCAAAAGAGAGTCGCAAACCTGATAGGCTCTGAACTGGCATCTAAGCTTCAGCCTCTGTCCTATCGACGAAATGTTGCATCCCTCTGCCTTTTCTACAAGTATTTTAGTGGTGAATGCTCTGACGAACTGCAATCACTTGTGCCCCCACGACGTGAGCACCCTCGACAAACCCGACAGGCTGCTAAATCCCACCCCCACACTGTAGAGATCCCTAGATGTAAAAGATCTTTTTACTCCAATAGTTTCTTCCCCAGAACCGCTAGACTCTGGAATTCCATTCCAGGTCCCTGCTTCCCCAACAGTACTGACGTGCAGAAGTTCATGTGTAACGTGAACCGACATCTTGCTGCTCAAATCCCTACATAGTACCCCAGTAGTTGTTGCCCCTGATAGTAGCCCCCTACACCAAAGTAGCAATTTGCCTTGTTTGGGGTGAAAATGTAATAATAATAAAAAAATAAATAAATAAACCAATCAATACGAATTTTCACCAATTATTAAGGGAAGCATGGCCTTTATAGCGGTATACTTTTTATTTTTTTCATAATGGACAATGATATATTTATGCCTACAAACCCCTTCTTTATTTGTGAGTACAAATATGCTTAAAATAATCAGTTGGAACTAAAGAAAATATATTGTATTGTGGGGAGAGTGAGGATTGTAGATAAAACAAACAAACAAAAAAAAAAAACAACAACAGTGCACGTATCAGATTTTAAAGGTGGAAAATCCGAATTTGGAATGTGTTTAATTTTTCATAATTTGTGTTTTGCTGAGTGAAATTCGTAGAATATGTTAATATTGATTATTATTATTATTATTATTATTATTATTATTATTATTATTATTATTATTATTATTTAGATTAGCAATATTTATATATATATTCATTATTTTTATGAAAAATTTTACTTTTGAATCTTGGAAAAATAAATTAATAATTTTCCTTAAGTAAGCCAAATATTGCTAATATACTATTATATAGGAAATGCTTTGAAGAATCAATACCAAAAAGGAAAAAATCGATAAATAACTGCGCATTTTGCTAAAAATACGACAATTTCTTTCGACAATTTGTTTTTGCTTGATATTACTTCATCTTCGGAAGGCCATACGGTCTAAAACCAGTTGTTCTCTATTTAAAAACAGTTATTACCTCCCGTTTCCAAAATTACATTCAAGTGTGCCACTACGCGATGCCAAAATTTTCAGGGCCAGCAAATTCCAATGAAAGTCTTTTTCACAAAGTATGCGATAAAGAATGGGAAAAAAGCAATTTTTTATGATTTATGGAAAAAAGTTTTATATGGTTTATGGAACAAGTATATAGTTCACAGGTTGCAAATGTGAGAATGATTGTAATCATGAAATTAATAATTATCCAGGATGCCCCATTTTGGAGAGCCTGATTTTTCCCACATTAAAAAACGATCTTGTGTCTAAATCTGCCCTCCTGGGGAGGCAAGTAAATAGGAGCATCACATGGTGTGACTTAATTCAAAGTGCGTGGGCTGGCACCTACCACACTCTATCCTCCAGAAATACTTGGCCATGATGACAAGACAGGGTCAAGAGGACCAAGTGTGATACTAGCTGCAGGTGTTGTTTCAAACACATACGGCGCCTAGCATTCCCAAAATAGACACCCATCTCCTACTGACCGGCCTCATCGTTGCTTAACTTCAGGGTTTATGTAAGCAAGAAATTATGCACACACACACACACACGCACACCACACACACACACACACACACATATATATATATATATATATATATATATATATATATATATATTTAATTTCTCCCCATATTTTCTTTTTAAAAAAAGTTTGAAAATGCCATCATTTGCCCTTGATGCGGATGACGAAAGACTTCTTTTCTTTGTTATTTGTAAATTCTGTACTACAAATAAACTCTTTTACTATTTTCGAAAAAGGTACACCCAATCACAGATAAATACCCTCAACCGGCTTTCTAGTTTGAAAAAGGAAATCTCTCGTCTTAAGCATTTCATCCCTTTTTAAAATCTTGTTCAGAAAATAATGTAGCTCCTCGATTTATTTCTAAACGTATCTCGCATGCCAATTTTTCCTATAGTTCTATTATTGAGCGTGCCTTTCTTACCGACGATATTAAAAAATATTCTCGTCAACTTGAAACCCTTTGAACTATTCGTCATCGTTTATGGCACTCTACCTACAGTTTTTTGTCCTTTTTTGGTTTCGTTCGTTTTTCTCGTTTTTCTTTTTTGCGAAGCTTGACGAGAATAGTGCAAACTCATTTTAAACAGATTTAACGATCATCTATCATTACTAATTAGGAATAAATTTGGCTCGGACAGTACTAACCTTGATAAACACTTGCTTAATTTTTCCAGTGTGGTCTTTTCTGACTCTGAGAGCTGGTTTTATCCAAAAGTTTAAATTTCTCAGTTCCTCCAAAATGAATCAGTGATATTGAGGTTCGAAATGATGTTTTCTCAGCAAAAACACCACACAACCCTTTCCTCGGATGCTATGAAAGCTATTGTACCTAGTATAGCACATTCGTACACCAACTCGGTAATTGACTCGAAGAATTTTGTTTGGAAAAAAAAATAATTTTTTTACTGTCCTTAATTTAAAGAAAAATAAAGACATTTATCTTTCCAAACCTGATAAACGTGCCGGCGTAGTCGTCCTGAACCGAACTAATAATATTAGTAAAATGTGAAATTTTTTAGATGCTACTACTAAATTTCTTAAACCCGGTCCGGTCGACACATGCTATAATACTTTAAATATTGAGAATAAATTGCAAAAAACGCTTGCACTTCTTATTAAAAAAGAATTATCTCTCTAAAGAGATCTATCAAAAAATTCGACCCACTTGATCTTTGAGACCTCGACTTATGGTCTCCCTAAAATTCATAACGATAATATTCCCTGTAGATCGATTTTATCCATGGTTGGATCTGCTCAACATACCCTTGCCTAATGGCGCACTGAGCTACTTTCACCTGTCTGCGCACTCTATTCTACTTTCTGTGTTTCTGATTCGTCTACTTTCTCCAAAATCATTAGAGATAATACTCGAAATCAAAACAATGCTTTCTTTTGCTCATTTGATATCTCTAGTTTATTTACTAACGTGCCTATCGATGAGACTATTACTATTTGCTGCGATGCGCTCTATCGTAGTGAACTTATTCCTCCTTCTTTACCGGAAAAGTATTTTATTGAACTTCTTTCTCTCTGCACTAAATCCGTCGAGTTTAGTTTCGATAACGTGATGTAGCAACAAATTGATGGGCAGCCCCTTAGGTCCCATTCTTGCCGACATTTTCGTTGGGTTTTACGAATTAAAACTTTTCAATTCACCACATAGCATCCCTGCTTTATATTTTCGTTATGTGGATGATACGTTTGCGGCTTTTCCTTCTCAGGACTTGGCTTTAGATTTCTTCAAACGTCTTAACGCCTTATATCACACTTTATCTTTTACTATGGAGAAAGAAAAGGACAACTCTCTCCCGTTTCTCTACGCGTTGATTGAAAGGTCCAGAGGAGGTTTTCTCACTTCTATATATAGAAACCCTACCTTTACCGGTCTATATACTAAATGGTGTTCTTTTACTCCGAAAACCACGAAGTTGACGTTTATTTATACGTTGGTACATAGGGCCTTGGTTATTTGTTCCCCCAGTCGACTAAATACTGAAATTACTAAAATTAAGCAAATTCTAGTCGATAATGGCTACCCAGAATTCTTGATTGATAAATGCATTACATTTAAAATCAATCACTTTAATAAAGATGTAACCTTTGGCCTTTCAAAGTGTCCTGTTTATCTTAAGTTGCCGTGGGTTGGTGAAAAATGTGTCCCGCTCATTAATCAACTTAAACAAACTATCAGCAACTGTTTTCCGTCTGTTGTACTTAGAGTTGTTTTTAATACGAAACTTGCGTTTTATTCTTTCAAAAAGGACGGTTTGCCTTGCACTAAAATTATCAATATTATATACAAATTCCAATGTCAGTGTGATGGTGTCTATGTCGGGCGAACCAGCGTTCATTTTGAAACAAGAATTGGACAACATGTTCCTTCAGATTTTCGAAATAAAAGTAAAAATAAAACCAAAATTATCCTCAACTCCAACCACAATAATTTAGATTCCGCAATTGGAAATCATTTATTGGATAAATCAAAATGTGGACAGACTTCCGGTTTGGCGGTGGTCGTAACAGCAAAGACGTCACGTTTTTCCCTGTTCTCTTCTTCCTTCGCGGTACGGATTCGAACCTGCTTTCCTACTACTACTTTTTTTTGCTCAACACCCCCCAAACACCCGGGCAACGACGGGAACCCATGCTAGTAATATATATATATATATATATATATATATAATTATGTTATTAATTATATTTTTTTATTTTATTTATTTTATTTTTGAACTTATTTTTTGCACATTTTTGTATATTTTCTTCATCCCATATTTTTTTTCACTTTAGATGTTTATATTAAAAAAAAAAAAAACTATTTATATAAGTATTTCCGCATTATATCGCATTCCTTCTACGACTTTTTCTCTTCCACATTTTCCCTTTCTGTTTTTATTTTTTTAATTATCCTAATCATTTCATAAGGGTTTATATAATATTTAAAACATTACCTACATATATACTACCCTTTCGACCATTTTATCCTATTCCTTCATTCTCATTTGATTTCTAAATATCATTAAGGCATTTTTTCTATATTTACATTTTGTATAATTCTGCTCCTTTTATTCTTCTGATGAGAAGCATTTAGCTCCAAAATGCTATGGCCTAAAGTGGTTTTTCTTAAATTTCCTCTTAACCTTCTATGTTTTTTTCTGATTTAATAAAATTATATATAAATTTAATTCGTCATCTTTTATTTATTATTATGTGCATATCTATCTATATATCTATAAAAGTGAATGTGTGTGTCTGTCTGTGTCTGTGTATCTCTGTGTCTGTGTGTGTACATTTCTCTACGTAATAACTCTGTCAATTTTTAGTTTACAAACTCGAAATTTGATATACAGGGTACTGAGATTTGGTAAAATCGATGTGATTGGTTTTCGGACAGAAATTTGGTGATTAAAGGATAAATGTTCAACGATTTGACCTTTGAGAACTCTACCAAACTCTTCCGACAAATTTGTTTCTAAACACTTGAAATTTTAGATATAGGTTCCTTGGACATGGATCTAACTAAACAACTCAATTTGAGCCCAAATCAATAACATTTAAGAGGTCAAAATAGAGGTCAAAGTTAAAATTGACCACTATTCTTTTGCTCAATATACACCTCCAAATACCCGGGCAACGCCAGGCACCCATGCTAGTATATCTATAAAAGTGAAAGTGTATGTCTGTCTGTCTGTATATCTGTGTGTAAATTTCCCTACGCAATAACTCTGCCAATTCTAAGTCTACAGACTCGAAATTTGATATACAGGGTACTGAGATTTGGAAAAATCGATGTTAGTTGATCTCGGTCAGAAATTTCCCGAAGAAGTAGTCAAAGTTGTACGATTTGACCTTCTATGTTTTTTTCTGATTTAATAAAATTATATATAAATTTAATTCGTCATCTTTCATTTATTATTATGTGCATATCTATCTATATATCTATAAAAGTGAATGTGTGTGTCTGTCTGTGTCTGTGTATCTCTGTGTCTGTGTGTGTACATTTCTCTACGTAATAACTCTGTCAACTTTTAGTTTACAAACTCGAAATTTGATATACAGGGTACTGAGATTTGGTAAAATCGATGTGATTGGTTTTCGGACAGAAATTTGGTGATTAAAGGATAAATGTTCAACGATTTGACCTTTGAGAACTCTACCAAACTCTTCCGACAAATTTGTTTCTAAACACTTGAAATTTTAGATATAGGTTCCTTGGACATGGATCTAACTAAACAACTCAATTTGAGCCCAAATCAATAACATTTAAGAGGTCAAAATAGAGGTCAAAGTTAAAATTGACCACTATTCTTTTGCTCAATATACACCTCCAAATACCCGGGCAACGCCAGGCACCCATGCTAGTATATCTATAAAAGTGAAAGTGTATGTCTGTCTGTCTGTATATCTGTGTGTAAATTTCCCTACGCAATAACTCTGCCAATTCTAAGTCTACAGACTCGAAATTTGATATACAGGGTACTGAGATTTGGAAAAATCGATGTTAGTTGATCTCGGTCAGAAATTTCCCGAAGAAGTAGTCAAAGTTGTACGATTTGACCTTTGAGAACTCTACAAAACTCCTCCGACAATTTTAAGTCAAAACACTTGAAATTTAAGATATAGGTTCCTTGAACATGGATCTAACTTAATAACTTGATTTGATCCCCAAACAATAAATTTAAAGAGGTCAGAATAGGGGTCAAAGTTTAAAATAATTGACCGCTTTTTTTTTCTCAACATACACCACCAAATACATGGGCTGAAATGATAGTATGTATATATATAAAAGAAAGTAAAAACTTGGATGAACCTATTGTTAGAGAATGGATCAAGAGAGAGAGAGAGAGAGAGAGAGAGAGAGGGGGAGGTGTGTAAATTAGATTGAGACACGTTGATCGGAAGTCAGGATCAGCTGATCGGATTGCGTGTGAGTCACGTGATCAGGTTAGCTGAATCGTAGAGATTTGGTTTAGACTTAGAAGAGAACGGACGGCTTCACCGTTGTCTCCTCCCCTTTAATTGGGGTGGGGGAACGTTGACGTGTGTAGAACAAAACAACAAGCCATAGATTCACTTTCCATCCTCTGCGAGACATTTGGAAAATGAAATAACCTATAAAACCAATTCCTTGTCTTGGAGTGATTGAATATTCATCCAAAACAGGTACCAGGTGTTCCCTCCAAGACGAGATGATTCCAGATGGACCAACATCCAAGACGCAGAAGGTATGTTGAAAAATACATGTACCACACACACACGACGGCATATGAACATATCATTTAATAAACTGGACCACTAGACGATTACACACGACATTAACTCTGACTAGACGATCACACACGATCTCCTTTATGATACAACAAATATATAATATACGTCATCTCTTCTAATCCCTTATTAGAGCGCTCCAACAAGTGTTTATTGATCGCTAGAAGAACTATCAGAATCAACACAGTTTTGACAACGCAAAACAAATGAATTTATGCCATTAAAGTAAAAATCCTGCGTTCTGATAGCGATTAAGTCGCTAGAGGCGTTTTGATATTGCTTAGGTTCTTGAAGCATTTCTTACGTATAAAGTTTTCGAGATGCTTGAAAAAATGGTAGTCGGTAGGTGAGAGCTTTGGAGATTATGCCGCATGAGGCAGAGTTTCGTTGCATAATTTGTTCAATTTCTGTAGGACCGGTTTAACAACGTGCAGTGGGCCATTGACGTGGAGGAGAATAGGGCCTTTTCTGTTTATTAATGCTTGGTGATATTGACGAAGTTTCTGATGCATTTGAGCTATTTGTTAAAAGTACTCCCCAATCGTAATAATTTCGCCTGTATTCAAAATACTATAAAGGATGCAGCCGGTCACAGACCACCAAACAGTCAGCATGACCTTCTTTTGGTGCAAATCTTGCTCCGGGAAGTGTTATGGAGCTGCGTTGCCGTCTAACCTCTAAGCTGAGCGTCGTCGGTTGTCGTAAAGACGCCGCTTTTCATCGCAAGTCACAAGCCGGTCGAGAAACTGGTCCTTCCTGTTGCGTAAAAGAAGGGAAGATGGCACTTCATAGCGGCGTTTCTTTTAGTTGTTTAATTTGTGAGGCACAAATTCATCAGGCTTTTTGTCATTCCAATCCCTCTCAAGTAGTTGGAAATCGTCGTATACGTTACGTCTAATTCATAAACTAATTCTCGAACAGTTGTGCGTGAATTGGCTTCGACTAAGACTCTTAATTGATCGTTGTCAACATCCGATGGCCGATCACTACGCTCATCATCTTCGCCACGAAATTTCTTAAACCATCAATGTGCTGTACGTTCAGTAGTGGTTCCTGAACTAAACGCTTAGTTGATATCGCAAACTGCTGCAGCAGTGTTTCGACCTAGTTTGAATTGAAATAAGAAAATTGTGTGAATTTGTTTTTTCTTTTTCTACTATATTGTATTCAACTTCTTAAAAGAGAACATAATTTTTTAAAACGATTATAATTTCAACGATTAGTTTGATCGAAAAACGCTCTTTAAAAAAACTTCTCCACCAACTTTCATGTCCCCCAATATATATATATATATATATATATATATATATATTATATAATCTTGTTGAACGATTTCATTTATGGTTTTCTTTTCTGACCATAATCTTATATAACAAATCATCTAGACAATTCTCAACAGAATTCTGAATCTTCTCTGGCAAATTCCCTGAAGAAATTAAGTATTATCAAATCATGTCTGTAGATGTTGATGGCAAAATGTCGAACAGAAGTGAATCGGAAAATTAATGATTCGAAAACATACTATGTTCATACTGTACACAGGAGACGATAACATATATTGCGTATGAAAACGATATTCATATAGAAATATGGAGATAGATAAATAGATAGGTTACAGATAATTTAATAGATATATAAGTAGGATAATAAATAGAACATATAGTAGATGGTCCTATCGAAAAGATTATCGAACTTCACAACTTGAAATACTTGCATGTCAAGTCACACTGAATAACTATTTGTGGCTAGCTATACATGTGGAAACCACTCCACGCATTGAGCACAGTAGTAAAGGAAATCGCCAGCTAATATTAGTTATTATGTAGAATTATTCGTAAAATGAACAGAGCGCTTTTCAGTAGCTGATATTATTTACAATAAAATGCGATTTATCTGTCTAAGATCTTATGTTGATGACTTAGCCGTTAGGATATCAGGCTGTTTCAATGTTATGAAGAATGGTAATGCAGCGGACAAGTATGTGGAGGCAATATATCATGCTGGTTGGAATCATGCCCTGGTTTTTCCAGGAAAATTAAGGAAACCAAGAAGTGCAAAATATGTTTCGTACACACACAATCATTTCTTATTCTCTCTCTTTCTCTATCTTTCTCTCTCTCTCTCTCTCTCTCTCTCTCTCTCTCTCTCTATATATATATATATATATATATATATATATATACTAGCAAAGATACCCGTGCTTCGCACGGAGCTTTGTTGCGCACTCGGGTACCAAAATCTGTGGGCACCTTTCCAGTAAGTTGATGTTGTAAGAGCAACGATTGCATAAGGTGATTAACATTTTAACTACCTCTTGTAGTGACTGAAATTCAATCAGGAACTTCACAAAACATTTTCATCAAAAAGGAAGGTTACTTGATGTTACATAGTAAATTTTTCATTGAAGTAATTTTCAACTCTTGCTTAACTTTTATCTTGCACATTCAATACTAAAAACTTACCACAATCAGATCATGTCAGTTTTTCCTCATATCCATTTCTCGAACTTTTCACTGAAGAGCCTCAGGGTAAACTACATTTCTGCTGCTTTGATTTGGAGCCAGAATGTAGAGTTTTTCTGAACTTCCTGTCCGGCTGATGGAGACGTAGAACATACCGTGACTGAAGCAGTCTGATGTCAAGTCTACGCCAATGGTGTTAAATGTCTGACCTTGACTTTTGTTTATGCTCATTGCAAAACACACCTTCACAGGAAATTGGAGTCTCCGGAATTTAAATGGAAGTTCTGAGTCCGATGGAACTAAGGGGATCCTTGGCAGTAGAACGGTTTCGCCTTTGTAGGGACCACAGGAAATGGTGGCCTCAAGTACATTGGTGTGCAATCTGGTGATAACACATCTGGTTCCGTTTGTTGTTTTTGGCGGTTCCAAGGATCGAAGAATCATGATTGGCGATCCAATTTTGAGATTTAAAATGTGTGGAGGCATTCCAGATATCTCCAAAGAGTTTAAAAACTCCACAGGGTAGTGAACAGCTTCATATTCATTAGTAGCCGAATCAACTGACTTGTATTGCTTTGTGTCTCCTGGAAATTCATCCATTATTGAATTGTTCAAATGATTCACATTGCTGTTTAATGGCGAAATAATAGCCCTCTCAGCAAGCCAATCCGGTGATTTTCCATTGTTTTGCAGGTCTGGGTACACTTTGTCTTTCAGTTGCTTCTGATTACCGACACATTTACCAAGCGCAGTTGGAATCTTAATTGTGTCAGGTGAAGAAGTGATAGGAAACTGACCATTACCGATTTGGAGAAGCAATTTTGAGAAGTCTGCTGCAGCTGTGTTATCAGAGATATAGTCTCTCATATTAGTAGTCAGTCTCTTCACTATAACGTGCCCTCAGAGATAGGATTGTTTCAAACTTGCATTGACAATGTTAGCCTTTGTGCCATTTTTAACCACTGGGAGGATTTGACGGAAATCACCGCAAAATAAGGTTGGAATGCCACCCATGGGATTCTTGTTTCCTGTGATGTCTTGCAGTGTTCGGTCAATTGCTTCATAAGCACTCTTGTGCGTCATTGGGGCTTCGTCTACAATGATTGCAGAGGTGTCTCTAATTACATTTGCCATGGCTGAGTTACCAGTAATTTTGCAAACTGGCTGATCCATTCGATGAGTATCCAAGGGTACTTTAAAAGTGCTGTGAAGAGTGCGGCCACCTTGTAGTAGAGTAGCAGCAATGCCACTGGATGCTGTTGCAAGCACAATCTTTCTCATGGATCTAATCTTTGCAAGGATCAAATTGATTACAAAAGTCTTGCCCGTACCACCTGGAGCATCAAGAAACATCATGTTTTTGTTCATTTCACCTTGTGCTTCCAACATTGCCATGAATGAATTGTAAACTTCTCTTTGAGAATCGGTCAGTTTTTCGTGCATATTTTCTGCTTGTAGGGAAAGTTCTTCAAGATTATAAGTAACTTCACGTTGATACTCTCTCGCGAGTCTTTCATCTCTCCCTTGCGTTGGTGCAGGTAATCCATAGCTTGCCAATGGTTGACCGCACACAAGGAGAACTTTTTCTTCAATTAGACAAAGAGTTTTATTGTAGATGTCCTCATTAAAATCTGCTTCTGGATTGTTAACTTCTTGCCTGTATCTGTGAAGAATGTCTTCAGATATTACATCACGAAAAGCCATCCAGATCTCAAGAGGATTGCTTGGCTCACAGGCTGTTAAAATTATCGCAAATAGGCTTCGCAAATTTGAAGGTGATTGAGTGGCACTGTCCTCTCCTACTGCTTGATGCAAGTGATGGTAATTTTCTAGAAGGCCTCGAGCAAGGCACGCTGCTCTGTATGTTTCAAACACCTGACCATTGTATGCTCGCAAATCTTGAAATGAAGTTGGACCAGCAACCTCATTGAGCAACAGGCGTAAGAAATAACACTCCCCTGCTTTTGGACTAATCGTGTAGATTCTCCCAATGCATGGTGCCTTCCATACATTTTCAGTACCTTCAACTTGTACCCCACGCATTCTTCTCATCCATTTCTTTGTCGATTTGTTCCAAGTGTAAAACTCAGGGACTTCTACGTATTTGAGACCCCTTGCAAAGTCATCCTCATGGCAGAGTTGAAAAAATGCTGTCAAAGTTGTGGCAGGCGGTGGACCTTGGGCTCGTTCCAGAGCAGTATCAGCTGAGAACATGACACGCTGCCCATTTTCAAGATGAACAGAAAGTTGTACAATTGGGGGGAAATGTTCATGGATGGGATGTTCCAATATCCTCCAGGCCGCCTCTGAACTGCCGACATACCTTGCATTCTGGAACTGCTGGATCTCATCCACAATGTGACTTTGTACTTGGCCTTGTTGGTTAGCTGCTCCATCAGTTCTTTGTAGTTCAAACACTGCTTGATCACATCCTTTATTCACGTATTTGAGGACATATTTGATGCTTTGGATCGAGCTGCAAATTTCTACGTTAATGTGAGCGTTGAACTGCTGAAGGAGGACCTTGTTGTACGGAACAATCCACTGGTTTGTTATTTCTTGATTAACATACCGACCATTTCTCTTCATCCTTATTGTACCAGTCTGGCCTCCATCTTCTGGTTTTCTTCGCCTGTACTTGGGGTAAGAGTCTTGGCCTTGCTCGGTACACTGAAGAAATTCTTTTGGGTATTTTTTGGAACATTTGTTGTCAATCATACATGGACAATTTGGATTAAATGGTCCACAAGGTCCATGCACCATATGTGCCATCACTTTAGCATGAAGATAAGGATCTTCCTCTTTGTCAGGGATCTCTGCAGATATGCAGAGATCCATTTTTTCTGGTAGAAGTTTGTCCTCTGGGGCCTGCCAGGTGAGGATGTGTGCATGCGGCAGTCCTCTTTTTTGATATTCAATACTGTACAGGAAAGCCCTCAACCTGCCAAATCCTCCCTTTTTAATAAATTCAAGTAACTTTTTTAGCTTCTGCCTGAAAACCCTGGCAACAATATCTGGACGATCCTGAGGGTCTTGCCCTTGAAGACAATTTTCTGTAATTTCTGTCCACTTTGGATTTGTTGTGAACGTGATGAAGAGGTCGGCTCGGCCCATTCGCCGAACATATGCCATGGCATCACTTTGACGCTCAAACATGTATCGAGGGCCTCCTGTATAAGTTGCCGGAAGTACAACTCGTTGACCAAACTGTTCTGGATTCCCATCCTCCCTAAGAATTGAATCTCTCAAGTTGCTATAATTGTCAGCTCTCAGGGTCTGTTGCTCACGCCTCAGGAACTGTAAACGTTCTGTTTCAATCTTGCAGTACACATCCACCAGCCATTGTTGAAATAGCCTTCGGTACCAGAGAAAATAGTTTCCAGGCCGAGTCATTAAATGGTACGAATAAAATTGCTGTTGGGTAACTTTTCGCCCATTGGATGCCTTCATGTAGATGTTGTAAGATGGAGAACCATAGGGGTACATTAACGGGTACATTAAAGTATCGTAGAGGGGATGTAGTTCGGAGATCCGTTTTAATGCATCATTTCTAAAACACAAGACAATATCCCGGTTAGCTGTTGGTTCATTCTCCATTAATATTCCAATCTCATACGTTGTTGTTGGAGCATTGAATCGCCGTGGATGCTCTTCTTGCGGCCTTCGGTCTTCCCTTATGACAACTTTATGTTCTACCAAGTGTTCTTCTTCAATCCTCTCCTTTGTTGTTTTCAGCTGACAAATGAAGCTGTTGTTCTCATGTAAAAATTCAGTCAGACTTCGGAGAATGTCTCTATTGAGTCTACTGTCACGTCCCCGATTATGTAGTTCCTCTTCCAGACTATCCAAGAAGTAGACTTGAATAAACTTTGCTGTTTCATCTTCAGGTGGTAAAAGACTCCCAATCTGGTGGCAAACCTGGCCTCGAATTCTAAAAGAAGGATTCCACCCATGTACTGCCGCAATTTTGTGACCAAATGATGTCATTGCAAAACAATTGTTATAGCTGCGTAGATTTTGCAGAAAATCTTTAGAGATGGGACCATTGCCGGAGAGCAAATCTTGAAGCAACTGAGGCAGTGGTGGAAAGCTATCAAGCACAACTTTGCCAGAAGAACAACAACAACCAGGGGTTTCTCCTTTAAATTTTACAGCTGAGCAATGTTGACATACTTTGTCCATTTTTCCTATATCAGCTGTAGTGAGAGAGTCATTTTTGTTGTAGAGCAATCCTTTTCTATTGCAGTGTTCTATTTCATGGTGTCTCAAAGCAGTCATTCGTTGTCTAGCTGCCTCGTTTTCTGTCAATTGCTGGGGCAAAGTCATACTCTCTCTCCATGCAGCCTCTCGTTGTTGCCCTTGGTATAGGCGAAAGCTTCGTTGGGTTTCCGATTCATTCTGATGTCGTTGAGCCACTCTCAACTGACCTTGTGTACGTCTACTTACCTCATATAATTCATTCGATCGTAATATTGCTTCTCTTTCCAGTGCATATCTTTGCCTTTCTTGAATTTCATCTTGTGATGAATTTAATCGCCTTACAGCATGTCTAGTTCTGTCAGCTTCACGTTGGGTTTCTCTTTCCAAATCTGACAGTCTTGCTCTCCTTTCTCTTTGACGTATCCTGTTAAGTTCTAGACGTCTTTCTCTATCTGAATTGTTTTCATTGGAGCGAATTGCAGCAACTCTTAGTCTATTAGCTTCCAATCTTTCCATTCTTTCTTCCTCACTTTCGTTTCTACTTCGTTTGGGTGGCATAATTTCGGTTTTAAACGGAATTGTTTAACGATATTAATGATTGTAAATTAATTAAGCGTAAAGGAAATGTATACTAACTGAAATGGACGAACTATAAATAATATTTCTGAATAGTACAATTATAAACAATTATATTGTAGCAAAAATGAATAAAAGCGACCTACTTGTGACTCATTACTTCCGGGTGTAAACGTCACAGTCTAAAAGTAATAATTAAAAAAAAAAAAAGTAAATGTAAAATAAATGTAATACCAACTTAGGTTAACTAATATATGTAAACAGTACAATTAAAACAGTTCTATTAAAACAAATAATTACTAAGATCTAGGTAATTGTTAGTCTCATTGTTATGGTTTTAAAGAAAAAATGTGTAAAAAAAATTCTGCTTTTGTGAGTACGTGTATTTCTTTTAAATTACATAACCTTTTTATTTTATTATTTATATCTCTTTTAAATTTATATATTTTGTTAGTAAACTGGAAGAAATTCAGTTTAATAAAACCTTGTTCGTGTTCTTTACGTTAAACTCATATTTTTATAAAAGGTTCATCCGGTTTAAAGAAAGCACTACGTTTAAATAAGACTGGAAATAACTAATTCAATATATAAATAGAAAAATGAAATAAATATAAGCTTTAAGTCTTAAGATAGTAATTATCAAAATGTAATAAATTATTTGTAGTTCAAATCTATGATAAGACAGGCTTTCGAAATAGGCTCGACCAGAAAGATTAAATTGGAACGAAATTATAATCTCCGTGCCATTTTCAAAACAACCCCACAAAAGTAACGGTATCCTGCAGTTGGTTAAATGACAACGTTGGTTGTAAGAAAAATGTTAAAGAAAATGCGCTTATCTGTTTATTTTGAACTGTTTTATTCAATTAAAAAAAAATTGGCTATAACTGGAAGAGAGCGTTATGTTTTGGGGGTTGTTTAAAAAATAGAATGGAAATAAAGTTAGTTCCGTTTTAATTGTCTTTAATTGCGGCAAGCGCTAACAAAATCGAAAAATCACTGTTCACATTCGAAATGTTAACTTTTATAGGTTTACAGGTTTGCTGACAAGGCTGGGGGTGTTTATTTAGAAAGCCATACTTAACATGGGGAGGTTGGGATGTTTAATACAATTATTTTACTAAATTGATTTTTTTCATTTAAAAATAAAATTATTTCTTTTTTAATAAAGTTTTATTTTAAAATATTTGTTTTTGTTTATTTATATAAAATTACGATAGTTGAATTGTATTCTTTCAATTATATTGGCAAGTAAAATATAAAAGATTAAAACGGAACGAAATTGAAATTTCCATTACATTTTCAATACAATCCCAAAACATAAAGCTTTCCTCACCAAAAAATTGTTTTAGAAGTAGAAGAAATTGATAATTATGCACTGTAAGAACCAAGCTGTCATATGGGCATTAAAGTAAAATTTTATCCAACTTTTGTACTGGGAAAATAATAATATCTACGAAAGTATTCAGTTGCGAAGTGTTTGAATATCAGATTCGTTGTCGGCGATTATTCCGAAACCTTGTAAAAAAAATATTGGGGGGGGGGCGTAATTCTTGTAATATGATGTTTTAAATATTTTTTTAGGTTAAATTAAGGTTTCACGATATTTTGTAAATAAGCAGATCATCTAAATAAAAAATATGAAAACTATTTGAAATTTTAAACTATTTTCAAGAGTTAACAATTTTTATTTATTTTAAACATTACCATTTTTTTAGCTAAAATTGAAGTTTCACGATATAATTTTTTTTTTTAATTGTTAGTTGGAAGCACAAAATAAGTTACAAAACATCTTTGCCTTCATGGCTTTCAAAATAGTAACGTTAATATTTCAGAACGGTACGACAAATACCGAAGGAACTGAACTGTCTATATTGGTGGCCGGAAAACTCGTCCCGGGAAAACTCGTCTCCGGAAAACTCGTCTCCGGAAAACTCGTCCCCTTTCGCTAGGTAGGAAAACTGGTCCCTTATTGAATAAATACCGATTGAAAACACATTTTATGATCATTCTTGAAGGAGATATTATTTTTTAAAATAGACTATAGCCCCCCCCTAATATTTTTTAAAAATATTTTTACTTGTTTAATGTTTTCTTTTTTTTTTTTTTTTAATAAAATCGATTTTCTAAGTGTCCGTTTTCTACCTAACTGGCTAAGTTCTTAGTGGTTTCACTTATATTAAAGCGTTTATTATGTTCATACAAAGTTGATTACAAATTTTTTTTGTTCTTATTTTAACGATGTTTTTTCGAGTCATAAAAACAATAATTAAAAACAAAACCAAAAAATTAAAAAACAGGGAGCGATTCGATTTTTCGTTACTTTTTTGTTTTGGTTTTTAATTATGATAGTTTTTTGTTGTTATGTTTTTGTTTTCTCTCATACCAAATGCACTCATGCGTTATTTAAAATTATATTTTTATCCATTATCAACATTTATTGTCGTCCTGTCAAATTTTGCAAAAATTAACTAATAAATTAAAAGCGAAATATTTTTTTGGCGCGATAGATGCCATGTGCTTACAATCTATCGTTAACTAATTTTTAATTTTTTAAATTTTTACTTCAAAATTCTAAAATCAATCATTCAGAGAAAAAGTAATCACTAGATAAATTTATTAATCAATTTTATTGAAAACTCCGCTATCGTTTATCAAGAATCTTTTTAATTTCATTTTTGTTGGTTGTTTTTCGGAGGGAGATATAGTTTTAAACCCCCCCCCCACTCTCTCTCCCTCTCTCTAAATTATATTTAAAAAAATATTAAAATTTATTATTTTCTATTTAAAACTAAATCTCCCTCAGTAATTTCTTTAATTTTCTATTTTTTAGCGATTATCAAGACCCCTAAGATGTGATTTACCGGACATTATTTCTCGTTCGGGTTTGTATTACTGTACACATAGATTCGAAAAAGTTGTCAAAAAAACAAATATATAACAAATAAATGTTATCAAAAGCAAGATAAATTACTTTTCTACCAAACTGGATATAATTTTCGTGTTTTTATTTAATTTAACATGTTTATTCAGCTCAAAAAGCATACAGTGTTTACCGATGTATTGGAAAATTCAAAATGGCGGCCGACTCTCTCTATTTAACACGGTAAGTTCGGGAAAAGGTGTTATAAATAATAAACCAGACAAAATACCATTAAAAAGCCACCGAATATATGTCAAGTTATGTTACGGTAACATATATTGAGCAAATTTCTAACAGTATTTTGTCTAGTTTATTATTTATAACACCTTTTCCCGAACTTACCGTGTTTAAGAGAGAGTCGGCCGCCATTTTGAATTTTCCAATACATCGGTAAACACTGCATGTTTTTCGAGCTGAATAAACATGTTAAATTGAATAAAAACACGAGAATTATATCCAGTTTGGTAGAAAAGTAACTTATCGGGTAACCCAACTTATCTTGCCTTTGATAACATTTATTTGTTATATATTTGTTTTTTAACTACTTTTTCGAATCTATGTGTACAGTAATACAAACCCAAATTTCAATATTTTTTAAAATATAATTTAGAGAGGGGGGGGGTTAAAACTATATCTCCCTCCGAAAAACAACCAACAAAAAATGAAATTAAAAAGATTCTTGATAAACGATAGCGGAGTTTTCAATAAAATTGATTAATAAATTTATCTAGTGATTACTTTTTCTCTGAATGATTGATTTTAGAATTTTGAAGTAAAAATTTAAAAAATTAAAAATTAGTTAACGATAGATTGTAAGCACATGGCATCTATCGCGCCAAAAACATATTTCGCTTTTAATTTATTAGTTAATTTTTGCAAAATTTGACAGGACGACAATAAATGTTGATAATGGATAAAATTATAATTTTAAATAACGCATGAGTGCATTTGGTATGAGAGAAAACAAAAACATAACAACAAAAAACTATCATAATTAAAAAACCAAAACAAAAAAGTAACGCTCCCTGTTTTTTAATTTTTTGGTTTTGTTTTTTATTATTGTTTTTATGACTCCAAAAAACATCGTTAAAATAAGAAACAAAAAAATTGTAATTAACTTTGTATGAACATATTAAACGCTTTAAAATAAGTGAAACCACTAAGAACTTAGCCAGTAAGGTAGAAAACGGGCAATCGATTTTATTTAAAAAAAAAAAAAAAAAAAAAAAAAACATTAAACAAATAAAAATATTTTTTTTTAAATATTATGGGGGGGGTGTCTATTTTAAAAAGCAATATCTCCTTCAAGAACGATCGATATTTATTCAATAAGGGACCAGTTTTCCTACCTAGCGAAAGGGGACGAGTTTTCCGGAGACGAGTTTTCCGGAGACGAGTTTTCCGGAGACGAGTTTTCCCGAGACGAGTTTTTCCGGGGCGAGTTTTCCTAAATTCGTCTATATTATTGGTAAGTGGTAAATTTTCACAATATAAATTTATAGGAATATAAACAGAACAGTGATATAAAAAATAATTTTGAAAGAAATATTGTTCACAAACCTTTTTTAATATTAATTTCAATTTTTTAATGTTGTATTAACTTAAAATCCAGCAGTTGATAGAGCAAACGTAGATATGTCTGTAGGTTTGGTAGCGTGCGGAAAGAATACGTTATTATTTCGAAAGGCAATCGTAGAGTGAGGAGGGGGGTGGGAATTTAAATAAATATTGTGAAATTTCAAGTTTAGATAAAAAAAAAAAAGTATTAATAAAGTTATGCTTAAAATAAATAAAAATTATTGTTTATTTTTGAAAATAGGTTAAAAAAAAGTGTTAATGCGTAAGCACCAGAAGTTAAAATTATAAACAAAAGGTAAATTTAATAATAAAAATAAGTGGAAAAAAAATCCAATAAAAAGAAAAATATCTATTACCGACAACATGTAATGACGTAAATCTCCGATTGTACAAACAGTAAACCTTTCAGATAATATACGTAAAGTGAAATAAATCGAATATAAAATTAAATGAAAATATATTAAATAATTAAATGTTAAATAGATTTTGTAAATAGTACAGTTGAAATGATTAGAATATTTCCAATATGTAATAAGGTCGAGGTAATTAGTTATAGAGATTTAATATAATGTGATATGCAAATGAGCATAAGTCATTCGATATGGGGGTGGTTTGTAGAATAGTATATAAAGAAATTAGGCATTGATTCTTATGTCTCCTTTAACAGAAACATCCTAAAATGGGTTCTAATGTTTCTCTACCAGGAGAGATCTACCCTCTTACCTCCTTTATATTTCGTTGATGATGGAGAGCTGTACACACAGACAGAAATACACGAACCCTATTACTTTATAAAAATATAGATATATATATATAGGAAGGTAGCAATTAAGCTACACAGAATATTCCGCGTTTCATCCAGGATAGTATCCGCTAAGTTATACGAAGTGTTGTGCTTGTCTCCCGTTTTTATATACGCACATTCTATTCACTTTTTAGTTAGCCAGCTTCCTAGTTTCTACCGCTCCCTTCCTGAACAGACAATGGGCAGGCACTTACAAGGCAAAGGCCCAGTTGATCTTGGGTGCGCTTTTTAGCGGGAACCGTAGATATCTAGTGATCTGACCTATTTTAAACCTAGGTGTAGTTAAATGTTCTTTCTTAATATTATGCTAATATATATATATATATATATATATATATATATATATATATATAGAGAGAGAGAGAGAGAGAGAGAGAGAGTGAGAGAAAGAGAGAGAGAGGGAAAGATGATAATTTATGCATATATATGTTTATTTCATTTATTTATTTTTTTTCTATTGTTTGTTTGTCTTTCTATTTTCCATTCGACTACCGGCGAACATCCGCTTTCTTTGAGTTCCCAGTATTTGTTTGCTAGTGTTTATTTTTTATTTTTGAACTTACTGTCAATAATATGACCACAAAAGTACGTTCAAAAATCAAAAACAAAAAATAAAAAATAAAAAAAAACACCAAATGAAAACAATAGTAGCAAACAAATACTGGGAACAGGTTTTCCCTGGTAGTCGAATGGAAAATAGTAAGACAAAAAAACACATGAAGAGACCTAGACGATCCGTGTAGATTATCCCTTCATGAAAAATTTACTGTATTATACTTTAAAGAATCCCAAGATATATTAAACTGTAGGAGAGAGATAGCGAACAACTGTTTACACAGGATGAACTATACTCTATAGTATACAAAATATTTTTAAAAAATTAACAATACCAATAGAAAATAAATAAATAAAATAAACATACATATACATAAATTATCATGTATATATACATATATATACATGATAATTTATTTATATGTATGTTTATTTTATTTATTTATTTTCTATTGTTATTGTTAATTTTTAAAAATATTTTGTATCGCTATCCTAGAGTATAGTTCATCCTGTATATATATATGAATGATAATTTATGTATGTTTATATATATATATATATATATATGTGTGTGTGTGTGTGTGTGTGTGTGTGTGTGTGTGTGTGTGTTAGAGAATGGATAGTGAGAGAGAGAGAGAGAGAGAGAGGGGGAGAGTGTGAATTATAATGTAGACACGTTGACCGGAAGTCAAGATCAGCTGATTTGATTGCATGTGAGTTATGTGATCAGGTTAGCTGAATCGAGGAGATTTGGTTGGGACTTGGAAGAGAGCGGACGGCTTCGCCATTGTCTCTTCCCCTTCGCTGGGAGGACGAACGCTGAGGTGGTAGAAATAAGACATAGAAGAAGAAACCACACAGGCCAAATTCACTTTCCATTCTTCGGCGATCGATCTGGAAGGTGAATAAAAAACTATAGAACCAATTTCTTGTCTTGATGTGAAATAAATCTTCGTCCCCCAAAACAGGTATAAAGTCTCCCTCCCAGACGAGATGTTCCAGATGGACCAACGAAATGGCAGAATGTATGTTTGAAAATACATGACATGTCACACACATATTCACACTTAACAGCATATGAACATATGTCATAGAAATACCACTAGACGATCACACACACAACGACATTAACTCTGATAAGATAATTAAACACTCAATCCTTGATGATACGACAATACAACAAATACTCATTTGGTGCCGTTCTTGAACTAAACACTCAGACAAGAGTGTGGAAAAAAACCTCGAACCTGGTGGTTACCATAAAAAATATTATATAGACACAACGAAAAGAAAAATATTGTACACTACACATAAAAATGAAAGGATAAAGAAAATTAAAGAAAAAAACAACAACGAAGGGTCCTTTCATTGAACAGCGATGAAAAAAATATAGACGCAATGGAAAAAAGACACATTAAAATTATGTATAGTTATATTATATGCTAAATTAAGAGAAATAAGAAAAAAACACAGATAGCTCGATCGACATACAGATAACGAATTGTTGATTTTAAATATCAAAACACAGAAAGAACAAATGGTATGTTACGGTGTAGAAACATAAACAGAGGATAAAAGTCGGCCAGGAATATATAATCGTTTTGTTGCATTCAAGTTTATATATATATATATATATATATATATATATATATATATATATATATATATATATATATAAACTTGAATGCAACAAAACGATTATATATTCCTGGCCGACTTTTATCGAATTCTATATACAAAACCTAGAAAACAAAACATTCAATAACATTATAGAACACCTCTATGATCATACGACTGCGATACTATGATCGACCTGTATTCGTTATGGAAGGAAGTAGAAAGAGAAATAAAGAAGGAAATAGATTTATCATAGATTTATCAATACACAATGGACAGAAGTTTTTTCGTAACATAGACAAACATGGGTAAAGGTAGAATTAAATTCAGGTGAGACGAGGGATATATTTTGTTTTGTGATACTACGGAGTCTCATGAGGTTCGACAGTCTATGAATTTTTAACAATAGAAACGATTTACGAATGACAAAGGTTAGTTTACGATACCAATGACAGTGACAGTCAGACCTTTTTACGCAACTCAGAGTTGAAAGTGCAGTTGGACTTTTACTACAGTTGAAGACAGGACGTGACTGGGCCAGGTCGGAAAAGTTTTGGACGATCGAGATGAACTAGGTGCAACGGATGCACCCAACCGCGACAGGACGACATGTAAACCTTACCATGTCTAATCAACATATACGGTAAGCATCAGCTTCGATATGCTTCATTTCTTTTAATAGTGGACCTGTTTGCTTCTCAATCGACGGTCGCCGTGTGAAAAAGACAACGGCAACATGGCCAGAACTAGAACGATAAAAGATGAAGATGAAAATGAATATGAAGGAAAAATCCACGGAGAAATCTACGGCGTCGACGGCTTGTCGGTGAGATCCACATGGTGTCACACGCTAAGTTAATAGTATTCTCATTTTAACAGATAATAATAACTAAATAAACAATCAACAAAACCTTTCCAAATATACTATTCTAAAATTTTCCGTAGACATAAATAATAAAATATAATTCGTTGATGTTCTTATTGATGCCTCCGATTATATATTTAACAAGTCTACCTCTAAAAACAACCAACTTAGGTTCTAGTCTTTTAAATTACAAAAGCGAATTTTCCGATGGCTACGAAATAAAACATATTAATCCTTGCAAAACTAGTTGCTTAAATAAAAAAAGACACAACTAAAAATATTCACGAAGTTCGTATTAAAAAAAAAATCCCTAATTATGTTGTTTATCCCCAACTAAAATAAATGATTCGAAACTTAAAATATTACTACAAAAATTATTGCATAGAATATTGAGTTTTAAGAACACGGTAAAATGTATAACATATTTCTAACTAAACAGATTTAAGCATTTGCATTTTGTTAAGTAATATATATACGAGTCAATTTTTATTCTTTTCCCTTTTTTATTTTACTTCAGTAAGTTTGAAGAGATCAAGGGAGTCCCTCCTGGAGCTAACACTTGATTCTGTTGTGATTTAAATTTATATCCGAGGGCTCTTTTAAGAATAGATACTGTTCCCTTTATGGCTGCTATCTGTATTGCATTACAGCTTTGTCTTCCAGGGATTGCTTCTAAGTATTTCTGAAGATTCTTTTTTATTAAGCCAGTTGCTCCTATCACAACCGGTATAATGTTTATTTCTTTTTGAGAGACCATATCGTTTTTAGATTAGTATTTAGGACCTGATATTTTGTTATCCCTTCCCGTTCAGCTCTGTTACGGCCGAAATCATTTGGGACTGTGACATCGACACTGAGTGCAGTTCTTTCAGGCTTGTTCCATATAACATCATCTGGTTTGATGGCCTTGTCTTTTATGTATCTGTCTGCCTGTATGTCTTTGTCATAGAACACGGTGACATTTCTGTTGGATGTTATTGGTCGTGGTTAATGTTCTCAGATATTCAGCGATCTGTCAAGTTGCATCTCTCCACAGATCTTCCAATGGAGGTACTTGCATACTTTGTAACGAGCAGTGTAATGGCAATCTGCCAATAAGATTTGCAGACATTAGGTGGCTTGTTTGATATACTATTAAACAAAACACGTACAACCAAGTAAAATGATATGCATGTGCTATAAATATTCTTGTGGCATTTGAATTATTTACAAATGATATATATACTCTAAAATTGAAATCTATTTTCATAGAGTTAAAAAAGATCTTGTAATTAAAAAACATGTTTATTGTATATATACATTTAAAATTATATATATGTTTTATATATATGTATATATATATGTATATATATATATATATATATATATATATACTATAGGATTAAAAGATATGTGTGTGTGTGGTCGATGTTTTTGTCGATTCTTTTACGAGAAATCCGTATTAGCGCCTAGGATATCGAAAGAGTATTAGCAATTCTTTAGAACGATCGCCTATAATTTTTGGACGTAAACATGTATATATATATATATATATATATATATATATATATATATATATATATATATATATATAAATACTTCATTTACTCCCATAAATTAATATACAAAGTATATATTTATGCGTAAACTTTAAGTGTTTACTTCAAAAGTGCTCAATACGTAGGTAGAGTTAGTTAGTAATTTATTAAATATATGGCGATTAAGCTACACTGAATATTCCACATTTCATCTACTCTAGTATTCTTCAGGCTTATACGCGAATTTTGTCGTTGTCTGTCGTTTTTATATACGCACCTTCTATTAAAATTTTAGTTAGCCAATCAGCTTTCTAGTATCCGCCATGCCCTTCTCTATAAGACAATGGACATGCACTTATAGGAAAAAGGCCCATTTGACCTCTGGTGGACCTGATTCTTTGTGTGTGTGTTCTATTTATCCTGGATATCTAGTGTCTTGGCCTGTTTTAAATCTAGGTTAGATTTTCTATATTAGTCTTATATATATATATATATATATATATATATATATATATATATATATATGCATGATAGTTTTTGTATATGCATGTTTATTTATTCTATTTATTTATTTGTTTATTTTCTATTGTTTTTTCTTAGTTTTAAGTAATTTTGTATCTCTATCCTAGAGTAAATTTTATCCTATGAACACAGTTGTTCGCTATTTCTCTCCTACAGTTTAATAGATGTTGGTGTTCTTTAAAGTACAGGATAGCAAATTTTTCATGAAGGCGTAATGTAAATGGGTCGTCTAGGTCTCTACAGGTGTTTGCTTGTCATACTGTTTTCTACTCGACTACCGGCAAACAGCCTCTTTCCTTGAGTTCCCAGTATTTATTTACCAGCGTTGTTTTCATACGGTGTTTTTTTATTGCTGAATGTACATTTGTGGTCATAATATCGAGTTTTGAAATCTAAGGAAGTCATACCTACGTAATATTTCTTGTTATTCGGGGTTTCTTTCGCAAATATTGTGGCCTGGTAAACTATGCTTTTGGTTAGACATTTATTTTGAAGTGGGCAAAGTGTGCTGTATATACAGTTGCATTTATCTTGTTAGTTATCAGTATTTTTATTTTTTTATTTCTAGTATGGTTGTTGTCTGGAGTTGGTTCATTATTATTATTATTATTATTATTATTATTATTATTATTATTATTATTTCTGCTAGATATATATGTGTCTTGTGTTAGTTTTATTTTTGTCATGGTCTCCACTTTTTTATTGTTTATTTTGTTGTTGTTTTCATTGTTTTTGTTTTATATTTTGTTATTATATGCTTTAATTATCATCTCTAAATTTTCGCAGTAGCTGTCGGATAACTTTAGGGTATTTTTATTGAGAATTTTGTGTAAAGGTTGGTTGCGGGAAAGTGCTTTTCGATAAGATCTAGAAATTTCTTGCCAAGTATTGTTTTTAACATTTGATTGTATGGGACCGTATACCAGATCATATTTCTTTTTCTTCTATTATTTAATTTTATTTTAGTTTTGGTGTTTTGTTGCTTATATTTGATATCAATACTTTTGTATCCACTATTTTAGGGCTGTTTCATAGATATTGGTTGGCCTGTAAAATGCATTTTCATCGCTTGAGTTAGGAATCTGTTTTACAATTGATGGTGGGTGATTGGACTCATGGTTTACGTATATTGGAGTAGCGTTATCTTTTAACTAGGTTTCATATGTGTTTTTTTCCTAAATTTAACGTGACGTCCAGGAAGTTTGTTATTTTATGTTAGCTAATACGTCTAATTTTTAGCCTTATTTTTTTCATTCCTTGTGTATGATTTTCTTAAAGTCATCTTCCTTGACTTTGTTGGAGTCTTTTATTATAGCTACTCCGTCATCTCTATATAGGCTTGATATCCATAGTATCAAATAGGCTTGTGAAGGTATATTGAATGAATAATCCCACACGATCTGATGCCTCTGCAGAGTCCCTGGCACCCCTCGCCAAATCAAACGAATTTGTGATTTTAGTTTTTATCCATTGGTTATTGTTATTTATTAGAACTGATTTTCTACATTTTTTAATGATGTTGATTTTTTCCGAGGATATATCAGTGTATGCCTCGGCAAATTCTAGGGCAATGATAAAAAGTTCCTCGGATATCGAGGGATATAAGTCTATGATGTCAAACTGTATATTATCTGCATTGCTGGTGTAACATAAAATATTTCATTAAAAACTATTTTGATCTACACGAAAGAAATATTATTTTTAGGATTGGACTTTTTCGATTTTCGATACTTATCGGAGGAATTTGTGTACAAAATATATCTAAGAACACATAAGCTCAGCCGTTTCGGAACCTATGAGGAAGGAACTCACACACAGGTCACTTTTATATAATAGTAGATAGATAGATAGATTGAGAGAGACAAACAGATAGACAGGCATACAGGCAGATTAGAAGACAGAACGCGAGATAAGTACTATGTACACAGGCGCGCACACATGTATATATAAAGAAATATTTATAAAGATAAAGGTAGATGTATATATATATATATATATATATATATATATATATATATACGAGCAAACAGTTAATAAAACATGTTCAAAAACACTTTGAAATGAGTTAAAAACATATTTAATTTGAAAAGGAAACACTAGATAAGTGGATAGTTCTTAATCCGCGGAGTTTCGAAGAAATACTTTCCTTCTCATCAGAGGGTAGGAATTAGCAAAATGCGGGATCGGATTTTGCATGCAAAAGTATTTGATGAAACAACGAGTAAGTCAAAGATCTTACTTAAAAACAAAAAAGGTGAAGCAGAGGGAATATGGTGAAGAAAAAGGTGATTGCACATGAAAAGATAGTCTAGTGGAAAATATATAATACAGTGACGGTAAAATCCAAGTATATAACTTCAAGAAAGTTAATTGAATTTCCATTTGCACAAGTAACATCCAAAAATTCCGTAATTGCAAGAATATGGTCCATAATAATCCAAAGGCAGAAATCCATGGAAAAATTCACAAAAATGTGTACAAGGAAAAAAGGAAAAAATTCCAATAATATTAATAAAAGAAAAATAAGATATGCTTTTAATTCTACTGCCGAGATATAAATATAATTTTTTATTTTATATATATATATATATATATATATATATATATATATATATATATATATATATATATATATATATATCAACAAAGAAAGAAAATGACGATATAAAACTATATACTAATATATAGGGATTTATTTAGTTAATCAATGAGGCTGGTACATAAATAAGTTGTGGAGGGTAAGTGAGACCTCTTTATACCATGGTATTTCGATGCCTAATTCTTCTCATCAGTACAGGGCAGAAGATACTAGGCAACATAATAACGAGCGACGTCTAGCGATTTTAATTAGGAGCAAAATAATTGTGCAGTGAAAGATAAAATGTTGAGCTTTTTGGGGTGGGAGAACTAAATCGATCTCTGTGATATAGATGAGTATAACTTTTATTATATGATGACGGTTGGTGTGTAGCATATCAGTCATGCTGGGTTTAATATATGTATATAAGATGCGTGATTAAACTCTCAGGGAAAGTATAGAGTAAGTGAATTGAAATAAGATGCTTATTTAATCATATGTATTAATGGCTTATAGCTATGGAAAGGGTATACTTAAAATATGGGGTTTATGCTACGTCGGTATGGTTTAGCATTATCCCTATAAGTTTCCTCTTAAAAGGGTTAATTTTATTCATTTCTTTAAATTTCCTCATATATATATATATATATATATATATATATATATATATGGAGACAGAGAGGTAGATAGATAGATAGATAGATAGTTTGATAGATGGATAGCAGGAAACAAGTGAGATTGATTAAATGCCAGCAAGGAATAAATCAACTGTTTTATATCGATAAATAACACTGAGCGTCTACGGTTGAAATAAATGATTTTACTGATGTCCCTGTTTAACTAGATTTGCTTTATTTTCTCTCCCACGTTCTTATTCTTGTCACTTCATGGATGACTGCCCGGGGGTTATTGCACTTTAGAATTATGAGCCATTCATTTCCACTTGAATCAACTGAACCCTTCCTAAATCAGTTGAAGACTAGATTGATTCAATCGCGAGAAAAACAAAACGCTTGTATTAATCAAATCTCAGAAACGATCGTCAACGTTAAAGATTGCAAATAAATACCTAATAACAAATAATATATTGTAAGTGAATGTTAGTATGATATTATACGTATATAAATATGTCTAAAAAGTAACTGACGAGGTTGAGGCTTGAATAGATTATTTATTTTTTATATCTTTCTGCAATTTTAACACAATCTGACGAAATGTAAAATTCAGACATCTTTATTCATGAAAAATAATGTCTTTGAAATATTGCCCATTTTCAGCTTCGCATATTTGTGCTCTTTCCAAAACATTATTCATGATAGATTGCAGAATCTCTGTATTGCGATTTAACTCCCTTATTTCGTTCCCGATGTTTTCCTTCAATTCCTGCAGGGTTTGGGGTTTGTTAATATAGACCTTCTTTAAGATATCCTGACAAGAAAAAGTAGGGGCTAGTCAAGTCTGGGGAACGTGGTAGACATTTGACATTGCCATAGCGAGAGAGAAAGTTCTCGCCAAAGCATTGCGTGAATTTGGTTAAACAATTTCACAACTTGCGTACGTTATTCAATGCTTATACTTATCCACAATTAATTTCTAAAATATTATCTGGAAAATATCTAAAATAGACAGACGAATATTCATTAATGGTAAAATGACAAATATTTTCAACCCTTCAGTAACTTGCCTTGGACACATTGTACATATACACACCTATACACCTATATATAAATACTAGACAAAAGATTAGGCGTCGAATAAATTGAAACTTCTTCAATAACAAAATAAATATATATACGTTTCTAAACTTTATATATACGTGCGGAAACTTATATATACTGCTTTTTATACGCTTCTTGCTTATTTCAAGGAAGGCCTGCTATCGTCTCGCCTCTTTGACGAAGATAAATAATACTTTTTTTATTCAGGAAAGACGCTAGGAGACGTTTGCTTAACATTTCCTTAAATGGTTTTATTTGGAGGGAGTTGTCACGGGAGAGAGAGACTAATGCTTAATCTAATGGTGTATGGTCACGAACGTTGTAAAACAAAGCAATGCCTTCTCGCTAACAATGACATGACCTGCTAATTTCACAGGTAAAGTCTTAAGATCACGTATCTATATTACTGAGTCTTACGCAGAATGCTTATTTTTGTTTAAAAATTCCAAGAAATTACCGAGGGATTCATAAAACCGTTCTAAAAGTGACTGTATTTTAGTTTCCGAAAGATATAAAAATTATTTTACATTTAAGCACGTGCAATTAAAAGGAAGTATTTTGAGGAAAAATACTGCGAACATTTAAAAGTTAAAAGTGTTTATATTTGCTAATTCACACGTGACGTTAACTTTAAATTCAAAGTGCAACAGTTTTATAATAATGTTTTTAAAATCATTTTAGTCGCGTGCAAGCGACTCTATAAGTCACTCCGTCGGTCGGTCGGTCGGTCGGTCTCTCGGTCTGTCCGATATAATGTCTCATTATAATAACTATATAATATCTCTTTATAATAACTATATCATTATAATAACTGTATAATACATCATTATAATAACAATATAATATCTCTTTGTAATAATTATATAATATTTCTTTATAATATCTAAAAAAAAAAGTGAGTTTTGGTCAGGAAGTTGAAAATAATTTTTTATAGTTTTTAAAAATATTCAACTAACATTTTACATACGATTTGTTTCTAGTCTGTTCTCTTATGAATAAATAATATTGTCACAGTGTTATTCATATATTGAGATATTTACAGTTTTCCATTCGGGAGTCAAAAAATGTAGCAAACGTTTACTCTCAACTGTTACGTTACGGTGAAAGATTTCACTTTATTTCCTCCTCTGAAATTCATTAAATTATAAGTTTTATTTTGTCCCAAGTTTATTATATCTGTCAGGGGGTCTTGCAGAATAATAGGGTTAAAAGGTAATAATGACTTTTATTTTGTATATGTTCCAAGTTTATTATCTCTGTCAGAAGTTTTTCAATAATAATATTGTTAAAAGTTAATATTTATCCTTGTTTAAAAGTATAAGTCAAGAAACACAAAGATATTTCAATTAAAACTGTGTCATCTTAAACTGTATATATATATATATATAATTATATATATATATGCATAAATAGATTGGGATTTGTTTCATTAACAAGTTTTATTACACTTACAAATTTCATTCATTAATCGTGTTTTTTTGTCTTTATGCAGAATATAGCCGTGTTATTATTTAGAAATCTCTTCTTAAAAATATCCTATATATTTTTTTTTATCTAAGTTTCGTTTTAAAATAATTAATCACTAGTAACTTTGTATTTAAAATATTTCTTTGAATTTAAATCGTTTTCATTTCCAAAATATTTATCGTATTCTTTTGTTTTAATAATATTCAGCGTTCGATTTTTATTTGTTTGCTGATTTTTTTAAATTCCTTATTGCACTATTTTATCGTATTCTGCATTATATACAATTACATTTTATTTTATGTATATTATAATATACGTATTTTACATACATTATTTTTTTTCTATGAGAATACAGTTTTGCTTACAGTCAAAATCAAATCGGGTTTTCATGTTTTAATGCAATTTTTAAATAGTAATTTTAGTCTTTAAAACTTATGAAAAACGATTTTTATTAACAGAATGTTGTTTTGAGGAAACCACGCACAACATTTCACCTTTTAATTAATTTTGCTTTTCTTTTTTAAATTCATATTGAATAAGTTAATGTTCAGTATAAGTCGTGTTTAAATCGGTATTAATCGGAAAGACAGCATGGAAAATTCGAACAGCAAACTGGAATGTAACAATGTAATTTCTGTATTAAACTTAATACTGTCATTTCCATTCTTAGAGCAAGTTGAGCAACTTTAATGCAATTAAATTCATACACGACTAAAACTAATGAAACTGGATAAGGTTAATTACCAAACTAATGAAACAGGATAATGCTTATTTACCAGATAATAATACTCAATAAGGTTAATTAATAAACTAATAAAACTGAATACAGTAAATTATTAATTGTACATTTCGATTTAAAAATTATTCACCGTTTGTCTCAATTTAAAAAAAATGTATTCACATTTTAAAAAAATATTTACTGTTTGATCTTATTTTTTCGTTTAAAAAATTGTTTATTCCCTAAATTGATAATTCAAGTTTTGCAATATAGAAAATTCAGTCAGCAAACTGGAATTCAACAATGTAATCTCTGTCTTAAATTTAATACTGTCATTCATATACGACTAAAACTAATGAAACTGGATAAGGTTAATAAATTAGTTAATGAAATTGGATAAGGTCAATTTATAAGCTAATAACACTGAATAAGGTTAAGTAATAAACTAATGAAACTGAATACAGTAAATTAATCGTTCATTTCGATTTAAAAATGATTCACCTTTGTTTGAATTTAAAAAAATATTTATTCACTTTTTTACTGCTTGATCTTATTTTGTTTGTTTAAAAATATTTATTCCCTAAATTTATAATTCAAGTTTTGCAGCATTTCATTGTCTTCCACTTCAAACATTCGTAAATTTACATGCACAATTCTCCCTTATATCAAATAAACTTCAGTTTCAATATAAATCGAATCGTGTTTCTTTATTTTCTTTTTAAATGCAATTTCTGTAAATAAATAATGAATGAAATTGAGTTTTTAGAATCCATGAAATAACAAAATGTTTATTTAAATTTTAACATATAAGCACACAACTCTTCATTTGAATTCTTGAATAATCTGCTTGACGAATCAAGATATTATTTTTATTGTAGAGGGACAGAATAATGTACATTTTATTTAAAAACTGATTCTGACTGAATGAGCACACTATTTAAACCGTAAGGTTAACAGACCATTGAATAAAACAGATCAAAGGCAATATTTAATATAAAGATGTAAATTCGAAAGAGATGATAACTTAACTGGCAACAGATTAACACAAATAGTATTAAAAACTTATTTAAAATAATGAAGTCTTTTTTATTATTTTTTTTTAATACAAACATATTGGATAAGATTCGCACAACGTTTCAGCTTATGTCACTTTCGACATTCTTCAGATGTATCTTGTCGAACTCAGCAATATGTCTGTCGAACGAAATCTTTCTGTCGAATTCGGATTTTACAAAGAATTTCGTACGAAACCCTTTTTTTAATCTTCGGGGTTTGAATGCTTTCGTTTTCTCACTCATGACAAAGTAGAAATCTTTAAAGGTCGCATTTGTATCCTTAGTTCAATCCTCAGTATAAACTCTGCTATTAAACCCCAGTAGAGTGTCAGTTACATCTGAATATCGCTTGTTACTTTTCGTTAAGCTACGTTTCATTGAAGAAGTTCGGAGGTAATATCGACCGAAATGTTGTGCGAGGAATACCAAAGATGAGAATAGTAGTTCGAAGAATCCAAATAATATAAATTATCAATCCTCATTTAAAAAAAATTAAACAAAGCAAAAATGTTATTTAAAACATTATTCGACAGGCGGGCAAAGCATCTCGTAGAGATGGCAGGCGCATCAAATAAATGGGAAACGAAAACAATAAAAGTTATTTCCGGTTACTGAGCCGATTTCGAAAAGAAATCAATTAGATACTCGCTCTTCCTTAAACATTCTTGTCTCGTTTGCCAAACCTTTTTTGTCTTTCCAAGTAATTAAAAGCATTGACTGCTTAGCGCGATCCATAGAACTGTGTTCAATGCTATTGGGTATAAAATGGCTGTGTTCTCTTCAGGTAAAGAGGATGGAGCGTCACAAAACTGAAAACGATACTGGGGATGGGAGATCTGGAATTTTTGCCAGACAACAATATAAATTGGAGCCGTGAAACGTGTGGTTGTGTTCTCCTTTCGAAAGCCGGGTATGTGAGCCACCTGAAGTCAAACAATAGCAAATTATTCTCATTCAATGTTCCACAGTGACCTCTGAACACAGTGTATGTAATATGCAGTAAGGTATGTTGCTCTACATCTGGAATGAGAAGGTACATGGTTATGCACAAAGTATTCCTCGTCTGAATCTAATCAACCCCGACCTTGACCTTGGTGTGTCAGGTATGTCATCGTCTCTGTAGGTCAGCTGCAACCCTTCAAAGTCACCTGAGGAGACATGAGAGGATACTTAATGCAGAACATGAATCTTGAGACGGTAATCATCCTAGAAGATGCTGCAATCATCATCATATATAATAAATGTTTCTTTTTTATCTAAGTATATTTTAGTTACACATTTATAAAACATGTTTCAGTCGTAGCTGTAAAAAGCCAGAACTTTTCAAAACAAACCATTTTTACTCTATGCTCTCGTTTCCGTGACTGAAAGCAATTCAACCTGAAATGTCACGTGATAAATTTCAAATAAATTAAACTCAAATGAATGTTAACCATTTACTTTATTAACACATCAGATTTAAAAACAGCTAAAATTCAGTTTTACCAAAACCAATGACAGTTACAATATGATCGACAATCAATGAACAGAATAACACAGAAAAAGTTATATACACACAACTGCCTGGTAAAAGTAGCAACAGTGTATAAAAATCAAACATATTTACATGGATAAAAACATAAGAATATAACATTTAGATAGAAATCGGAAATGCTCAGGAGAGAGCGGAACAAGTTAAAAGTTTAAACATATTTTAAGTAAATACATTCGAATTAAAATATGGTAATTTTGAGATAATATTTCTAGAGAATATTGATATCTATTCAAAGGCACATGGATATAAATACATATGTACAAAATGAAATAAATGTAATATATGCACAAATATAAAGGCACTCAACATAAACACTCATATATATATATATATATATATATATATATATATATATATATATATATAATACGTATATAATGCGTATATCCATAAACTCATAAATAAATATAAACATATGTATTCAAGTACAGATATATGTACAATAATAATAATAATAATAATAATAATAATAATAATAATAAAAATAAAATAGAGGATAAAAATATGAGAATAAAAACAATTATTATATATGAAATAAAATAGAATTGATATAAGAATAAAAAAGTAATAATTATAACTACAATATATTCGTTGAATTGCTTCAAAGATACGTATAACAAAATATAGAAATATAAATGCAAATCCATTTATACAAATATACAAATCCTTTCACACACATATACTAAACTAATCGTAAAGAATCAAGTAACGATTGTATAGTTACTTAAACGTGAATAAAAGTAAGCCACACCCGTAAAAACGTACACGTATGTACATACGTCTTTAATACATAGAATATGCGAGTCAATATGTGTATCCAACGTAAAAAAACACGGCAACTAAATTCGATGCCTCTGTTCAGTCTCGAAAGACAAAGTAGGGGCAGCTGCGCGTGTAACTGTGGGGCAAGGGTTGCGCAATCACAACCACACCTCTTCTGAATCAGCACTGTTTGAGTCCAGTGGCAACGAAAAGTCCAGAACGACTGGAAGCAGAGAGCACATATAGCACTTGGAAGTTCCAAATGGTCACCCATGTAGTACTGACCAGGTTTAATGTTGCTTAACTTCGGTAATTTAGCGGGAACCGGTGTGTCAACGTGATTATGCCGTACATGCCAACTAAATACACATACAAATATACTTCTTTCCCTTTGGCAGGGGAAGAGGAAGCGTAGGCAGCTCTCGAACGTTGTTACATTCTGTGTCACCGTTATTTTATTTGAATAACCACATTGTGATACCCCTCAAGCACAACCCTTTCATATTTCACACAATGCTTCAAGCAAACTATAAAATCATTCTTATATATACAGTGGGTGCGAATTGATTATGAAACATCTTACTTTATTATATAACTCCTCAAAAATATATATTGAATCTTCAAAGTTTTCTCATCAAAGCATCATTTTTATACAGACTATCATGTACTTATGCACGAAACCCTAAACATTTTGAATAACCTTACTTTTTATACAATAATAATTTTTTGTACAATATTAAGTGTCGGATTAGATTATGCAAACGTTAAAAACTGATTATTTTTCTGCTTCAATGCTTTTATTTAACAAAGAACTAAAATGAATAGAACACACAGTAAAGTACAAAATAAAACAAAACGATTGCAATTGTTGAGGATTTTAAGAAGACGCTTATCGATGGAAGAATTAACGGCCTAATTGATCTACAGGCTTTCACTACTGCATTCCGAAGAGCATACAAGGTGTTAAATTGCGTCCCAACAGCATAAGATCTCCTCTTAATGATGCTTCACAAACGTTCGATTGGATTTAAATCAAAGCTGTTGGGAGGCCAAACCATCATTGCGATCACTGAAACTGTGATCCCTTAACCAACTGTTTATGTAACGAGACTTGTGGGCAGGTGCATTATATCCTGCTGAAATATCAAAGATTTCTCTCCATAAAAGTTTGATTTTTCAGCCAGAGAATGGAGACGTCCGTAAAAAGATAGCGATAAGCCTTGGAATCAATGTTTTACTTCTTGTGGCACTCTTAAAGGTCCAATAATCTCGTTGCATTTGATTTTTGTCCAGAACATTATACTTCCACCGCCTTGCTGTCGGGAGATCCGTGATGCTACTGGGCGACCATTCAACAACCAACCAACCGTCTGGTCCATTTAGAGTCGCTTAGCATTCATCAGCGCAGACAACGTTCTTTGAAATCCATCTTTAGATATTGTTCAGCTCATTGAACACGCTTCTCCATGCGATTCTTGCTCAATGGAGGCTTTTTTTACGAGCTCATCACTTTTCCAAGACACCGTAATGTCTCGCACCTTAATGTTTCCGACATTTGTAGCATTCCAGCTCGCAAAAATATTTTCTTGCTAGTAGAATACAGTGTTCTGACCATCTCCCTTATTGCTCCAATCAGGTTTTCTTAAATGAGCTCTTTCATGTGCTTTCCTACTGGTCTTTCAATTGACCACATACTTTGATAGTTCGACGATCTCTACAAAGTTTTTTTTTATATTTCAATGGTAGTAATTCAATTAATTACTAAGCATTGAAGTTATTTGAAGTCGATCGGAATCGGTTAAACCTAGTTTTTCACCATTTTCTCACTGGTGCTTAATCAAGTCGGACGGCTAAAATCACCACTTTTTGCAAAAATTCCATAAAAAGACTATCACACAAAATATTTTTAAGTATATCTCTGTATAGAGAAGAAAATATGTCAATGAAAATATATACTTTAAAATGTTACCAAAGAATGTGAAAAATTAAATTTGGGCAGCGAGAAATTGATGTGCATAATCAGGCCGCACCCACTGTATATATATATATATATATATATATATATATATATATATATATATATATATATATATATATATATAATTTGAACGCTGTAAATTAGAATTTACAACATATTTATTATTCGACAAAGAATAGAAGTTGAAAATTTAGAAAAATTCTTTAAGTAATCTATTTTCAGAGAATGGCACTTTCTCTCAAAGGAAAAGTTAGAAAATGATATTTATAGGCAGGCTGTAAATTTTGCTAGTAAGCAATTAAATTGCAAACTGCGAATTATGAAATAAGTCATATTCGTATGAAAGTTGCAGAAATGTATATCATTAAAAGTATATCATTTCATTTTCCAGGAGCCATGAGCTCAAACAGGAGTCTTATTACTCGCCAATAACAGATTTTTCACGTAATGTCTTTTCCAGTGTAAAATTCTTCTACCACAATTTTAGAAGTCTATCCTCACATTTGGAATTTACATTTCACCCAGTTGGATTATTGCATATTCTATTGGAATATTTCATGTGCATCTATACATCTGACTAATCAACATTTTCTTTGGATTGCACCACGTTTTTCAACTTTACCTCTTTTGAAATATCCTTTTAACATCCCTGCCTGCCTGATAGAGACAAAGGAAAACAACTTCTTGCTGAAGGATGAAAATTACTTTCCTCCGAATGAAACCCCAGATACCATGTTATGATTTCCACTTCTACACCTACTCTACTTGGTCTAGTCGATGCTTCGACCGGTCACAGAGACAAAATCTAATCCAAATAAATCTCTAGACATTCTCGATGAATTCCCGTCCGCTCTCTAACTTCCAACTTATTAAATTAGCCTGTAATTTTGCGAATGTTATAACTCGGTTGTTTTTCAGTTATTTGACATCACGCAACCAGATTAAATATATGGTTTGGTAAACTGTAATTTTTTCGTTTTTTCTCATTAGATTTTCATTTTTAATTATTTAATTCTATTTTCACATTATATAAATGTCCTGCAAATATTTTATTGTTTCAAACTATTTATCTTCTAACATATTCTTCATCTATCAAAATATTTCACATGAACAAAACATCGGACAATCCACAATCCATCTTTTTTTTCTCCCTTCTATCAGGTAATCCGGCACTACCCGGGATCCACAGTATCCATCAATCTTCATTGTCCATTTTTTTTTCAAAAATGTTTTTTTACTGCACACCTTTCCTACTATTCATAATGAACAATCCCTAGATTTTCTTTTTACACATCCTCTGACTAAAAAAGGTTATACCCTATTCCTATTATTTTTCTTAGGTAAGTCTTAAGTGTTGGTTCTGTAATCTAGGATCGATGTCGGCTGTGACTCTAGCCACCATTTTGCTATAGTGAATCAGAGGCCCCACTTACAAAATGTAGTGGAATATTCCTATGTATTCCCCAAGTTGTTATCCACAACCAGCATCGAGCCTAAAGTCTCATATATCTTTTCAGAAATTCTCACAGATCTTAATATTGTTCACATATGGGACAAGGACATACGGTGGACACTTTTTTAAATCCTCGACTGTGTGGCAAATATGAGGGGAAACATACCTTCTTCCACTAGTTTGTCTTAGCTGAAGGGTTCGTAATATGTGTCAAGATGAAGAATACCTATTTCCGAAGGAAACACCATGACACACGAGTAATATTTTTCATATCTTTATGTCATTCGTTTTGACTTCTACATTCTGCTATATTGCACCCCTTAGCTTCTACGAGCCTAAAATTCTATCCAGCAATTCTAAGTCAAATTTCCGGTCACTTGACTCTGACTGAACTGTGTTTCCTGAATATATAACTCGTTCTCTGTCTTAGGTCATTGTATTGTTTGCTGTAATTATTATTTCAAGACTTTTAACAACTTTATTTTGTTTAACTTTTGTTTAACTTGCATTCCATTTGTTTATTTTGCTGAGCTAAATTTAAACTTTCCTATTTTATTTTGTAACATTATTCTCTATTAAAATATTTCATATTAAATAACATTTGAACACATCGCCATGTTATCTTTTGTTGCCTCGCCCACCCGGCAATCTACCATTGCCTGGGGGTTAAAATATACAATAGTGGTTATACATATTTAACATAATTACACTAATTATTATAGAAACCTGACAAATAAACTGAATGTTTTACATTTAGAATCTAATAACACACACACACATACACACACAGGTACACACGTACACACACATATGATGCATATATATATATGATGTATATATATATATATATATATATATATATATATATATATATATATATTCTTTATAAGCCATAAAAGTAGACGCATTTGAACGCATTAATTTTAACTTCGCGTAAAAGGTATTTATATAATTACGATAAGTGCTAAACGTTCATGGTCATCGATACATGACACGTTCTAAAACAATTTTAACTGAATTCTATCGATTCACGCCTCGGTTAATCTTGTGACAGAAATCGTGAATAGAAATCGATTTTCAATTGCATGGTAAATTCCATTGAAAAGGCTAAAAAGGGAAGCGATATCTACAGTGCTCACCAAAAAATATACATATATAGAAAATCTACAAAATAAAACAAAAAAAACGTGAATGTGCTTAAGTATAGAGATAAGCCGTTCACCCAAATGATCCGCCGGCAATGACAGCTGAAATGAATTGGCAACAAGAGAGAGAAAACCTATATATCCAAGGTCATCGCTGCCTTTCTTTATGGCGAATAGAAGTTACTTCATTAAACCAAACTGATGATCTTGAAAACTCCCATATCTAAATGTAATAGGATTCCCTGTCCAGACCTTACCTTTACATTAATTTGAGTTAAAGAGAGCAGTCACAAACATACCATTCTTCATATTCCCTTGACGTCTAATACAATAACTTCCTTGAAGTAATTCAAGCTACAGTTTATACTTAACTAAAATGTCTACGTCTTTCAAAACCACAGAAAAGCAATACTGAACATCTTATTTAATATTTATGTTTGTTTTCTGTCACAAAGATTCTAAGGTTATAAACACCCTTTTACTACTCCCAACAATTAGTCAAATTAGTATTGATTGACTGTGCTAATTACATAAGACATTACAAGTATATCCTCTATATTTAAATAAAGGAACTTGCTCATAATTTTTGTAGTGAACCGTGTTCGTATTAATAAGCTAAATTCCTTTTATAAGGTACGCTATACATATATATCTTAATACGAATATCTTCCAACTTCAGTCAGAAAGTGTACGATCTCCTTCCCCATGAAAATACTACGTTGATTAGAATAAAACAGATCAAAGGAACAAGAATGCTTGCTTTGTATTTTACAATATAAACTGTAATTTAGTAGTAAAAGTGTTTTTTTTAATTTCATACATATAAACTTTTTGCTGGGGTAGGCGAAGTATTTCACAAATGTTATTATGTACAGAAGTGCGAATGTATTATGTTATTATATTTTATTAAAATATTACATTCACAAATAGATACAATTATTAAATTTAAAATCTAATTTATATCATGACCCCCGAATGGATTTATATTACAAATATACAAAAATATGCATCAAAATGTAACTTGCTTAATGGAAATTTCTTAAAATATTTCTGTACTCTATGGCCAAGAATCTGATTTCGAATTTAGTATAAAAAATTACGAATACGTAAATGAAACAACATGTAAATGAAACAACAACAAAGACAGGATGAAGTAAATTTATTGATGAATAATAAGAGAGTATTAGTAGATATTTATGAATGAGTGCATTCTACTGCTACCTAGTCGATAACTTATTTGTGAGAGTCGGTTTGATAATAAATATTATAAGATATAAAATTCTACAAACGCAACAATCGTTTTCTATAAACAATCATTAGATAATGGCAAGAACCATGAGCATATTAACATTATGTTTGGCTCCTGTGTATTTTGGTCCTAACAACATTGTTCCTTAAAATAATAGATAACTGGATCGATCTAAGTGAAATTGAAAGAATTGAATTACTAATGCTTTCTATTATTATTTTAGTATAAACGATGTGTCAATGCAAGAAAAAACGCGTCTCGTTGCGAAGAACATATAAAGTAATCACGATCTTATCATTATGTGATAAGTTCAAATAAAATAACTATGAAGATTTTTGGGATAAAATATATAAGAATATGGTTATTGGTATGACTAGTATAAATATAAAAATACACTTATTCTGATAAAACTAGAAATAATCAGAATATTTATATTACTTTTCAGATCTGAACATGTTTTGATATAATTTATCTCTAAAACAAACTGACATCATTGGGAGTTTGAGTACAGAAGAAAACAACAGAAAAACAAAAAAAAACAAAAACAAAAGAAAACAATTGTTTTAAAAGCTTAAATATGAATTGCCCTCGAAGAATTTAGAACGGCGTGTCACCTTAATAATAAAAAAGTGTGCATATTAATTGTGTAATTGTGTGTATATTAATTGATAACAACATATTAATTCATAAGAACATATTAATTTATAACAACATATTAATTTATAACAATATATATTTTAATTGATAACAACATATTAATTCATAACAACATATTAATTTATAACAACATTAATTTATAACAACATATTAATTCATAGCAACATATTAATTTATAACAACATATTAATTTATAACAACCTATTAATTCATAGCAACATATTAATTTATAACAACATATTAATTTATAACAAAAAATTTGTTGTCTGAGTTTATCCAGAATCTTATGCGGTAAATCTACAAATCACATTAATTTGGCTCAATAAAAGCAAGTTTTTTATTTATGGCTACATGTTGTTTTCTATGATCTCGTTCACATTTACGCAAGTGTGGAGCATTTTAAAAGAAGTTGGTGGTAATCAAATGTCATGTCGAATACTTGTTTTGATTGAAACTTATTATTTTAATGGCAAGAAGTAATCTAATCCGCTAGCTCTGGGCGATTCTGTCTGAAAGTGATTAGTTTTGGACAAGAATTTGGACCGTTTAACTTACTTGTGCCCTGATTTTTCATGATTCACCATGAACAATTTGAAAACTGGCATTTTTCCGGTCCTTAGATCTAACGGTTTATAAGAGATCCAGAGTTCGGAAACCCAATAAACGAATTTGAACTGGAGCTGTATAAGCGTTTGTTCTGGTAGTGGAGAACTTTCTTGGCAGCAGTGAGACCAAAATTTGTCTACAACATGCTGACTGTTTTCAGAAACCTCAGCTGCAACATTGGCGTCAAGACGAAGTACATATTTTCCCGTATGAACCGGTTTCTTAAGAACAGGGGTTTAATAAGTGACGAGCCGTGGGAAAGATTCCATCAGGATCTAAGAGACATGGACAGATACCAGGGTCGCTGGGAACGCAGTCATGATAACTGACTACTGTTGGAATCTGAAAGGAGAAATCCTTGCTGCAGAACGTTCTATGAGTTCAAAGAAACGAAAGTTCACGCCTTGAAGTTTGTACAATTGTGAAGCAACATGTAATTTACGTGTAATTTACTCTAAACTAAATGGTGAGCATTCATAAAGGTAGTATAATACCCACAATTTAGTTTACAGTAATTAATGTTCCTATCAGTTAATCAATATATGTTGTTGGGAAGAAAAACTAGCTGATAATGCTACAAATTTAATCGATGTTTTCACAAGATCTGATTTTTTTTCAGTCAACTTAACGCAACAACCTGATCTGATGGATGGAAACGAGTGATATTTGCTCATCCAGAAATGCAGAACTACTCTTAATCTTTAGTAGAACGCTAGTAAGCATTGCCCAGTGTAATTTAACTTTGCCAAATAATAAAGTAAGAGTTAAATCTAAAATGCGAATTCGTGTATCCATGGAACTTAACCAAATATAAACAAGTGTTTTATAACGCATGCGCATTATTTCTATCGATTTCTTAGTCGTGGAATTGTTTTTAGTACGGATGAAGTCATTACTTACAGCAAAAATCTCAAGATTGTGTCATAACTAGGGCTATGACAACAGAATATTCTTTTTATTGCTTTGTCCCTCGAGTATATATCCGACACAGTTAGACGCAGTTAATCAACCGAGAATCACATTACTCTATATAAAGCATATAAGATATCAAAGGATATACACTCGAGAGTCCAAACAATTAAAAGAATATGGTGTTGTCATAGCCCTAGTCATAACGTAACCAAGCTACACCCGACGTCATTGTATTATTGAAACTGGTCAAAAAGAACTAGCGCCTTAAGGTTTTAGTGCACATGAACTGATTTACATGACTCCTTAGAGAGTAGAGATTGAGTATACATTTTGGGTAATTTACGTTAACCTTAAAAGGAGGGCAACTACCAAAGTGATTAATCCACGAGTGTCTTATAAATACTAATAGCATTAATGCGTATAAGTTATACCTTTGAAATATCGTGGTTAAATAAAGAATAGGTTATAATAAATAATTATTAAAAGTAAACTAAAAATATAAATAACTGACTGCCGACGTTACCCGGTCACACAGTATGCTTTAGCATGATATTTGAATTTATTCAGGTTGCGTGTGTATTATTATAGAATCAATCCTCTATTTAATACTATATATTACGAGGAATAATTTGCACGGTGGACTAATTTGAAAATAAAAAAAATTAAAAAGAATAATAATGATAATGTTTTTCATCAAATTGTTTACAATATCACGCCAGCTGAACGATAAACGCACTAAGAAGTTCATTCTGATTCATGTTTAGTTTTAAATTATGCAAAGGAAGAAATGATTTTTGGCGATTTTAAAAGGTACCTCTTCTTTTCTCGTAAATTGAACTCATTAATAGGGGGGGATAAAATAATGAGGTACACAGGGGCTTGAACAGGGGATCATTCGATCTGTAGTTGAATGCTCTACCACTGAGCTATATTTCCAGTGCTGAGTTTTTAATATCTCCGGTGTAACGTAAAATATTAACCTGGTTATGTTTTTTGTCTATAAGAAAGAGGGAGTATTTTAGGGTCGGATTTTTGATTTTCAGTTGTCGATACTTATCGGATGACTTTCTGTACAAACATATCTAAGAACACTGAGAGACATATAAGTTACCTTTATTTTAAATTTGCAAAAGATAGGCTAAGTCGTTTCAAAAACTATAAGGAAGAAACTCAGACACACACGCACAATGAGTTTTGTATAATAATAGAGATAGAGATAAGTGGTCTCATTAAAATAAATCGAGCTTATTTGAGGGAGACCCAAGGACTCAATTTTACTTCATTATTTAATCCGAAACATCATCTTCTAATGTTGAGTACTTTAAAAGACAGAAAATATCATTTTACGTCCTCTTTATGACTCAATAAAGCAATGATTTTATATCACAGTTATTACTAACCTTTTAAACCCAAAACTCACTATTTATCAGTGTAATATGCATTTATACTAACAGTAATAATGTGTACTAACATTATATCATTTAATACAAAATCAAGAAAGCAGAAAGAAAATCCAATATGCACTTTCGGTAGTGATTATTGATTCATACTGTATTTTTCTGGCGCTGGATTCTGATTGTGTCTGTTAATCTGTGATCCCAATTCACTCTCTTACCTGAAATCATGAAATTCCCCCAGTGTGTGTGTGTGTGTGTGTGTGTGTGTGTGTGTGTGTGTGCGTGTGTGTGTGTGTGTGTGGATTTTGCTCCTGGTTGAAAACCCTTGCTCTGACAATAATGCCACGTGAACTCAAAGTATTAGTTTTTTTTAGTTCACTTGGCATCATAGTGTCTCTCCTATTATCCTCTCGTATATAACATTTCTATAATTGAGTAAGCATTGAATTCAAGCATATATTTTTAAAAAAGCTAAATCTTAACGAAATATGAACGATTAGTAATATGAACATGGATAATGTTAATTTTACAAAAGAAAAGTAAAAAAGAGAAAATTATGTGCATATTGTTTTCCGAGTTGCAATAATTGACGATGTTAATCGAAACAAAAAATGCCATTGTTTTCTTTTATTTTCATTTGTTTTATGTGGACATTCTATTCCGATCGACAGCTAGATTGATCAGATAGAGACTCCAACCATCACCATCGTTGTAAACAACACCGGAGTCATCAGACCAGAACAGAGTCAAGTCAGCGCAAACGACTATATTTAAGTGGTTACCATTCAAAAATATTACGTAAGTCTAGAAATTTTATTCTGTTAACGACTATAAACAAGGGATCTAACCCGTCGCCATGTTTTATGTCACGAACACTTTGAAAATTCGAGCAAAACATATTTTTAATTATTCAATACAAAATAAAGAAAAATAAAATATGCAATATTTGTGACCCATACACTCCTTGCTCTTAGGGTCGATTATAAACATATTTTACCTATTTTAATTGGAATTAATTGAGATGAGTATTATTTATTAATTCTTATGATTGAAACCGCTATCTTCAGACAATTCTCACCTGGAACCGTAGAGATTCAACGTCTCTATCAACTGCACCACGGGCCCTGAAGATAGCGGTTTGAATCCAACCCAAAGCCGGCCAAAGGCTTACTTGGCCAAAACGTGGTGAGACGACATCAACTACGGAAGGCAGTAATTGCAGTGAATGCAGTCAGGAAATTCAGAGTTCCTATCCGTCGCGGTTACCACCTGACGAAGACCAGAGGAATAGTTGGCCGAAACGTCGTGAAACAACTAAGAAAAAGATGAAGATAATAGTCTACAATAAATATAAATTAAAAATTAATATTTGACCTATTTGGACAAATTGGGTTCCGCTCTTTAAAGGAGGCCCTGCACACACATGATGTTCCAGTTTTTAAAAATAGGGAATGCCATCATGTCAGACAAAAATAAAGCTAGGCAGCTAAGTCTGTAATTTTAAATTCTATGCAAAGAGCGTGCAAGTTCTTATATGGACTTAGAGTAAACCACTTTGTTTTAATTGCTTATAACGTTAGATATTTACACAACTTGACATGGTCCTGGATATGACCTTAAACTATATCCAGTGGTGAGGCCCCAGCTTGCGGGCTTTGGGGAGTGTGGAACCACCCTATAATTGCCATTTCTCCAGGTCCATTCTGACCCGGAGTGGTAGTACCTGTCAGGGTCCCAACTATGGGTTGAATAGAAACCGACTTGAAAACAACAAATATATTCTATTAAAAAAATTTTTCTTCAGAATCCTTGGATTCGGAATTAAATAACCTGAAAAAGGTTGATATGCCGTAAAATAAAAATCAATCAACCAACCAACCAACAACCTGACATAGCAACCAAACGTCAACTGCTTAGCATGCATACGTGGCCATTTAACAGGTAGAATAACAAAAAAATAATATCACCTCTATAATTTTCATTTTCTACCATCTTTGTCATTGCCCGCGTTCACTTATGGTTTCCATTTATATACTATCTTTTCCTCTATCTCTGCCCCCCCCAAACATTTGCAAGTTTCTTTCTTATTTTTAATCTATTCATTTAGAATTTATTGGCATAATATAGACTCTCTTTTTTTCTCTTCATTGGCTTTATCTTCCTCTTTAACCATCCTACCATTATAATAATCCTCCTCTCTACTTTGATAGCATTATTCTCTTCCTCTCATCATTTCTTTATGCTTTTGCTCATTATTCGCAGACACTCTCACTATCTTAAATCTTCATATGTAGACGAAAAGTGTGCAAGGGAATAAGCAAGGAGGATAACAATATTTAAAGTAGTTTCGTAGAATACATATAAATAATGCGAAACATTGTTTTTAAATTAGTTTTGTAAAGAAAAGGAGAGTATCTTTTTGTTATTCGTGTGTGGAGTCAATGCACACATTATCGATTATCTCTTAGGTGATTTACTATCGATTTTGTCTTATAAAATCTTTATCGATCTCAAAAGAAATACTTTTTGATATTGAACAGTCTGTTTCAAAACGTTCAAAATATTGGCATTTTTATTTAGCCCTAAAACAGCTTCTAAGTACTAAGTTTTAAACAAAGCTCAGAATTTATTCACTGGACGATGGTCGATTGGAATTCGATCTTCTACCATCGATTATGGCTAATAAGCAAAAGGAAGTATCATCTATTTTATTTGTGCGTATAATGATGGAAATCTTATTTCAAACTTAGGCGAGACGATCAAAGTGATTTCCAAACGTAAGTGGTTACTAAATGCGATTTTCAACTTAAACCTGATAGACCATGCTATTACAAAAACTTAAGAATAAAAACGCAAAAAAACAAATTGCTATTTATACCGAAACTGTAAAAGACCAACATATTTTTTTAACTTGATCTTGAATAACCAACAAAAATACTATTTTAAATTTAGCGAAAAATCAAAGTAAAATTATATTGGAAACTTAAGCATGACAAGTGAACGATTATAAATTTATGCGTCTCAGATCAACGAAAATGCAATATCAAGTTAAAGTATTACAGATTGATTCCAAAATATTTCGAACTGGGATGTGACAGACATAAGCAATTTTTATTTCAAACGAAGTCGTAAGAGAAAAGGAAAAAAATTATTTCAGATAGAGAGATCAATGGGTGTTTTGGAAACAAAACTGTCAGAACAACCAAAATGCAATTTCAAATTTATATATCATAGATTAACTAAATTATATTTCAATCATAAGCCTGATATGCACACGAAAATGCTTTTTCGAACTTAAGCGTAAAACAGAAACAAAACTGCTATTCAAAAGTCCGAGACAGATCAACGAAATGTTATTAAAATTTATTCGTGACATACAAAGATGTTATTTAAAATTAAACAAGACAGACATATGATTGCACCAAACACCTGGCAGAAATTAGAAGGCGTATCTTGAGACCGTACGATACTAATCAATTCGATTCGATAACGCGGAACTGAGGTCAGCGAATGAGGAAGCTGACAACATTAATCATTGGTCAACTCGTAAAAGTCGATGAAAATATTAAATTGATAATCGAGAAGGAAGTAGACTCTTTTAAACGAAAATCTGATTTTGCACAAATGTTTACTCGACATTAATGCAGATTCGAAATCGATAAGACATTTCGAGACTTGTTTACAATCAGATAACAGATTTCACCCTATGATAAAATTGAAAATACTTTTTAAATAAATAATCGAATAACGATAAGCATCCAGCGCAAAAACATACACGAATACACATAGACTCATATATATACGCACGCACACGCACACACACACATACATATATACATATATATATATATATATATATATATATATCAGAATCCTGAGGTGAATAGGAACACAGATTAATTAATCGTGTGGTATCGAGTATTACATAATATTTTTTGGAATTACTATTATAAAAGACAATCCCAGCCCAAAAGAGAATAGCTCAATATACTTAAAGAGCAAGTGGAATATATTGCGGAGGTTTTTAATATAAAATTCTAACCTACATAAAAAATATAGCTTCCAGCGGACACTTCAAAAAATGCTTCCAGCAGGCACTTTATACAAAATACTTACCAACATAAAATGAGTAGCATTTTACTCCGCATTTTACATATTCAAAGGATAATCACGAAGGACCAAAAATACCTTATAATAAATTGGGATCTACCTACAATGTCGATTTATTCAAACTCGGACTCTGAACGCAATATATCGCCCTATATAAGGATTACCACAACACCCAGATATCATAAATCCATATCCTTTCATTGTATCAACTCTTATTTTATTTATTTTCTTTATCTATGACCCCTAATATGATGTAATTAATTTTTAAATATATTTTCTTTGTATGCGCTAAATAACAATATTATTTCGAATTAGACCTAATATTTGCTAATGACTTTTCCTCTCGAAATCCATGGTTTAGGGAAAAAATCTGAACTGCATTCTTTATTCAAACAATAAATTTCTACTCTGAAAATTGATGTTTCTCTGAATTAAATTTAAACAAAAACTATATATATATATATGTGTGTGTGTGTGTGTGTGTGTGTGCGCGCGCGCGTGCGTGTGTAATATCATAAGTTTCCAAGTTCCAAATATCAAGTTTTCTCATTTTGTCATTTATTACGTTTCAAAGAGGATTTCGTATTCGGACTAACAAGTCTGGAAAATTATGTTATTGCTTCGTATATATGTATGTTCCCGATTTGTAGCTTGATATCGTTGTGAAGGAAATTTTCCACTTGGAGTAAAGAAATAAAACGCCTCGGTTTATTCTCACATGGTAAAACATAAAAAAAACAAAGTACACACACACACACACACACACACACACACACACACACACACACACATATATATATATATATATATATATATATATATATATATATATATATATATATATATATATATATATATACACGAATGATATATCTTTCTTTAGATAATCATAACAGGACAATCACTTAGGGTAAATCCGAAGGTTTAATTACAAAGAGTACAATACGAGAATTGTACTCCTTTGGTGTCTTCTGAACTCTTTAATCCCGAAGGAGTATATCTACAATGTCTATCTTATTGTCCGGAAAGATGCTAGGTCATTCCATTATAACACCTTCTCCCAGGCTTTACCATTTAGATCTTTTTTAGCTTGAACCAAAGTCCTTTTCCTTTTTCTTTCGCTTCTCCTTACAGTTTGCATTTGTGAATTCTTCGAGTTTATTAAAGGGGCTGGCATCATTATTAAAATAATTATTTTTTAATTTATTATTTATTTATTGTTTAAAATACCTACAGGCACTAGTGTTTCATTCTTTCGGGAAATATCAGTGAAAGATGACACGATTACTACCGGTCTAGAGATTGGAAATCGGCCACAAGCCATCTCGGACTCTATTAACATAAAGAAATCTCACAGCCAATCTCAATATTTTATATATATTATGCTATATTTTTAATATTAGTGCTACATTTATTAGAACACTGTATAAGAAATTTTGCTGCTGACCACAGTTGGATTTGGCTGACCGTTCGGCTCGTGAATGCAATTGTCAACCAAATCCAACTGCAAAGTTCCTTATACAGATTACGTAACTAACCCTACCTTACCCTAACGAATCATAAAAACTAAACATATGTCTGCAAGTGTATGTATTTGTCTGCTCGCGTATGTGCATATTATTATGATATGATAAATCAACGTCTGCTTTTGTTGCAATTTTAAAATGCGTTTTCTTGGCTAAAAATTAATGAATTCCTTCACATTTGGCAAGTAAAATATGGTTATAGGTTTTATTATTATTTTAAACAAAATGCAAAAATCATTAATGAACCCGTTTAAAAAACTGGAATTTTTAACTTATTGCAAGTCTACAGTTTAAGCTTTCAAGTCAGTTCACATAAAATCCCTCTTATAATATGCAACGAAACATGTCTTTTAAAATATAAAAAGAAATCTTACAGAGTATTTATTGCGGGCAAAGATTTCCCGAATAGGAAACTACAAGACTAACGTAATATTATTCAATTTTTATTAACACATAATAAATTTTAGATTAAATAGCATTACGGTATAAGCCAAAGCTACCGCAATGGGTACTAAAATCGCGCTTGCTATGCTAATATATGTATGCCCGTATCAGAGATTAACTTAATGGAGAGTTGTTAATTAACTTAATCTCGTGTGTTGTAAGGACAAGCTTCAAGTATAGCAGCGGAAAGATTGGCCGACGTAAGATATCTTAAACCCTCGTGGCGACGGGGCAAGAAGACATATCGACGCAGGGACCTCACGTTTTTCAACTACGTAGCTATCTAACAGACATAAAAATGATGTAACACGTTGTTAGAAAGTAGCATTAATAATTACATTTATTTCAACTAGAAAAATGATGCATCGAATTTTTATTTTTGTTCCTTTGCGACTGTCCCTGCATGCAAAGTGTGGGTCCGTACTAACATGTACGACCACGTTACATATAGATGAAATTTGATTCCCTGAGAACACATAGAGTAGACAACTTACATCATAATAAAAGTTATCATTCACACATCTTAATTCCGTACATAGATAAAATGATCCAATATAAAATTATTATCTATTTCGTCTACACTGAATCCCAAAACAACCACACATTTATAAACTACTATAAAACTACTCTCTCAGTTTAAAAGTATCCAAGGTGCATAGTGTCACCATGCCATTTTCAGACTATAATTGTTATGCTCAACGTATTCATGAATTAACGGAACAATTCTTCAATAGCTACTTTCTTATGAGATCAACTATGGAAAGAGAACAAATCTTTTGATATAAGAAAAACACATAAAAGAACCTTCAGGCACCAGTTTTCACCAGTCACCAATAAAATTAATTTTAAAGATACACCTGAAGGCGTTTAGATATTACATCGTCCAAAACGTTGAGAGAATAACGACCAAGCTAATAACAGTAGTCCGAACATTAGAAATGATACGAATTATTGAAACATTCAGAAATACTAGTTATTAGATGAAAAATACTGGATTCCCAAACATCCGAACACGTCAATCAAACAGAACATTAATCAAATGCTTTTGTTTATTAATGACCAAATCCCTGTCCACATATTCGCACATACCGAATAAAACAACATGACTTATAAAACTGAATAAATATCAAACAGGTTTGATTTATTATATTTTGTATTTATAAATTTTTTACATTCCGGGAAGAATTTTCTTTTCGAAATCTATTGTTATTAACCCTGCGTTAGTCGCCGAGTGTGTTTTGTCACTCTAATTTTGCTTAAATGCTCATAATTCATAGTTAACAAATTATTTCTGTTCCTCTCTCCAAATACTCTCCGGACTCATTGAGGGAATAGCACACGCCTCAATTTTCCTTGGAGTCGAATCAGATTTAAGCGTTATGTTTATACAATGAACTAATATTAATTTTTCCTGCTATTTCAATTCATAGAGATATTTTGCGTTCATTATAGATATTAAAAAACACAAACTGGTTAGTAGCGTGGCTATTTTTGAATAAATGTGATCTAAAACTAAGATTTTCCAAATTTTTTGATGTATTAATATATCATGGAGAGTAGACAACGCATTGTGGATGCGTTATCGGTAGTTCTCGTTACTCTCGCTTCCTCTTATTTGTCCCTCAGTCCTCATTTCCAATGAGTGATGTTTCTGACAAAGGGTGAAGAAAAAGCTGCTTTCCAGGATGACAGTACGTTATGAAGAGTAGCCTGAGATGTCGGAAATTTTCTGTTCCTATGTCTATCCTTGTGGCCATGTCACTAGTAAGGGTGCTGGAGGTAAACTTTTAATCTGGGCTGACGTTATCCGCCTGATAGCCAGGGACCCGGACCATGGATTAACCACTAAGGAGGCCGTCATATCAGCAGGTAAAAATACCTGGGCTGCTGTATTGCCATTTGGTGAATGGACTCTGAACCATGCAGTAGTTTCGAGTGGGGCCTCTCGATGCCATACTAGTGGGTAATTGTTACGGCTTTCCCTTATCATGGCTACAAAAAACCTTCCTCTCTTTTTCTCTTTTAACCTCCCTCTCTATCCTCCTCTAACCAATCTGTCGACCTGTTCCTCAAATCCCAATCCTCAACATTAAATACCTCCAGAAAAATAACACGTGTAAACCCAGAATCCCATCCTCCAACGTAGACCCCTACTACTATGTCTCCTTCTCCAATATCAGGGGTCTACGTTCCAAGACGAAACCAGACATATTCTTCCTAAGCGAAACTGGAATTAGGCTGACAACTTCCCTTGACGAATTCATAATTAAAGGGTACTCCAACTTAACATCTAAATCTGACCCCCAAGATCGCCATGAACATGGAATATGTAACTACATTAAAGATGGCTTTCCATGTAGTAGGGATATCTCCAGAGAAGACCTTAATTATACTTATATGTGCTTCCGGGTTGCACTTGCTTACACCACTGTATTTATATTTGCTCTCTATCGTCCCCACAATAGCGGAGTTACTATCCTTAAGAGCATATCTGAAAAAAATTGACCACATCCTGTCTGATCACGCTTCAGCTAACATCTAAATTTGTGGTGACTTCAATGTCCACAATGCGGAATGGCTGACCCACTCTAACAAGAAGATGATGAGGAGAGGTTCTGTCATGATGACCTCACCCAGATTGTCCACGAACCCACCCGAGTGCCCGATACTTCCATTCAGTATGCTAGCCTTCTATACCTTTTTCTCACAACTCCCCCGGAGCTATGTTCAAGTTCCGTTCTGTCTCCTCTAGGATCTTCCGACCATGCGGTTGTATCAGTTATGATAAAAACGAAATAAGTCTGGAGATGTACCTCTCCACAGTACTGTATATCGATACTCCACCGCTGACTGGGATAGCTTCCGTACACTTATATCCGATCTACCATTGCATTCCATGTTTAAAAAGGATGTGTCCTCCATAGTATCAGGCCTGACCGAATGGCTAATTGTAGGCATATACCAATTTATACCATCTAAAAAATTCCAGCAAAAACCTAACAGCCAGCCATGGTTCTCCCCAGAATGTGCTGCTGCCATCGCGCACAGAAATCACTTTTTCCATTGATACCAACGTAATAGATGCACTGAGACTAAAGCTGCTTTCAGGACTGCCAGCAACCACTGCAAAAGAGTAATAAAAAAATGCAAGAGAGCTATATGCTTAGTCCGTTAAATCCAAAGTAGCTGAGCAGCGGCTTGGTTCCCACCAGTTTTGGCAAATAGCAAACAGGGCCCTGAACAGAAGCGTGCGTTCTATCTCAACCATTATCAATGGACCTGAGGTCATCTCGTCAGCATCAGATAAGGCCAAACTTCTTGCCAAGAACTTTGCAGCTAATTCTACCCTATGCGACCAAGACCATCAACTCCCCTTATTTCTATGCAACATACAAATATCTGTGCGTGATGTCGCCAAGCTAATAAAGAACCTTGATTCCAGTAAAGCAACTGCATTCCAATCATTGTACTGAAAAAGCTTCAACTAGGACTTACCTGTTTAAGCGTTGCCTTAAAGAGAAGTGCTTCCCAACACCCTGGAAAACCTCATCAGTATGCTCTGTATTTAAGAATTCAGGTGATAGGTCATCTCCCTCTCAGTACAGACCAATAAGTCTCCTGTGTGTATGCTGCTAGAATCCATATTAAAGTAGTCAACCACCTCAGCAAAAATAACCTTCTTAGTGACATGCAATATGGTTTCCGTTCTGCCAGATCTACAGCAGATGTGCTAACTGTTATATCTCATAGGATTAGCGAATCTCTTGACAAAGGCTTCCTCTCTAGGGCAATTGCTCTTGACATATCTAAGCTTCGCTAAGGTATAGCATAAGTGCCTACTTCACAAGATTTTCAGCTGCGGTATAACTGGAAATGTTTTCTCTATCATTAAATCATTTCTCTCCGATAGGCTCATAAGAGTAGTGGTTGATGGGCAGAAATAAGAAGCCCTCGGTATTAATGCTGGAGTCCCTCAGGGGGCAATCCTAGGCTTAACTCTCTTCCTGATATACATCAATGATTTCCCAAAACACATACTTAAATCATTCGTTGACATCTATGCTGATGACACGACCATCTATGGCAACACATCAAAGGCCGTAAATGACAAAGTTCTCTCTGATTCTCTCTTCTCTGATCTTGAGCGCGTGTTACAGTGGGAGACGAGGTGGCTGGTGACTTTTAATTCATCTAAAACCAAACTCCTATCTTTACATCATCAACGCTCTGATCCCCATATCGCATCAATTGAAATGGATGGCTCTCGTCTAGGAGAAGCTCCATGTTTAGATAAGCTTCTTGGCTTGACTTTTACTCCTGACCTGAAATGCAATACGTACATCAAATCTGTTGCCAAGGTCGCCGGAAAAATAGTAGGATCCTTCTACCGCTCCAGAAGATATCACCCCTGATGCAATTCTCTATCTGTATAAAAGCCAAGTACGCCCAATGATGGAGTAATGCTGCCACATCTGGACCGGAGCTGCTAAAAACAGCCTATCCTGCCTTGACAGAGTACAAACTAGGCTTCGTGGCCTAGTGGGTAATGCCCTTTTCTTTCCCTGCAACCTCTCTCCCACAAGAGAGACGTTGCGAGCCTGTCTTTGTTTTATCGTTACTACCATGGCAGGTGCTCGTCTGAACTCCAATCTCTGGTCCCCCCGCCAATCTTTCTCGATAAACACCCGCCTAGCTGAAACCACTGTCAAAAATTTCCCCCACTCCTTATCTCTGCCAAAATCAAAACGTAGATTCCATGAACAAAGCTTCTTTCTTAGAAGTGCACGTCTGTGAAACTCTGTTCCGGTTGCCTGTTTCCCACCTGACTACAACCTGGATGTCTTCAAGTCCAATGTAAACAAATTCTCCATGAACAGCCTCCTTAAGTAAGACACTTTATCATATCTCCAACACTAACGTACTGTACACACAATAACCCTTATCCCCGAGTGGCTTCCGGGCCTTGATAAGTGGTTACTTCCTTGTAAGAAAAAACAAGCTAGAAGTGATTCGAACGTGTTCAACATGTAGATATATCCTAAACTGGCTGGATAACTATATTTAAAAAAAAAATAACGATATAAAACTTTTTTGTTTTCGGATGTATGGAACTAACCATGTTTGGAACACCTCGGGGACTAAGACAGGTTTAACACTAAAGATGCACGCACACACATTAATGTTTTAAAATAACGATTTTCATGGCTAATTGGTAGATAGATCTCGTGTACATTTTACGTTAAAAAAAAAAATGAACGATGAACAAAGTTGAAATTTTCAGTTCCTTTTAACGGTTTCAATTTAATTTATTATCTTTTTTCATAAAAGGCGAAAGCCCGTTTGAAATATTAAAGAGAAAATGACTAATATAAGTTAAAATGCTTTATGCTTTTCATAACGCTATTTATAACTTAGTTATATGCAACGTATTTATGACGTAAGTATACGTAACGTATTAATAATCTAGTTACACGTGACGTATTTATAACGTAACGTCTTTATTTGTCAAATATGAATGAATTCATTATGTTTAGCAAAGAAACACAGTATATCTCGCTTTCTTCCACTTCTGTCTCTCTTTCTCTCTCTCACTCTCTCTCACACTCTCTCTCTATATATACATATACACACACAAACACACACACACATATATATATATATATATATATATATATATACATATTTATATATGTATGTGTGTGTGTGCTTAATTTTCTTCTTTTGAAGATTGTAACACTGGGTATGGGGCAGCTAAACCCGCTGCCAACATTGCCTTGCTTTTTACTGAAACCAACCGAGAGCTCCTTTTAGTATCCTGGTTGTTCCCTTAAGTGCAATTGTCTGGATCTCTTTTGCACTTGGTTCACCAGGAATATTAGTTAGGTAGGACTCCAGGTTCTTCTTCATCTATAATAACTGGTATAATTGATATCTAAGATTCCAGTTACTTTTCGTACCTTACATGAAACCTTGATATTTGGTCTGTTTCTCCCTTTCAGCTTTGTTCAGACCTCCATCATAAGGGATACTCACTCCAACCCAGGTTGCAACTCTCTCTGACTTATTCCATACAACTATGTCAGGTTTTACAGCTGCGTTTTCAAGGTAGGTATCTGTAGGGATTACATGATCGTAATGTTTGGTATATAAGTCATTTCCAACTGTTCTTTCAGGTTGATGTTCCTAGAAGTTGCTGCTACATTGGATGTTTCATTTTTTACAGATGGTCTAGTTGAGGTATTTACATATTTCATCATGTATCGCTGTGTCGTAGCCATCCCCCAAAGGAACCTTGCAATTTGATATGAGATGACTCACACTTTCCGATTGCGTCTGGCAGAATCTGCGTTTGTTGTTATTAGTGAGACCTGCCATCTTGAATGCATTGGTCATCAATCTCTTGCCTTGAGCAACCATTATACCCCTTTCCTGATCGTGGTTCAGAGCTCCACTCTTGAGCCAGTCCAAGGAACCTTCTTTGTCTATGTGTAAAATGTCCCGTTGCAGGTCAGCAGATGTGGCCTCTGATCTCGTCGAAACTGCAATAGCCGTGATCGTCCTCTCCGGGAGTTCTCTACAAAATTCTTCCGCGTCGCAGGCGTCGTCGTCAGCTTCCGATGTCGGCGTCCGCTGAAAATTAATTAACTTGTCATGCAGATCAAAAGAAAAGAAATACATACGTTTCTAGTTTGATATAAGTTAATTCATGAAATTACAGGTGTTTTGCATATATATAATTGTTCAGTTCGATTACACTAGAAAAAAGTCCGAAATCTTATTCTTCGTTCTCCACGATGGCTGAAGGGGGTGGGTGGTGTTCTCTTGGATGAGTGTTCTTTCCTGGAGATTTGGCTCCAATCTGCTGTCTTTTGACCCGAGCATTTGCTTATATTTGAAGGTGATGGGGTAGGGAAAGCTGTTTCCCAGACCAATCAGAACACGTCATTCGGGAAAATCCCGAATCCGTGCGTATATGCAAACCTGCGAACCTTCATAGGTTTGCGAATCTTGGATCAGAACTCAAATTCATTCACATGTAAAGGGGTCTCCCGCTCATGTCAGCAATTGACTTCTGACCTCATCGAACCTGTTGGTTGTGATCGTCTATCCTCCTGGAAGCCTTCACATGGATTCTCAGCGTCTCAGCTCCGTGTCGATTCTGCTGAACATCAAACAGCTTTGCATGCACGCCAGGAAAAGAAGACAGACTCAAGATTTCTAACTACGAAAAAGTTAATTTCATGAAAGTTACAAGTTTTTACATATATACATCGTTCAGTTCGATTACACCAGAAAACACCAAGATTCTTCCAAAATCTTATTCTTCGTTCTCACTATGGCGAGCGTGTGTTTCTCTCGATATTTGGCTTCAGTCTGTCTATTTCGGCCCGGCTGTTCGTTTTTATACTAAGGTGACAAGGTGGGTCGGATGATTAAACCAAACAGGGTCCGATGCGCTTTTTGGGAAATCCCCAGATCCATTTGGGTGTGTGCATTTCAGCAATTCGTCCGAAGTTTTGTGAATCTGTGACCAAAAATGAAATCTCTTTCACACGAGCTCAAAGGGCCAAACCTTGTTAATTTCTCTACTCAGAAACCCAGAACGTCTGAGCAGGTGTTCCGCAGGCCACACAATTTCATTCCTCCTTATTCTGAGATTTTCTATCATTATTTTAAACAATAAACGTATCTGTCTCGGTCGTTGGTGTAAACAATAAAAATCTTAGTTTGTTTTTACCAAACACAATAAACTCGTACCTTTTTTGATAGGTCACCCGCCGCTGTCCGGGGTTGAATCAACGTTACCCAGACAATATCAGCAAATTTGCCCGGCCTTGTTCAGGGATTTAGGCGATTTTAACCTCCCCAATTGGGAGCAGTATCGCTCCTCAAGATGCTCACGTCATACACACGCCTCGAAAGGTTGACACTTTAACTTCTCGTACTCAGAAAGCCAAATATCCTCGAGCCAGGGTTCTTCATGCCAAGAACGAAATCATATTTCGTTCTAACTTTTCAAATGATATCTCTTGTCATTTTTTCCGCAAAAAATAAATGTCTGCTTTACAAAAACACAATAAATTCATCCTTTCAGATAGGTTACCCGCCGTTGTCCGGGCATCCAATAATGTTGCGCAGACAATATCAGCATAATTACCCGGCGTTACTCAGTGTTGATGGGGTCTCAATCTCCCCAATGGGGAGCTGCATTGCTCCCTGAGGCGGTCACGCCACATATGTATTCTTGGGAGAATTCCCTCAGAAAATACTTTTCACGCTGAAGTTGGTCCCACTCTTTTAAGTTCCTCTTTTGGAAGGTCTCGGTATATTTCTGCCGACTCGTTCTTGCTATTTCTGTGGTAAGGTTTCTAGTATTTCAGCCTCATCTTTGAGACATCCCTGTTTTGCCAGCTGGGTGACTGATGTTGTTCTGCTGATTCTTGTCTTTTGATGTTCATATACCATTGAGAGGGTGTGATTGTGGGAGCTTCCTAAATACTGGCCGTGCTCACTATTTTTTATATTGGTGGTTTATGTCTGAGAGCCCTAGTCCTCTTTCTCCCCTGAGCAAATACAGTCTACGTAGACACTGATTTCTATATATAATTTTATGAAGCGTTAGTAGCTTCCGTGTCTAGCCGGTTAATGTACTTTTTGGCTAGTCAATGATACTAAACTATAGGTTATTACTGACATGGAAAGCTGGTTGATGGCAGTAATTTTATTTTTATTTGTAAGCTGTGTTTTGTAGATCTTCCTCACACGGCGTACACACTCTTTGCCAATTTTTCCCTCATCTTGGCATGTTGTATATTGATATTTTGTGTCTGTGTGTCTTTGTTTGTGCGTTTGTACATATATAGCCATCCAAAGACAAACACAAACGCACACAAACACACATATATAAATAAATAATTCCGATTAATGTATATATATACATTTAATATTATGATATAATGCATTGCATACAAGGACACAGACACATTATTTCATCTATGCATGTGCATTTAATATTATAAGGCGACATAATATTATATATATATATATATATATATATATATATATATATATATATATATATATATAAATTTCCGTTCACATACACCTTTCAGGATAAAGCTAGAACCGAGAACAGGATAGAATCGAGCAATTGCATCGACAACGTCCGTTGTCGATGCAATTGCTCGATTCTATCTAGTTCTGGGTTCTAGCTTTATCCTGAAAGGTGTATGTGAACGGGAATTTATATATCTATCTATAATCTCCTCTTAATGTCTAATATATATATATATATATATATATATATATATATATATATATATATATTACTATAAAAGGGCACACTATGTGAGTAGAGTTGATACATTTAGTACGCTGGTTATCTGTGGGAATAACAACTTTTGTGTAGAGTACTTGCCATGGATATATTTTCAGACTCTATATTCGATTTACTGAAATAAGCAAAGGCGAAGACGTAAATATAAAAAGAAAACGAAAAATAGTTCAATTGTTTAAAGATCGTTGTTGGCTCGTATAACAGGATTTTCTCCCAATGACATCTCCTGTGGGCATCGTAAGTTGAGTGGTGTGAATCAATTTATGAATGCGTGATAATTCAGTGAATAATTGGCTGACTCCACTGAACATATTTACACCAAGGGATGCTTCATCAACCGCAATAATATTTTATAACCTAATAAATAACTTTGAGAATATGATAAATATTTTGTTTTTCGGTTGCGTGTACTTACCGAAAATGGTTAGCTTTACTGAGCTATAATTATATACGATCGTTAGAGAGAGAGAGTGTACCATTGAAATAGTTTGATTAACATTTTACTGATTAATAAATCAAGCGTACATAGAACAAGGAAAAAGAGAAATCACGGTTTAAGATCGTATTAACTGTAGGGAACATTGTGGCTTACCATTAAAGCGTCCGCGCGTCATGTAGAATCAAGTTGCCGAGTAGAGGACAAAAAAAGAATGAAGATGGCAGCGTCCACAACTTTTATGATGAAGCGCTCTCATGAAGTGAAGCAAAATCTCGCGGCTCAGGTGCAAAAACTCGCCCTTTGACAGCATAAAAGGACGCTGCGGGAAAAATGCAGACAGTCGGTTACGAGAATCTTTGGAGACATTTACAAGAATCCGTCGAGACGGTTGTACGAGAATCCGTGGGGACTGCTGTTGCGTGTTGCTGAGTCACCTTTTTTAATTGTTTTTTCCCCTTCCTTTTATGTATTATATGAAATATAACGCATTTAACCGACCTATTATCGCGAATGAAATGAGGTTAATTTATAAATACTTTAAATTATAATTATCGTTAATAGATATAAATTAAGCGTAGGCAAATCCCAGTTGTTGTTTTTCTTAATAATAATAATAATAATAATAATAATAATAATAATAATAATAATAATAATAATAATATCATCATCATCATCATCATCATCATCATCATCATCAACGCGATTAGCGCGCGGAAGGAGTCCAAATGCATTCACTAGGATGCAACATGGAATCGAATATAAAACACTTCTAAAAATATCAATTGGGAAATTACATTTGCTTGATCGCCAAATCTGATTCAATCAGGGACGCAATTTTTCAAAGACATTTCGATTGCCAGTTGGACCAATTAAAATCTATAAGTGCATAATTCACTCCACCGTCCACTTTTGCGTGCTTTTCTACTGTTATTTACGATAAGATGTCGAGATAAAACAAATACTACGTCAATGTATGTGTTATATAAAAACAGAAGATGTCAGGAATACTGTGTATATGGTGCGCGAAAAATTAGTTATATACCATAGTTTGTATGATGACGATATACGATATTATATGCGATCTTATGTACAATATTGTATGCGATATTATGTACGATATAATATACGATATAATATATGATATGATATATGATATAATGTAAGATCGTATGTATGATATAATATACGATATTGAATAATTTAGTATCCAGTATCGCATCAGTTCTTTATTTCATCTTTATTCATAATCAAATACTTTATCGGCAAATTTACACTGGCAATGCAAACAAAATGATCGAACGTTAACAGATCGAAAATATATTGAACCCTTTACTACAGGCAAATGGTCAGATTAAAATATATGTTCAAACGACAGGTTACTCTCATTCAAACAATGTAAATACGTCTATTTTTATAAAAAATGTTACATTTTACTTGTCTTTGACAATTTATATAATATACATTTAATAATAGAATAAACCTTCTATACTCCTATAATTTTATTGTGTGTGCATTCATATTCATATTAAACCTTTTTTTAAAATAAGAAATACAACTTTTTATACATGTGTCTTGGAATTGCATTCATCTGCTCATGATCCAGCTAATTTGCACATTCTCTAAATATACATTTTAATTAATTCCCTATTAGTTTTATCTTTCGGTTTTCTTATGGGAGTATCATCGTCAGTTAATTATTACGTATAACTACATCTCTGCAGATACTCTATATGGTTTATACTTGCGTAATATTTGCGTAATATTTGGGTAAAATGGTTATAATAAACACAAACCCATTTCTCTCTATAATAATGTATGCAGATATATATTTGTTTAAAAAAATTACCTACCAAACTCCTCTGTCAGATTTTGGTCTGCAAACATAGAAATTAATATTTAGGGTATCTGAACCCATGCGAAACTCTATATTTTTGTTTTAGGCGGAGAAAATCGGTGCAAAATATGAAAATTAAAAAAATGGAATTTGCCTGGTGAAGGTCGAACGACGACATTACGAATATGCATGCGTAACGTAATAGGTTATTGTTTTAATTTTAAGCCTTGCAGAAAACATGTCTTCGAAGCTTAAGCATTAACATCCAAGGAAAAAGTAAATCTTAAGCTAAACGTTTAGTTTCGATTCACAGAAGTAGCACACGAGTCATTTAAAAAGAAAATTTTAATCGTTACTATATATTGGGTTTAATACAATATAATAATAAATACGAAATCTGCATTAATCAAAATATCATATTTAAGCGTATTTTATGGCTTGGCAATGCTGGGCGGCCTACTAGTTTACATATAAATGCATTTTAAATGAATTTCAGTTTTTAATTTAATTATTCACGAAGTGTCAGTTTTGTGTATTTAAGACTGTTTGTATTTATCATTATTCAATTGTATGCAGGGCCACTTTTGTGATCGTCTCATCAGTAGGACATAGATTTAGATATATGAAATTATTCCAAAAATAATATACATATTAATACTGTAGTACGTTTAACGTATGTACGTACGTGAGTCACAGTTTCCAGATCATAAATTATTCGATCGGGAGGTCCTGTATATTACAAAGTAAAATACTACGAACATTCAATTAGTATATAGATACGCTAATTTAATTTTTGTCGTAAGTTATCACTTTCTATCGACTTTGTAATAAATAAGATATTCCAATCACCGAGGACGCAATATAAATAATTAAATAAATTAATAAAATGATGTCGCTTTTGGGCCGTACATGAAACTAAAATATAATGTTTTGGCCTACTGGCTAGGATCCAAGAGTAATATCTGTTCCGTCTGATAATAATATCATGGGGTTTTCATTCGCCCCGGGCGTCCATACAATGGAAATATATCATAGTCTCCTATAAGGATATTGAAGATAAACCGTAATAATCAGATATATTCTTAACACTACATTAATCAGATTCTTAGATATATAGCTTTATAGCTTTAACAATAATATCGCGGGGTCTCCATTCACACAGAATGTACAAACAATGGTCAGTAGCAATATATTTCATATGAAAGATGCCGCTGTGGAATTTCCAAAAGTGCTGCTAGTTTCTATAAAATCAATACGCAGTCTTCAAAAGCTGGATAGATCCATATCAGACTAAATTAGGGCAGTTCAAAGAGGAATGTGTTAAAATGACTGACAATGTTACACACCATATTCAAATGTAAGTATCATCGATCGTCAATAAGAACAAAACTGGTGGGTATACATGAATGGATAGGCATAAAATGAGGTTCTTTTTTTCTAAAGATATAGACACATAGTGAATTGTATTAACAAGTACGAGGTCGCCCGTAAAATACACACTAATATTATATTTTAAATAAGACAGCTTTCCTATTTATTATGAACAACAATATCGTAGGTATTAAGCGTAACGTTAATTTCCTTTTAAAAAATAAAGTGAAAAACCGGGGCGACTGAAACATGTGCAGGCTAGGATTATGGTCTCTTTTGAACAATCCACTTCTTGTAAGTAAAAACCAAAACTCGAGCTGTGATCGAAAACTCAAGACTGTCAGCCAAGTCTGATTAACATTAGGCCAGTTTGACCTGATCTTTAAAAAGTGTTTTCAAATGTACTCATTCTTTACATAAATAATCTGTTATATTAACGTTCCCCGATGCGCAGTCGTGAAACAGTTGACAAACAGATAAAAATCCAATAACCCCTAAATACCAATTTTTCAATATTGCCTCCTTCAGAAGCAGCTTTTCCGGATGAGAACACATTCACATTTTTTCCATATGTGTGAGTATCTATATACCAAATTTCAAGTCTCTAGATGAAAAATTCGTTGAGTATATAGGTTAAGGAGTATCCTCACACGCATAAATTCTCACTTTTATAGATATATAGATTACATGTGGCACTATTTTGGTCTCAATTCTTATAATATGTAAATTTCTGATTATTAGTTTCTTTAAAGACACAGATTAATCGTGAAGAAAATTATGGCGTGGGCAGCACTATAGTTTCCCTTACAGTGAGACTAACACATAGTCTCCATTATTATTATTTGCGTAAATTCGAGCGGATGAAGTGCTTGCTCGGGCGCAACCTTTTTTAAGTGACACCATTGTAAAAGACGTTTTAAGAAGCACCATTTTCTTTTCTTCAATAAAATAATTCTCTGGATGCCACTAATCTGATTCGTGATCCCGTAATCAATTCATTTCACACGCGTTGAAATCAATTTCATTTCGTCGAATAAAATATCCATTCAATGGAAAAATTAATCGGAGTCGTGATTACAGTTGACGAGAAAAGAAGAAAGAAAAACAAAATTATTCTTGATTGAAACAAATCGCAGCTACAGCTGGTAAAATATCGTGGAATGAATTAATTTTCGAATGCGATAGAAATGGTCGACTCAAAATTATGATGGCTTAAATATTTCATTTCCCTCCGGATAATGAATTAACTAGGCGGTTTTTAATAATATAATTTTGTGTACGCATTTGGGACAACGGATAATCTTAAGATGGGTCCATTTAATCTGTGCAGTTAATGATGGAAACGTACCGGTGACATACCAACGGAATGATATTTTAAAATTAAGACAGGAGCATGAGTGAAGTGTACACTAGCACAAAGACACACGCACACACACACACACACTATATATATATATATATATATATATATATATATATATATATATATATATATATATATATTAGTGATGGGACTATTGAAATATTTTTTCCGATTCAATTACCGATTTCGTATTAAATTCTCGATTCCAGTATTCCAATTTCGATTCTTTATAAATCCCTAAATATTTAACTATAAAATTGTGATTTTTAATGATTACCGTAAAAACACATGTTAAATGTGCAGATCTTTGCTCAAACATAATGATACCTTTGTGAGCGATGATCCATCGATTTTAGTTCCTAATAGTTTAAAATCAATATATATTCATTGTTTTTGTATTACTATCAGCGGGAGAATATTTTTATTTATAGAAAATCAAATAAAAAGGCCGATTCAAAGATTCGTTTTTGGCATCGGAAAATAGTCACAATTTTTTTTCCGATTCCGATACCACAAAAAGTTCCGATTTTGTCGATGATTACCGATTCCGATTAATCGTCCCAACACTAATATCTATCTATCTATCTATCTATCTATTTATCTATCTATCTATCTATCTATCTATCTATCTATATATATATATATAACTACTACATTTAATCACATAAATTAATATACGAAAGTACAAATTTATGCGTAAACTTAATAAGTATTTACTTCAACAGTGCTCAATACGTAGGTAGAGCTATGTAGTAAGTTATAAAATATATAAGGCATAAGCCTGATGAATCCTAGCGTGGATGAAACGCGGAATATTCTGTGTAGCTTAATCGCCATATATATTTTATTACTTACTATATATATATATATATATATATATAATCATAGGGGGGCGATAAGTAGTTAAATGGATTAATCCTAATCTTATAAATACAAGACTGATAATTAAAAAAATTACAAATGGATCCATTTTAAATGTGGAAATTGATCAATCGCACAGGTAAGAAATTCATTTTTATAGTATGAAAAGGTTAGTAATTGCAATTAAGAATAGGAAATGGGATCAAATGTTTGAACATGTCTTCTTCCTAAGATTAAGGGTGGTGGTGTTTGATCAACACTGCTGGGGAGCCATGATATAATATACTGTTTTGTTTTTAAATCCCCGAAACAGTGTTTCATGGTAAACAACTGATGATCCCTTGAAAAATAAATTATTGGTATTATAGTAAATTCGAGAGCGAGTTGATGCAGTGATTGCAGGTGATTAAATGACTTACTGACTAGATGGTTTTCTAACGAATGATAAAAAAAATATTTTTTTTATAGTTTTAAAGGTTAAAAACTTCAAAGACTATACATATATATATATAGTCTTTGAAGTTTTTAACCTTTAACAACTATATATATATATATGAAGTTTTTAACCTTTAAAACTATACAATATATATATATATATGCCAGATTGAAATATCACACATCGCTAGAACATATTCGGTAAAGACCTCCCCCTGAAACCAAATTAAACTATGGTCGTCAGCTCTTAATAATGGCGGGCACTGGCAGTCTTAACCAAAATGAAGTCATCTGCCTTCCACTGTCGGTCATTGTCTGACAGTGGCAGCTTATGGAATCCACTCGTTTCCATAGTCAGCATTGACGATTAGAGTTAGTTTGCGGTGTTTACGTATTGATACTGGCTGGTACTGTCAAGCACTTGTTGCCTTTACAACTGGTAATCACTGGTGTCCATTATGAGTATCAGCCCCCACTAGACTGCACCAAACTTAAATCGTCTGTCTTCAACTCTCCGGTATTGTTAGACATTGGCATCCACTGGCTGTGACTGGTGGTTTTTGATGTTTTGAGACGGTTACTTGCATTTACTTTGGTTTAATTGTGGACACTGGCTGCATTTCCAAATGCCATTGTCGGTTACAGGCGTTTAATGTCGGCCATGATTATCCGCCTCCATCAGACTGCTTCGAAATGAAATTGTCTGTTTCCAATGGGGAGTTCTAATAGCCATTTGCGTGTTACTTGTGTTTGGCTATTTTCGGTCACTATTAATCATGACCACTGCCGAATCCTACTGGACTGCTCTGAAATAAAATGATCTGTCTTCAATATTCTGTAACTCATTCTATTCAGTATTGGTCGTTTGCTTTTATGACGGTGATTGACAGTGATTTTAACATGGTTACTGTCACTTCTTGACAAAGCTGGACTCTGGCGAGAATTGGCAGGAAAATAGCCTGTCTTCTAATTGTCAAGCACTGTCATCGCGTGGCGGGTACGGTCATCAATTGTAGTCATTGCTCTTTTAAGTTGGTTACTGTCACCTCATAGTACTGGCTGACACTGAAGTTTCGAATCTATTACTGGCGTTTTTATGCGGTAACAGCAGTTTTAAGGTGATAACTTGCAGTTACTGATAAGCGTTTGCTGCCTTTACAACTGTCGTTCAGTTGCTGTAATCGTCACTCAAAGGCAACCATGACTAAAGTGTTTTGTTTCAAGCCTGAACAAAGAATGGAGTACTCTATTCTATTTTTCTGCAATCCTCATTTGTTGTCTTGGTGTAAATATGTTTTTATACTTATGCAGAATACGGACCTATGCTATTTTTAGTTATAATGCTCAATTCAAATGTTAATTTGTACGGTATTATTTACGTATGAAAATATTAGTTGAAAGTTCATAATATTTACAAAATGGTGTTGTTTTTATTTTAGCATGATCTGTATTCTCCATAAGTTGTCATTTGTGAAGTGACGACGACGAGAGCTAAGATATTGTTTTATTAAATTGTTAGGTAAAAATACAAATGAGATCACGCACTTTGTAAATAAAAGATGTTGGGTGACTAATTTCTTATCTGCATCTTTTTGAATTGTGAATTCATATGTCAAACGGCCGAATTAAAAATATGAAAAATTAGAATAAGAATAGTTTGCTAGTTTCAAATATCCGAAAGCGACACTGCGAAGTTTTAAAAAAGACGATCTGGCTAGGTCCCAGTTCTATAGAAGCCTTCGCCTCCTTTATAATCTGTTCAAAAAAGGGTACTTGTAAAAAATGTTAACAAGGCACTTCTGTTTAAATGTAAAGATAAGGTAATCTTACATTTATTTGAAAAAAAAATGTTCCGTTCCAATGATCCGATTTTTGTTGTGGGCTAATGTCGTTTAGTTCAGTTCGAGAGAAAGATTTTTACTCTTTAGAAATAGTCTTATTTCGATATTTTTCCTAATCTGCCAAATGTATGCGAACAGCCAATAAAATTGTTCTGAACGTGTGAAGGGATGAGATCCTTATTTTAAGCAGTGAAACCGAAGCATTAGTGTTAAATCTATCAGAATAAAAATAAACACAGACGGCGCTGGTCTAAAAAATATGTTATCTACAGTATATCCTGGTCTCACTGTGGAGAGAGCGAGAGCGAGAGAGAGAGAGAGAGAGAGAGAGAGAGAGAGAGATGGGGGAGAAAATAATTAGTAAGTAAATATCGTGCTAGTACCGTTAAATATGATTTGTTTTAAAATGTGACTCCAAGGAATTACTTTTATTATATATATTATTTCTTATAGAGAAATTCCCGGTAGGTTTATTACGCGCAAGGCATTGCTTATTAGATAAAACTGAGTTTTAAGACCCACTGTAAAATATATTTAAGGATATTTAACGACCAGGTAACGCCAGGTGCTCTGTCTGGTCTTATTATATTGGTCAGGACTTAAATACATATATTTACAAACACAGCGAATTAAGGATACCTTTTGATTTTATATAGATTTTTTTGTCTTTGTTTTTCTCTGTCGATAAGTTGGGTATTTAACACATTGACATTTGTAATGGACACTAACAACTGACTCACTTCTGATATGACAGTTCTTTGTATAGTTATACATAATTCTATTGCATTTTGTGGCTATTAAGTTAATGTCAATATAAAATCCGGTCTCTGTTAAACAATAAATTTTTCACTGAAGAATAACTCATATAAAATGAAGAACTTGAAGAATTTATATATTAAACAAGATGACGGTGACCAATTTGCTCATCCTTGATACGTTGTATATTATAATATTCACTATATAAGAATAATATATATATATATATATATATATATATATATATATATATAGTAAGTTATAAAAATATATATGGCAATTAATTATTATTAACATATATATATATATATATATATGGAGAGAGAGAGAGAGAGAGAGAGAGAGAGAGAGAGAGTAGGTCAAGTCTAGCCGCACTGAAGAATTGGTATATAGCGATACAGTCTGTCTGGGGATGACTATATAAGACTCACTGTTTTAGAATAATAAGGTAATAAATCTGGTCGGCTGCATAATGCGAACTTCTTTGTATGTAAAATAAACAATTGCTTTCTTTAGTTTTGTCTGCGACCTTAAACATACAGAGAACTTCTTTAATCTACATGAAGAACGGAATCAGAGATCACTATATTAAGCACACAGTCATACTTTATTAATTTATATACTTTACCCGAAGCACACACCAGCCCAGGCGTTGCTTTTCAAAAGACACTGAAGTATTCGTTTTTTTCCGATTCCAAATGTTAGTTATTTGTCATTTTAGAACTAGTGATTAGAGGATTCAGTGTTTTACAGAATTTTGAGACAATTATCGATCATATGTTATATAGCCTAAATTCCGATACTACGAGGGGCGTGCAATAAGTAATGCCCCTAGCCTCCTTCCGTTTGTCTGATCTAGCTGAAATTTTGCATGTGCAATGATTTATATCTCTACGGATTATGTTGCAAATTACAGCTTTGAACTAATTGTGGTTCCTGTTTTACAGGTGTTTCTTACTGAGTCAGGTGTGAAATGGAGCTTGTTGAATGTCGAGCAGTGATCCGGTCTTTGTATTTGAAAGGACGCACACCACAGGAGACTTTTGATGAAAAGAAAGAAACTTATGGTGATAATGCCCCATCATAAGACCTTGTAAAACTCTGGCATCGTGAATTTAAACATGGTCAGAAGTCGGATGAAACAGCTCCCAGACCTGGTCAACCCCCTTCTGCCACTGATGAGGCATCTGTCCGTCAAGTTGAGGCTACCATTTTGGAAGATCGGCGCATTACTATTCGCCAAATAGCCCAAGATGTACAGATTAGTACAGGGTCTGTGGAAACTACCATTCATGACCATTTGCATATGCATAAGGTGTCTGCCAGATGGATTCCCAGGTTGCTCACACCATTCCAGAAGCGAGAACGCGTCGAGTGCTCGAGGGTTAATTCGGAGATGTGCCAAGAAGATGAATCAAAATTTTTCAAAAGACGGATTACACAGGATGAAACCTGGGTCCATCACTATGATCCAGAGACCAAAGCCCAGTCAATGCAGTGGAAGCAGTTGGACTCACCACCTCCAAAGAAGGCAAGGGTGCAGTCCGCCGCTGGCAAGGTAATGCTCACAGTCTTCTGGGACCAGGACGGAGTAGTGATGACAGATTTCCTGGCAAAGGGTATCACACTTACAGGAGCCTATTATGCTTCACTTTTGAGGAAATTAAGCGAAGCTATCAAAATTAAGAGGCGATGCAAGATCAGCAAATGTACCCTCCTCCTGCAGGAAAACTCTCCGGTCCACAACTCGCATGTTGCCAGATCAGAAGCACGGGCGTGTAGTTATGAAATCCTTCCCCATCCCCCTACTCTCCTGACCTTGCACCCTCTGACTTTCACCTCTGCCCAGCCATGAAGTTGTTTTTGAAAGGAAAGCATTTCCCAAATGATGCAGCCTTGATTTCTGAAGTCACATCGTGGTTGGAGGACCAACCTGGGGTGTTCTACAAAAACGATCTCCAGAGCTGCATCAAACGATGGGAGAAATGCATATCTCTGGGTGGTTCCTATGTAGAGAAAGACTAATAACTGTGCCAAGCTTCGTTGCTCTACTGCTATGGAAATTGGGTAAGGGGCATTACTTATTGCACGCCCCTCGTACTGCGTCATCAAACACTGAAATCGAATAATCCAAATTATAAAACTCACTATATCTGTCTGTCTCCATTTTCTCAAAGTGCCTCGCCTCCGAGGAGAAAAATTGCAAAGCGGCTCGAGGTGTGTCAACTGAATGCGTTTTATGTGAATCGTTCTTTTATGGGTCTTTAGCAAGTAAACATAGCTGATAAGAGGTTGAAACTGAAAACAAAAAAAAAACAAAAATGAAAGTTGGCAGGCGTAAGTCGACTAAATGTGTAAAGTGGATGCATACGCATATATATATATATATATATATATATATATATATATATATATATATATATATATATATATATATATATTAATACGTCATAGTAAGTTTACTTTTAAGTATTTCTTATCCATAGTTCAAATGCAACATCAAAGACTGGAGCGTTATATATTTTGATTTCCATTCTATCTGATGGCACCCAAATAGTGCTTTTTTACCTTTTTAAATCGCTGTAATATATTGGTTATAATTTAATATATAATAATTAGAATTTGAATAATCACTAAATGTTAAATTTGCATTTTTTTACAAAGGAAAAAAATGTAATTGTTGCTAAATAGAAAAGGATAGGGAACAAAGCATTCAGACAATGAAGTGATATTTCAGCAGGAAACAATAACTGCAATAAAACTTACTTTTCTCCCGCTCTTTCCAATACGGACGCTTACACAGATGCACATTTTATTATGTTTTTCATGAAAAAGAACAATGTAATGTTCATTCCTGATTGTACAAAAAATATTTCAAATATGATTTTCTTTCCTAAAGAAAGAAAGTTTCTTTTATTAATTTTATATTATTTATTGGGTATAATCGTATTCAGAATTGCGCCAAAACGAGAGAAAAATGTGATTAATTCTTCTTTTACCAAGTTTGAGTATATAACGTGCCTTCAATGAGTTTTAGGACATTTTTTATACAGGCATTTAAAATTGTCGTAGACTCTTGAAAATACAATATGTCATTTCTATACATCTTATGAGATGTCTGGCCAATTTTTTTATTTTCACTTCAAACGAACAGCTACAGCAGGAATTGGAATTCCCTACTAAAGCCTGATTGTCACAGCTGGTGATTTAAAAAAAACACAATCCAGATGTAAAGACCATTTAGAAGAACGATATGCAATAAAATTCTGTCTTAAACTTAAAAAAAAAAAACTGCCACGATAATGTATGGAATACTTCAGAGTACTTTTGAACCACCTTGCATGAATCAAGCACTAATTTTTGAGTGGCATAAGAGATTTTAGGAAGGCAGGGAGTGTGTGATGGGATGATGAGTAGGGTTAAAGGAGTAAGGAATACAGAACACCAGAGTTGATGACCAAATAAAAAAATTATGGATAATGACCATCCTATCTCTATAGAGACACAACATGCAGAGTTTGATGTCAGTGTGGGGAATGTACGCCCAATTAGTTGCGAGAAACTGAAGATGCGGAAGATTTGTGCGAAGTTTGACCCAAGATTGTTCAGGGAAGATCACAGATTATTTGACCAGTTTCTCACCCTTCCTAAAGTCCAACCTTGCTCCCTGTGAGTTTTTGATTATTCTCTGTGTTAAAGGAATACCATAGAGGCTCTCATTATGAGAAACATGAGGAAACGAAAGAGGTTGTGGCGAGGGTCATTGACACGCTAACGCAGGAAGACTGCTGATGGGCCTTCCAGAAGTTGTGCGAACGGTACATCAAGTGCATTGCAGTCGGAGGAGATTACTTCGAAGAGAGCTAGAGTTTCATGTGTGTACAGCCAATAAAATTGCCATACGTAAAAATCTAGAAACTTATTGAAAGCACCTTGTGATTATTTTCTCAAATATTTAAGAATTATTACGAATACAACACGTAAAATATTAACTGCAGCTTACCCATCGGCTTACCCATCGGCTCCATGTTCGCCTCACTATTAAAATAACTGTCAACAACGCAGATAGACGCATATCATAATGAACATATTAACAATTAGTTCTATTTCAGAGAGGAAAATGTTGGGGCGGGTGAAAATCCAACTACTCCCAACAGCATTGATGGCGGAAGCATTATCTGTATCCCCGCCAGTGAGACACGATACACGAGACAGTCTGTCTAATTCTTATTTTGATAAATTGGTCTCATTTATCAATTTATTCCAAATTATGTTTGGATATGTAAGGTTTTATTTTTCCATAGAATTATTTGAGGTAAATTATTCGCATACTCTAGAGAGAGTTTATATGTTATTCGGCCAGTATTACAATGAATGAAACTTGATTAATTGTTTTTATATGATTGCTAGAAAAAAATGGCCCATTGGGTCACACCTTGAGTTCGGGTTAAATTGTTTTCTATAAAGAAGTGTTTGGCAAACCAGTCAATTTTTTTTAATTATCAATAATTAAACAGACAAAATTCAAAACCAGGTTATATTGTTATATTTTCGTTGCAGCCGCTTGTCCAATGTGATGTTCAATCTATATAATTTCTAAAAATCAACTTTTGTCATTATCCTGATATATATAGTGACCACCAATCGATCGAAATATGTTTTTGCTAAAGCTTATTAAAATCTATAAAAATCCATTATTTCTGAACAACTTTTGGTTCTATCAGAAAGATAAAACACTGAAGTTAATTGTGTTAAAAACAGAATAATATTATACTTTTCTATAATCTTTAATAGAATTTTAAGTTTTAAATAAAAAAAACGTGTTTGACCCATTTCCTACCGTATGTTAAAAAATATGTTTTTATAGGTTTTCGAATCAATTAAACTAACTTTTTATGTGTAAATAAAATTTACTATGATTGGCTATAAGAATATACAAAAATATATTATATATAATTACGTTACGTTTAAATAAATTAAAATAATTCAATTATTTCGCACGATCTCGTACATTTCAGAAACCATGTGCTTATCATCGCCATCTTGGATTTTAGGTATGGGAGCCCAATCGCGTCTAAATTTTTATTCAAGCATTTTCATGAATGTTAATGTAACTAGACAGGCAAATACATTTTTTTTAAATAATTGAATTAAATTATTACAAACGGCATTTACGGTGAAATATGTTATTTTAAGGTTTATCATTTTTTCCTTCATAATAATTGATCAATCAAGCTTTTAATGTTTCCTAATACTTGTTGTTACTTTTCTATTTTTTACATCAAACATAAATTTTTGACATTATATTTCTTAGTTTTAATATCACAATTAGTCAGTTTTTAATTTCATGATTAAAATCATATTCCCTTTCTAATTTTCTAATTAATAATAACCAATGAGACACACCTTTTTTTCATAAATTAGATCATACTGTATTTTCCCCAATTCTTTATTTCATTGACGTTTTCGATTTGCAGTCAAATAATCATTAAGTAGTACAGCAAATGAATAAAAAAACTTGATAAAAAGACAACTTCGCGAAGTCAGTTAAATTCTAAGGAAACGTTTTCATACTTGTCCATGAAAGACACTTAGAGTTATAATTCTATGATACAAACAAATAGTGCTACCGAATAAAAGTGTTTTACATTAAGAATATTTTTAACACAATAAAAATAGAAACTTGAAAAAAAAAATGAAAATATAATAAATAATATTTTCTGTTATTCTAACAATGTTTGCTTAAATTAAAAATGATGTCTAAATATACGCAACATATACACACATACATATAAATACACACATACATTTTTATTGTCCGATTCTTCTACCGATTCTGATACCTCAAAATGTTCCAATTTTTCCGATTCCCGATTCCGAATCCGATTTATATTAAGCATCCCGATACTTAAAATGATACATTGACCTGATCAAAGGTTTTTCCGATCGTTCTCCATCATACAGGTCTTGGAATATTAAGAGAAGAGACAGTTTTTGTGTTTGCAACAAATTATTTTACAAAGAAAATATTTACCCTGGGCAATTAATTGCGTGATTTGTTGTTCTTGTTATAATTGTTTCTGTTACTTCAACCAGCAATCAAATAAAATAGATGGAAACAAATAAAATAGAAGGAAACAACACCTCGAATACATCACGACTAGAAAATTAAATAGTAAAACGATTACACGTGGTTACGCAGAATAAGAAAAAAGTTCCTTTTTATTTCATCTTACAAAACAGATCTAAAAATAGTTTTACGCGGTCACATCTTAGATTACAAGAAGACACGATATATTTAAGGACGTAAAAAAAAAGGAAATCAATTTTTGCTATTACTGAAGTTGAGCTGTTATTTTATCTTACGCTGAGAGACTTTTTATCACCCTGGACGCCAGCTGCCTTCTTATTAACTGTGTTGGATTAAGGCTGATGACTCTTGAGTTTTCACCTTTTGAACCTTTTCTCTCCGGCCGCAGACTCTTGTCTCTTCAGCGAACTATAATGAAACTGCGTTTACATTTAGGTTTTGTGAATGACGTATGAGACGATATATTTTCCCAGAAGCTCATAAGAAACAGAACAAAAATGAAAATAATTTGTGATCTCTTGGTTTGTTGGTCGAAAATATAAACACACACGCAAGAAAAAAACAAATATTCTTCAGATGCGTCCATTTAAATTGTATTCTTAACGATGAAAATGCAATTTAAAACTTAAGCTTAATATCTCAAACAAAATACTATTTCCAAATTTTACTTGACAGACAGAAGAGAATGTTATTTAAATATAAGTGTGATCCTTCCCCCAAACAAACAAAAAACAGACCGAAGAGATTCTATTTCAAACTTAAGACTGGCAGAAAAGAAAAATCGCATTTTACACATAGGTGTAGCAAAAAAGAAAATGTTATTTCAAACTCAAGATTGACAGAAAAAAGAAAATGGTGCTTTTACATTTGCGTGTGACAGACCGAATAAAATGATATTTCAAAATTAAGCTTGACATACCTACGGAAATTAAAATTTAAAATTAATCATAGCAGACCGAAAAATAATATTTCTATCTTAAGTATGACAGATTAAAGAAAAGTCTATTTTATAAAGCATGCCAGATGTAATGAAATGTAATTTCAAATTAAAGCGGGGACAAGTCGACTTAGTAGCAAACATAATTTTTCTATAGACACGTGAATGCAAGAAACGGTATTTATTAATTACGCCTGACATGCAGACGAAAACGTTATTTGGAATTTAAGCATGCCAAACAGATAAATAAATAGAGTATTGTATATAGATATCCGGAGGAATTTAAAGATAAGACATGCCAATTTCGTCTGAGCGTTTATTGTTGCAAATTTTATTAAAAGATAAGCATTTTTTTAGAACTACATAAACGCATTTAAGATGCCTAACTTGAATATGGACGATTAAAGACGGGAATTATATTCCAGCCTAAAGCGTTATAGACTAAAGGTGATAACTGCTTATACGATGGACGTATATAAACGGATTTAATTGAATGTTTTGGGAGAAAACCCTTTCTGAACATACACTTACATACTTTGCCCTAAAAAAATAAGAAATATTATTTGCAACACAAACACTCAACATCAATAAACAGGAGATAATAGATCGTGAACCATAAGCCTTGCCCATAGCATTCTAAAGCACGCCAATTTCTTTCGAAATGACTTTATTGGGCAGATAATATTAGCAAATTTCTCATATGCTCAATGCCAGACTATTGTCTGTACCAACAATGGAAATATTTAAGTAGAATATTTGCAGGGTTAATTTCAGCACAGAACAAAACGCCAAAAGCACCACGCAAAGAATCAAATGATGTATACAGAAAAAACATCTTCAATGTGTATAGAATTACGCACGCACACACACACACACACGCATATATATATATATATATATATATATATATATATATATAGATATACATATACATATATATATATATATATATATATATATATATATATATATATATATATATATATATATATATATAAATTTGTCGTGGTTTGATCTGTTGGGTTTCGAGCCTGAATAAAGATAGTTGCTTGTCTAGCTGCACTGATGAGCTGTGAAACAGTACTGTATGTGTATGACTATATGTATATATATATATATATATATGTGTGTGTGTGTGTGAGAGAGAGAGAGAATGTGTGTATGTGTCTGTGTGCGTGTGTGCGTGTGTGTGTGTTCTGGTAAGAGTCACCTAATTAGAATACGTGGAGTGCCAACCATATAAATGTGGTTGGTACCGTAAAGACGGGAGCGTCCCAATGAGAGACCCTACAAGAGACCCAAGGAGAGATTCAGAGAGACAACGAGATCGAGAGTCGACGACTTCTCAGCCGGCACCTTCTCTAGGGACGGTTTCCCCGTGACCTATACCAATGGACTCTATGTAAATATTGTATATATTTTCTTGCTCTCAGTATATCCGTTCAATTTTGCTTTTGTGTTGTAGTTATTTATTTCCATGTGTTCAGTCAAGTTTCAACAACACACACACACACATATATATATATCTAGAGAGAGAGAGAGAGAGAGAGAGAGAGAGAGAGAGAGGAAGAGAGAGAGAGAGATTAATTAACAGAGTAACTATTTCACTCGATCACATTTTTTCAGAAAGGCTAAACCATTAAACCAGTACAAGCATAGGCACAAAGACACACACACGTGCGTGCGCGAACACACACACACAAACATAAATATATGTATAAATATATGTATATATATGTGTGTGTGCAACAATTTTTTATCAAATAAAGTTGATGTTTGATACTTACAAAACATTATTTCCAAAATAATAAAAATAGTACATTTTACAGCTTTATTTAGTTCACGGGCAATCAATATTCGTATGTAAGAATTAATTATTTCTTTACCTGCATTAATCACAAAAAAAGCAGAAAATTCTCAAAGAACGAAATGCATAGCGATGTAATATGACACATTTAGGAAGAAGTAAAGAAAACTCCTATCGAAAAAAAAAACTGATACGACTCACTCTATTGTTTTCAATAGTACTAGTCTACCTGTTGACCCTTTAAGGGTATGATGAACACTGTTCAAAATAAAAAGTGATTTTGAGATTATATTGTTTTTTTTATTGTCTTAATGAGATTTTATAGTGATGAGTAAACAAAATAAAACTCAGGAACCCCCTTAGCCGTACTGCAAGCAATAATTAAAATTAAGGAGGCCCTACAAAAAGCACTACTAAAACCAAGTTTATACCTACTCCTCTCCTTGAAGAGAAAAAATAAATTGTCGGAATCCACAGGGTCTCTACTAAAAGCAGTAAATATGGTTATAAATAGCATTATAGTTATATATTGTATATTTATATTTAAACCAGTTTTTTTTAAATTAAAGTGGGTTAAAATACATTTATCTGTAAGGAAAACACGTTAAAATAAGTTAAAACAAAAACTATTTGTGTATGCTTTGAATAGCAGTTGTTTTTAATATCAGACTTAATATAAGGCGGTCATGAAATAGGTACGTAGACGAATTTTGGAAACCGTAAGTAAGAAACCGGATGGACGATTTAAACGCCCAAGCAAGAAAGCTGACCTGAGTTTTATAATAATAATAATAATAATAATAATAATAATAATATATATATATATATATATATACATATAACAACAAGTAGTTAATAAAAAATGTTAAAAACACTTCGAAAAAGAGTTTAAAACATATTTCATTTTAAAAAGGAAGCAGAAAATAAGTGGATTGTCCTTCATCCGCGGAGTGTCGAAGAAATACTTTCCTTCTAATCAGAGGGTAGGATTTAGCAAAATGCGGGATCAGGTTTTGCTTGCAAATGCATGTTCTGAAACTACAAGTAAGTCAAAGATCTTACTATATAACAAAAAGTGAAGCAGAGGGAATATGGTGAAGAAAAAGGTGGTTTCACGTGAATCGATAGTCTGATGAAGGGTAAAATAGCCAATAAAGGTAAATTCCAAAAATCAAAATTCAAAAAAGTTTGTTAAGTTTCCATTTCCACCAGTAAAATCAAATGGAATCGCGTAATTGGAAGATGGTCCAAAGTAATCCAAAAGGCAGAAATCTGTGGAATAATTCACAAATGGAGGCAAGGAAAAGATGTGCGTAGAAAAAGAATTTGAATAGACTGTCAAGGCTGGGCTAATATTATAAGCTCTATTTCCTATTTGGTTTTATCGAGCTTTTACATTTGGTTTAGATTACTTTATAAATATTAACTCTTCAATATTTATAATATACTTTAGTTTTGCCATCTTGAATTATTTTGATAAACATAACTGTAATACTTATATATATATATATATATATATATATATATATATATATATATATATATATATATATTAAGTAATTCTCTACTGTTTTTATTTTATTTAATATTTTAATATAAACTCTATTTTTCAATTCATTGTGACTTGAATATAAGATCAATCGATCCAGTGTTCTTAGAAGATTTAAAGGAATCGTATAAAATCGTAATTTTTGCTGAATCTAATATTGTTGCTTTTAACAGTATGTATTTATACTTTCTTGCATCCATATATTAACACTCCCATCATCCTTATATATATATTCTTAAATACATAGAAGTAACTTGAGGATCCTTCACACTAGGACTATTACCTTTTATTTTTACTATAGGCTTACGATAGTCTTGTATCTCCAGAATCCAATTTCAAGGACGTTACATGGACAGCTTCTAAAATCTGGACATTTGTCTCTGTTTTCCCTTTAACATATGCTATTTTACTCCTCATCATATGTGTGATGTTTCTCTCTTACTCCTTATTATATGTATTTCGATTATTTTGATCCTCCCATATCCCTTTTCTTTTGTGATTTTAGTACTCCTTATTTATTTATTCCGTGTTGATATACACTTATATATTTTTATTCTTTTACTTTGATTCATTTTACTAAGGATTCTCAATGTTTTTATATTTTTTAAATTTATTTTCCATTTCTAATATAATTGCTCTTTAACCAGTTTTTGTCTTAATATCTTTATATTTGTACGGTGATGGGCGTTTTGACATTGTCCAAATACCTAAACTCAATTTGTTTACACAAAGAGCATCGCATTGTACGCTAATGGTAATTTGTATATTACTTCCCAAGGGAGCATTATAGTCATCCACATACAGTACTGTTTTGCTGATTCACAGCTCATGCTAGACAAGCAACTACCTCAAGCCAGGATCGAAACCCGACCGCCCAAATGACAGTCGGAGTTTCTAATCGTTGCGCTATATATATATATATATATATATATATATATATATATATATATATATAGAGAGAGAGAGAGAGAGAGAGAGAGAGAGGGGGGGGGAGAGGTAGTTGCTTGTCTAGCCGTACTGATGAGCTGTGAATATATATATATATATATATATATATATGCGTGTATGTGTATTTACTCATCGTAAAACAATAAAGTAAGAATTTTTCTACCCAAATCTACCCCAAACTAAAACTTTACGTAGTTATAGGTTATATATCCCTATTAGTATACGAATTGGCTGACCGAAAACTTTAAAAATAATACCATCTGAATAAGACATTGGTAATTATATTTCTAGAAGTCATTCAATTGATTAAATTCCTTTACTTTTCAATCGTTTGAAAGAAGAGAAACTAGAAAGTTTAAAGTATCTAGGATTTATTAGAAGCGAATGTTTGATTACATTTCTCCCAACCATTTTGTTAAACTCCTCTCTAAGCGAATCAGTGACGCCGGCCATTAGTTCACTTGAAATGAGTTGAGTCGATTGAAAAGGCTATCGTTTTAAAAGAAAGGTGGAAATGTCTGCAAATGGACACCGACGTTGGACGGACGGCGAGGCTTCCTAAATCATTGATGAGGACGGAAATAAATGAATGCCTAACGACGGAATCATTAATGGAAGTGTCGTAAAAAGGAACCGGAAGTAATCAGTTGAGACGGCCACGGTGTAGAGAAGAATTAAGTCGGAAGTAAGAAGACCATCGCAACGAACTCCGCCATTACGACAAGAGACTGTCGGTAAATAGCTGAAATGACAATCCTTTACACACTTTGAATATACGCAGATCTATGCAAAATTACGATTTTGCATAGACATCAGCGTAAAGTTTCAGAATGATTTATTTTTGATTCTGTGTTTTTGTTAAATATACAAACGAATCACTGCTTATCAGAGTCCAATTTATTTACATTGGACTTGAAAACATTCATGTAGTTCTTACAGAGGAAGTAGCCTCGTTTTATTGTGTCCCACTAACCGCCGATAAAAAAAAAACATTTCTCGTTGATGTTCCGTTTAGTTAAGGTATACAGAAATAAAAAATATAATCACATTTATTGTAGCTACGTTTTTACATCAGGAACTACGGATTGGAGCTCAATTGAACAAATACCATACAAATAACGATATTGTTATATAATGATCCGTTACATAACAGCCCATTACTTACTCGTATAAATAAAACGAGTGTATCTCTCTCTAACTCTCTCTCTCTCTCTCTCTCTAACTCTCTGTCTGTCTGTCTGTTTGTCTCTCTCTCTCTCTCTCTCTCTATATATATATATATATATATATATATTGAATCATTCTTTATTCACCTGTATTTACTTTTTATATATATATTAAACCTTATTTAAGAAGCTCTATGTAATGTGAATGTAATGTAAATATAATGAATAAATGACAATTTTAAACGTTTCATATAATTTGAGTGGCTATGTAAACGTGTGTAATAGATTATAACGATTGATGTTATTTGGGTAAATATGGATATATTAATTATACATAATAAATTTACTAATAACTAAATGGAGCATTTCTGGAAGATTATACATAAATTAATGTAATTTGTTAATATGATCATGTGGATTTAGTGACTTTACGTCTAAGTTTAAAATGGCTTCATGTAAGTAAACTATGAAAGTTTTTGCAGCTTCTCTTCCAATTTTCGGATTTTTTAATCATGTCCAATCATGTTAATCATGTAATCATGTTTTATTTCCTTTTGCTGGATAAGGTTGTTGCTATTTCTTCTGATGGGTTAAGGGCAGAATAGATTCAGTGATTGATATCATGCAGAAGTGAATGATTTTATGCTACGAAACAGATAATGTCAAGAATTGTAAGTGTTAACTAAATTAAAGGAATAAATTGTAAGATAGTAAACATCATAAAATTTGGAATATAGATTTTTGTCATTTATCCATTATATATATATATATATATATTATTTGGGGTAAACAGTTACATATGATCGCTACAAATAGCCATCCGTTTCAGTCAAAGAGACTTCATCAGGCGACCTGGAACCTCTCGACGCCAAAAAGAAAAATGAAAAATAGGATAGATTAGAGAGAAGTTAAGGAAAAACTGCATTTTTCATTTTTCTTTTTGGCATCGAGAGGTTTCAGGTCGCCTGATGAAGTCTTTTTGACTGAAACAGATGGCTATTCGTAGCAAACATATGTAACTGTTTACCCTAAATAATAAAAAAAATATTGTACTCTTTTTATTGAGCACTATTTAACAACCTCGTTGTCCTCATTAGTTCTGACTTTTGAACACCTCAAACCTGAATATATATATATATATATATATATATATATATATATATATATATATATATATATATATATGTTATGAGAAAAATAGAAAAAACCGAATGAAATTATTAAAAAATCAACGTTTCGTCCTTATTTCAGAGGACATCTTCAGGATAATTGAAATAAAAAAATAAAAATGTAAGAAAAGAAAAAGTCATAGATCGTGCGAAAAAGACAGTTCTTGAACCCTACCCATGTCGGGAAGGACAAACATATGCGTGCGTATGGGAAGGTTGGGTTGTTCGATGTCTATATATACACTTTTAAAAATGCGTTAAAATAAATATGTACATTTTTTTTCTGTAAACTTATTCATTTTGTTGAAATATTTAAGGAAAAACGGTTTAGCCAGGATCTGTTTTGATATTTTGTTCTTTGATTATTATTTTCCCTATGCTAGGGGTTAAATGGTAGAAGCCTTTTCTTTGCGTAATAGTATTAATATTCAATATTAGTGCTGATTCTAAAAGTCTTCTTTTAGCTCTATCTATTACGTATTTAATAATTTTCGCTTGATCTAAATTAAATGAGTGATCGTGTTCTGCACAATGGCAAAAGAGTGCATTTAGGGCGTTACCATTCCTTATATCTCTTCTGTGCTCGTTAAGTCTTAATTTCAATTTTCGCTGTGTTTCACCTATGTACGCTTGTTGACAGTTGTTACATGGGATGGAATATATACCGGCATCGGATGTGAGGGTTTTGGGAGAGTGCTTGGTAGTTTTTAATGTCTGTTTTATGGTTGAGGAAGTTGTTTGTATCAGGTGAAAACCAAGTCTATTAAGAGTGTCGTAGAGTTTTGTATTTTTGGTGTGGGTGGGAATGAAAAGATGTCTGTTTAATAGTGAAGTATTTGTTTTATTTTTCTGTGTGTTTATGTTATAGTGTATTTTCGTAGCTTTTTTCTTTGAGTAAGAAATGAAATAGGATGGATACTGTAGTTTTCTTAAAACATTCGCAATATATTGAAATTCATCATTAAGATATTGGGGACTGCATATTCTAAAGGCACGCAAGAAAAAAACAATAATCATGCCCGTCTTTATTTTATCATTGTGGTGCGAGTAGTAATGAATATAGTCGTTTTTGTGTGTGGTCTTTCTATGTACTTTGAAACTCAGATCGGTTTCTGATCTGATGAGGAGTATGTCTAGAAAAGCTAGGGAGTGGTCTTGTTCGGATTCATGTGTAAATTTTATAGATGGTTCCACTGAATTTAATTTATTTCTAATTGGTTTTATTTGTGTGTTTTTAGGGCGAAAAATAAGAATGTCATCTATATATCTAAAATATGTGGAGTTTTTAGGAAGTCTGTGTTTAAAAGAGTTGGTTTCTAAGAATTCTAAGAATAGGCAGGCTAGTACACCACTAAGGGGGTTACCCATAGGGAGTCCAAATTTCTGTCTGTAGTAAGAATTATTAAACTGAAAGTAGGTTCTATCAGTGATGAGTTTTATGATTTGTATTAGTGTATCTGAGGAAAAAGGTAGGTCGGCTTTAATTTTGATTAAGTGCTTGTGGAGTAGATTAAGGCATTTTTTGATTGGAATATTGGTGTAGAGGGAAATTATGTCTAAACTATGTATGGTTTTATTTTGTATGTCCATATTTTTTATTCTATTTAGGAGGTCACCAGAGTTTTTGATATGTGAAGTGCTGATGGTGCCCATTAGTGGAGTTAAAATTTGGGCAATAGCTCGTGCTAATTTATGGGTGACGCTTTCAATGTTAGATACTATAGGGTAGGATTCAAGAACTGTCTTTTTCGCACGATCTATGACTTTTTCTTTTCTTACATTTTTATTTTTTATTTCAATTATCCTGAAGATGTCCTCTGAAATAAGGACGAAACGTTGATTTTTTAATAATTTCATTCGGTTTTTTCTATTTTTCTCATAACATAACGTCAACCACCGCTGGTATTTTTTCATTCCTTATACATATATATATATATATATATATATATATATATATATATATATATATATATATATATATATATATATATATACACCAGTGTCTCTTTAAATGTTTATACGACATGTATGTTACGGAAGTTATGTCTTGTGTGTGTATACAATATACAGTCCTTACAATATATGTGGAAATATACCGCCATTATCTTTGTGTGTATTTACCATATTCATATAAATGACGTGTATATAAAACGTGTAACATTAAATATGGCCCAACGGGTATATATAATATATATATATATATATATATATATATATATATATATATGCACTGCTATGACCTTCTTTTACTGTTCCATATATATATTTATATATATATATATATATATATATATATATATATATATATATATATGGAACAGTAAAAGAAGATTATAGCAGTGCATTGCTATAGCTTTCCTATACTCCTCCATATTTACTTACGAGCAATTCTTCAAGCAAACTACCTTTCTCTATTATATATTAATATATATGCATATATATATATATATATATATATATATATATATATATAGATACACACACATAGATATACATATATGCATATGAGTTCCAACCGCAATACAAATAACGTATAATACTGTTGAGAGAGTACGTGATGGGCGGGTTTTCATATTTAATAAAACAGTTCACAAAATATATAGCTATTCCCTTCATTGTAGTAATATTACAATGCATAATCACTCATTTCCAATACTTTTATTAATTAATAAATGAACTAAATTAATAACTATACCAACTAACAACCGGTACACTTCTACTTCATAACGATACTTACCGAAAAACATCGATGAATAGGTCAGCATAAAAAATTTACTTAAGTTAAGGAGGGAGCCACCCTCCCTCTACTCCTCAGCACTCTTTCAAGCGTTTCCGTTTAGTACTAAACTAAACGAACGAAAACACAATATGCCACTAACTGGATAAAGGTGAGTGCTCTTTTTTACATATAGGTCACCACTCATCAAGGCCCGGAAGACACTCGGGGATAAGGGTTATTGCGTGTATAGTAATCAATGCTCTTTGCATACTTACTAATTAAATATCCAAAAACGATTAACTAAAATAATCTATGTAGCTTACATGCTTATAAATGGAAGGTTGATATATACCTACCAGAAGTATTATCGTAAAGTAGCGTTATATCAGGGAACTAAAACACACACTTGATTTTAAGCGATAACTAGGTACTCTAACTAGATGGTTTATATGACGTGGAAGTTCTACCAATAAAGATGCATCTGTATATTATGTATTTTTCCGCATGTATATGATCAGAAAAAAACTATCCCAATAACGAAGCATACAAACTTATAAAATATATTACATATACTAGTATCGAGGAAAAAATAACAACGCAGATGACAGAATGACAACTATTGAAATTAAGTTTATATATAGCTAAGAAAACTTATGCCTGTATAATTACTTTGAACTCGTTAAATTGAAATAATGTAACTCCTGTGATACCACCTATATTTAAATCATATTATTAAGCCTGTATATATGTTTACAGGTTGTTAATTTGATCATGTAGACGTATACTATTTTGAAATAAATAAATAAAAACGAGAAATAAATAAATAAAAGCGAGAAAAAAATGAATAAATAAATAGAGCTTACCAGTGAAATTAGGAAGATAGGGAATGCGCCTCGGCGAAAGATAAACCAGTCAGAAGTGTGAAATAGGGAAACAGCACTGTATAGAATATAACTTCAGATCAAAGCAAACACTTAGGCCAAAAAACAACCGTCTAGTTAAAATAAAACTGGTAGTTCCCCGCTGTTACAGCTTGACCCAACCGGATTGTATTTTTCTTCTTTTCCCTCTCTGCAACTCCTATTACCTTTCTGTACCATACCTCCCCTAAACCACGACTGTTCGCATTCGCAAACTATAGCCCCCTCTTCTTTCAGAGTGTAAATTACACTCGGATATATTTTTTATATATAAAATTAGCGAAACGACATCGCTTGAATATTCTCCACAATGTTTATGATTTTTCTTTCTTTGAAAAAGAGATTTATCTCGAAAATTTGAAAAATGCCTACCATCTTTTACAACGGATTATTTAGCTATAAGATATGTTATAATTATTGAAATTTCTTCAATGTTTATATTATTCTTTTACTTCATCGAATCGTCTCTACGGTGGGTTTTTTACATAGGCATCACCACTTATCAAGACAAAAAGGTCACTCGAGGATAAAGGTTAAAGAGTGTACAGTAGAAATTGGACAATATAGTAATCATTAGTAATGGAAATTCGGTAAATTTGTTAACTTATATGGAACGGTTCATTAAGAACTTGTTTACGTTAGACTTGAAGACAACCATATTGTAGTCAGCCGGAAAGCAAGAAAACGGAAGACAATTCCACAGTGGTACAGTTCTAAGAAAGAAACTATGTTCATGGAATCTACGTTTAGGTTTATGCACAGATAAAGTGTGTGGGGGGAATTATTAATAGGGTTTTCAGCTAGACGAGTGTTTCATGTGAAAGTTTGGCGAGGGGGGATCATAGACTGAAGGTCAGTCGAACACTTTCCATGAAAATAACGATACAGGAGAGACAAACACGCAGCATCTCTTGTGTGAGATAGAGGTTGCAGTGAAGAGAAAAGGAAATATACGAGGCTACGAAGTCTATTTTGAACTCTATCAAGGCAGGACAAGTCCTTTCTAGCAGTTCCTGTCCAGATGTGGTAACAGCATTCCACCATTGGACGTACCTGGGTCTTATAAAGATAGAGAATTGCATCAGCAGTGAGATATCTACTCGATCGACAGGAGGATTCCACCATTTTTCCAGCGGAGTTAGCAACAGATTTGATGTGCGTGTTCCATTTAAGATCAGGAGTAAAGGTCAGGCCCAGAAGTTTGTCAAAACTTAAGGCTTCCTCAAGACGAAAGCCATTCATTTCAATTGATGCCAGATGTGGATCAGAACGTTGATGATGTAAAGAGAGAAGCTTGGTTTTAGATGCATTAAAAGCAACCAGCCACTCCTTTCCCCATTGTACCACGTGCTCAAGATCAGATGAGAGAGAATTGGAGAGAACTTGGTCGTTTACTGTCTTAGATGTTCTACCATTAATGGTAGTGTCATCAGCATAAATGTCTACAAATGATGTAAGGATGTGATTTGGAAGATCAATAATGTAGATCAGGAAAAGAGTTGGGCCCAGGATGGACCCCTGAGGGACTCCAGCATTAATACTGTGAGCTTCTGCTTTTTGCCCATCAAAACCTATCAGAAAAAAAAATGATTTAATAATTGAGAAGACATTTCCAACTATACAATAGCTAGAGATCTTGTGACGTAAACCTTTATGTCATGCCCTATCAAATGCCTTTGATTTGTCAAGAGGAATTGTCCTAGAAAGGCTGCCTCTGTCAAGAGATTTGCTAATTCTATGAGATATAACTGTAAGCACAGTTGCTGTAGATCTAGCAGAACGGAAACCATATTGTGTGTCACTAAGAAGGCTATTTTTGCTGAGATGGTTGATTATTTCTGCATGACGCACAGGAGACTTATTGGCCTGTACTAATCGGGGGATGAGCTATTACCTGAATTCTTAAATACAAGGCATACTGATGAAATTTTCAGGGTGATGGGAAGCAATTCCCCTTAAGACAACGTTTAAACAGTTTTGCAAGTATGGGCGCTAGTTCTGGTTGAAGTTTTTGGAGTACTATAATTGGAATACCGTCAGGGCTGGTTGCTTTACTGGAATCAAGGTTTTTGATTAGCTTGGCAATATCATGTACAGATATATGTATATCACATAGCATGTTTTCTGATACAAGAGGAAATATTGGGGGTTGGCAGCCTTGGTCGCAAAGGGTAGAATTAACTGCAAAGTTCTTGGCTAAGAGTTTGGCTTTGTCTGATGCTGACGAGATTACCTCAGGTCCATTGATGATAGTTGGGATAGATCACACGCTTCTGTTCAGGATTCTGTTTTCTATTTGCTAAAACTGGTGGGAACCAAGCCACTGCTCAGCTACTTTGGACTTGACGGACTGAGCATACAGCTCTCTTGCGTTATTTATTACTTTCTTACAATGATTGCTGGCAGTCCTGAACGCGGCTTTAGTTTCCATACAAATTGTATTATCATGTCTTCAAATAACTCCTTTCATACTATACACAATGCATCAAGCAATTAGCAAGCTACATTTTTCGGCAACGAGGCCCTGTTGCGGGAGCTCCAGGGTTTTGCGGAGAATGTCACTACCCCCTAGTCGTTGCAGTGCTGGGTCATCCTTGGGCAAGGTGTAGTACCCACTAGCCCCCCCCTATTTAGGGTCACAAAAATCCAAGCCTGGTCAACGATGCTCTTGGCGGATGAGGAAAGAATCCCAGCAGCTTGCGCAGCGAATGAACCAGCACCGCAGTGCCGACCCGGTCAACAAGGGTGATGTACAACTCGACTTGGGTCTGCCTTAGCCATCGGATGCGCCTGATAGCATGTGTGCAGACTGTCCTGACCAGTCCTTGCCTCTGTACTTTTGCTTTCAGTGGAGAGGGTGCTAGCAGTGCTGAGCAAGCTGCTTATGCCTACTTTGCCTAGGCTGGGAGAGAGGTTAAATCCTGCGGCGATGGAGTGAGGACGTACAGGCAGGTTTGATGAACTGGAAGCCGCGGCGTGATCTCCGCACTCATACGATTGGAGTATGATGGTCGTGCTTTTGCTGGAACCGTCATCGTCGAAATCGACGGATTGCCCAAGAGAGGAAGCAAAAAAAAAAAAAAAAAAAAAGAAAATAGTGCGAGGAAGATTCTGCAATGCGTAATGGGTGCCTCGAACTATGGTAGTACACCATCCATAGTTTATTCCATGAAGCAAGACTTCCTTTCTAGCAGGCGGTGTGTGACAATTATGTTTGTTAAGTGCTGAGAATTAAATAATAGGCTAAGAGTAAATGGAGTTGTCGATGAGTGGAAATAATAATAGGTATAATTATTGGGAAGAGCGTAGCTGATAATTTGTATAATATGATATTGGTATGATTAGTGCATCGCTGCTATCATCTTCCACTTCATCGGATTCTGAAGTATAACATCCTTCCTCAGATATGTTTGCTTCTCATTCACAAATGTAAATCAGATTATGTTTTTATCAATTACAATCGTTCACTTTAGGTTATATTTTGCACGAATCTTAATTTTCCTTGTCTGTTTTTTTTTAAGATATCCTTAAAAATTGTTTATTTTATATCAATGTTTATAAGAATTAAGCTTGTTCGGTTTAGTAGATTTATATACCTTAAAGCTTACAATATCTACAGGGTAGTCAAAAAGTCAGGTAACATTTTAAAGAAAAACGATATCCTTTACATAGCCCCAAAGCCAGAAATCAGGAGAGGTAAGATCCGGAGATCTGGCTGGCCATCTAACTGGGCCACGGCGACCAATCCATCGTTGTGGAAAAATTTCATCCAAGAAATAATATCAAACGAATAGAGATTATAATGGATCATATTGTTTTTTTTTTCTACCTTTTACATGGTACCTGACTTTTTGACCACCCTGTAGTTTCTCATTGAGACATAATCTAGAAAGGTTATCTAAAAATAGATATTTTCGATTATCTTATGTTTTTACTTTTAAATTCTGAACGCCATTCATTATTCTTAAATTACTAAAAATAAATAGAATATTTTGCTTTTATTGCATTTTTTTTTCAATTTTCACCCCAAACAAGGCCCAGTGCCGCTTTGATGTAGAGGGCTACTATCTGGGACATAATTTATTGGGAAAATATGCAGCGAGCTGAGCAGCTAGATGTCTGTTTACATTACACATGAACTTCTGCATGTCAGTACAGTCAGGGAATCAGGAACTCGGAAAAGAATTCCAAAGTCTAGCAGACCTAAAAAAGAACGAATTAGATTATAAGGTTTTCTTAATCGAGGGTTTTCTACTGTGTAGTGATGGGATTTTGCTGCTACGGGTTTGTCGGGGATACTTACGTCAAGGGATTACAAGGGTTTGTCGAAGAACTTATCATTAAAGTACTTGTAAAACAGGCGGAGGGATAAAACATTTCGTTAATAGCACAGCGGTTGAAGCCTAGTTGATAGTGTGGGACCTATTAGGTTGGAGACTGTCTTTTGAATCCTTTCTAAGGAGGAGATCCTTTACAATGCACTCAATGTATCTGTCCAACTCATGTTCACCCTGAACATAAAACCGAGGAGTTTTTAGGAAGTACTTTCAGGTAATGCATCAATAGCCATGGCTATTAGCGGCTGAGAAGTTGTTTTGTATTTATTAATTAGAAAGGAGCTTAGTCATAGCACCATGGAATGTGACCATCCATTTTGTCCTCTAGGGTTTCCGCTATTGCCATGGTTACGTGTTCATACATTTTCCCCTCGTGCCTGTTATAGAGCGTGGTGTCCTCATCAAATATACCCATCTCCGAGACAATTTTATCAGGGAGATTATTTATGAATATCAGGAATAATAGCGTCTAAGGATCGACCCCTGAGGGTACACCCGCATTTATATTATATTCTTTAGACGACGATGATCGAGGACAACCTGGATTCTTTTTTTTTTATTTAAGAAAGATTTAACTGTTAAGTATTCGTCCGGAATACCATAGGATCTGCTTTTCATGAGAAGACCATCGTGCCATATCCTGTCAGAAGCCTTAGATATATCGAGGGTTACTGCCCTACCTTCCCCTCCGTTCTTCAGTGCATGATATATACGTTCAGACATGTTCAGTTAGAATATCTGCAGAACAACGGGCTTGTCTAAACCCATACTGTTAGTCAAACAGAAGTCTTGCAGCTTTGAGGTGGTGGACTAGAGCTTGCTTAATTATGGACTCAAACATCTTGTCGAAATGGGTGAGGAGGTTAATGGGACGATAATTTAATAGGTCAGTTGTTTCGCCAGATTTATTATAAACTGGGTATACAAAAGCAGTTTTCCAACCAGCCAGGAAAGCAGATTCATTAAGGCATTTGTTGAAAAGTTTGGAGAGAACTAGAGCAACCTCTGCAGCGCATTTTTTAAAATAAAATTCTAAAATGAGATTAGTTCCATATGCTTTTGAGGTGTCTAGGTCTTTGTGATATCATATACGTGTTAAGGGGTGATTTTCAGATCATCAAAAGAAAGTCTGGGGAGGCAGGAGTGGTTTGCTGGGTCCAAAGTAGAGTTGCAGGCAAACCCCGGGCAAGCAGATTAGCCTCCTCGGTAATCGTGCAAACAACTTCAAGATTGTTGGATAGAGGGAGAATTCGGTTTCGATTCAAGCTGATGCACCCAAGTCATATGAATATTTTTTTTAATTGCAATTTTATAATATATAAAATCGTAAGAACATTAACTCTATGATAATATATACGAAATCTGCAAGAATCAAAATAGCATATTTAAGCGTACTTTATGGCCGTGCTACGCCTGACGTTCTTCCTAGTTTAGATAAATATTTTACAGTTTTAACGAAAGAGCTACAATCACCTTAAAAACCGACCCTGGTGTCTAACTTTGTCCCGTGAGGAGGCATTGTAAATAGGTACAATAATATCAGAGCGTCGCAATTTACGGTGAATATTTACAGAATACCAACACCAATATATTGCATATGAATGAGTCCCCTATGAAATTTCCACACGTCCCGCTATTTAGTATTATTAATCTTCTTCTTCTTCTTCTTCTTCTTCTTCTTCTTCTTCTTCTTATTATTATTATTATTATTATTATTATTATAGAGGCAGTTGACATGATCGATGGTATTATTAACAGTGTAGAATGGCATGCATATTCAAACATGTGTTCTATTTCTAACTTCATTCATAGTTTGGTCAAAGGTTATCTTCCACAACAAAATTGACTGTTCACCTTTCCTCGCGTTTCCCTCCCACGTCTTCCTTTGGTTTTGTTGTCCCAGCGCGTATCATGATACTATTCCCTCGGGAAATAAATCTGGAATATACAAGTAACAACACCCTGGGAATATGGAACAAACGAAAATTGTTTGATGCAATGATTTAATTTATTCAAAGCTGAAATATCACGCTGTATGCCTTCCTTTCTGTTTGATTTAGAAATATGCACAAAAAATGCAAAGTCGAATGAAATTACGCCTCGATACAAGAAACGGATCACGTTCTCACTTTCTGTCGCATCTCTCTTTCGCTTTAGACGTACAGATAACAACAACAACAACAACAACAACAACAACAACAATAATAATAATAATAATAATAATAATCGCAAGTAAATGGTTATTAATTTGTAATGTGAAAGTGCCTAGTGTTCTGCTACATCTACTACTACTACTACTACTACTACTACTACTACTACTACTACTAATAATAATAATAATAATGTAATATCGACATCGATTAGCACTACACTAGATCGTAGAAAACTGTCTAGGAATATGATAAGACCGAGGAGAGAAAGCACTAACTAGACCCCCACTAAATGGGTATAAAGAGAACTGGGACCTTTATGAAGGTTTAGTGCCACACTAATAATAATAATAATAAGAAGAAGAAGAAGAAGAAGAAGAAGAAGACGAAGAAGAAGAAAAAGAAGAAGAGTGATAAGAGTAAAAATGATAATGGTCTTGAGTTAAATATACCAAAGCTAACATAGAGAGAATCCATACAAACAGTAAATGTAGACTGTGTAGACAAGAAGACGAGACAGTAAAGCACAGAATACATAGCGGAGTGATAAAATTGTCGTCATTGAAAGGACAATATGATTCGATTTCCATTACTAGTTAGCAAGTTGTGTACAAATCCCAAGAGAGATAGGAGAAGGAGAAGTGCTTTCCAACACCCTGGAAAACCTAATCAGTATGCCCTGTATTTAAGAATTCAGGCTTGGCTTCAGAAAAAGTGCTATAACGTTGTACCATTCTCTCATTGACTCTTCTCCTCTCCCGACCTGAACCCGCTCAAGTACTTCGTTTGTTCATACGTCGAGAACATCATAAATATGAACTCCCACAAAATTAAAGTCAGCCTCATCGCGGCCATCCGTCGAGTATTTGCCGAGCTCCCGCTGGCGCTTGTGGAAAAGACATGCTCCCAATTCCGGGCGCTTAGCGAGACGGTGATTGAGATTAAAGGCGGCTACATTGAATAGATGTCAGCTCTACTACATAATAAAGTTACCTGAATTGATTTTTTTTTTCAATAAAAATGTTAAAATAAAGCTGTAGTGTTGTTTTCTTTAAGGCAACAAATTTATCGTCCCACCCTGTAAAGTAAATGAAACAAACTAGGCGATGAAAATAAAAAGAACGACACCAATGAAATCATCTGAGCAAGGAGACCAGATGCCATAAAAATCTACAGTAAAAAAGGAAACCGACAAATTGATAATTCTAAAATCATACTAGATTAGAGAAAGGAAGATAAAAGAGGACAGAGAAACGAATCAAACTCACATACCTTGCAAGAAATCTGAAAGGAATAGGAAAATGGTACAGAACAATATAAATACTCTTAATCGTATGAGCACTAGGAATAATCCCTCTGCCCAAATCTAAAAAAAAACGCTGAGAAAAAGAAACGACTGAGATTATACAGTAGACGATAATGATTAAAACAGCTTATGTTTGCAGGAAAATCGTCGAATGCGGTGGAAACTAACCCGCAAAACTATGACCACTAATCAACCACATGAAAGTTTTAGTAAGATTAAAACAAAAACATAGAAAGAACACCACGGGAAATAAAATAAAATTAGAACGGCAAGAAATTTTGTCAAGCGTCTCTTCTTTACAAAAGATATGCAAACTAACATGCAATATAATTACACCAATCATTTGTGAAGGTAAATTAACTCACAAACTATATAGAGCATCTCGACTCAGAAATTGAGAAACACATAAACTCATACAATCTATATAAATAAAACAGTAGATGTTTGTGTATGTGCAAATATTAAACCGATTAACGTTTAAACTACTGCTCACATAACACTGAAATTAATGGGTAATAGTAATCATACACCAAGGATAGTTTATAACGAGTAAGATCTTTGTTAGTATGGATAAATAAAGCGCACAGAAAAATATTGGTAAGTTGAAATGAAAAAATCTTCATGCCAACTTGCCGGCATACTTCTATTACTTTAGCGCATGCGCAAATTCATTAATAGCCTGGAGTTGTTTAATTTTAAATCTTTCTTATCTACCTCTTGGTAGCTCAAACACTAAGGTACGCTAAATGTTTTGGTTTCAATTCGTGTTGATGGTACACAAGTCATTTGTTTAAATTTTTGAAATCACTATTAGATATTAGGTACAATGTAAAATCCAATAGAGAATTGAATGCGTAATAATAAATACAAAATCCGCATTAAATCTGCATGTTTAAGCGTATTTCATGACCAGGAAAGTCCGAACACTCTTCCCTCGCAAGTAATTAAGGAAATATTCTAGTTTGAGTGTCCAACATTCTGAAGATATATTTTCTTTTTACGAGGGGCGTGCAATAAGTAATGCCACTGACCTACTTCCAGTTGTCTGATCTAGCTGAGATTTTCCATGTGCAATGATATATATCTCTGAGGGTTATGTGGCAAAGTACAGCTCTGAACTAATTATGGTTTCTGTTTTACAGGTATTTGAACTGAGTCAGGTGTGAAATGGAGCATGTCGAGCAGTGATCCGGTTTTTGTATTTAAAACGATGCACACCACAGGAGACTTTTGATGAAATGAAAGAAACTTATGGTGATAATGCCTCATCATATGACCTTTTAAAACGCTGGCATCGTAAATTCAAACATGGCCGGAAGTCTGTGGAAACAGCTCCCAGACCTGACCCCCCTTCTGCCATTGATGAGGCATCTGTCCATCAAGTTAAGTCTGCTATTTTGGAAGATCGGCGCATTACTATTCGCCAAATTGCCCAAGATATCAAGATTAGTACAGGGTCTGTGGAAACTATCATTCATTACCATTTGCATATGCATAAGGTTTCTGCTATATGGATTTTCAGACTGCTCACACCATTCCAGAAGCGAGAACGCGTCGAGTGCTCGAGGAGGAATTTGATGTGCCAAGAAGATGAGTTAAAGTTTTTCAAAAGACTGATTACACAGGATGAAACCTGGGTCCATCACTATGATCCAGAGACCAAAGCCCAGTCAATGCAGTGGAAGCACTTGGACTCACCACCTCCAAAGAGTGCAGTCCGCCGCTGGCAAGGTCACGTTCAGTCTTCAGGGACCAGGACGGAGTAGTGATGACAGATTTCCTGGCAACGGGTATCACAATTACAGGAGCCTATTATGCTTCACTTTTGAGGAAATTAAGGAAATCTGTCAAAATCAAGAGGCGGGGCAAAATTAGCAAAGGTACCCTCCTCCGGCAGTACAACGCTCCGGTCCACAACTCGCATGTCGCCAGATCAGATGCACGGGCGTGTGGTGATGAAATCTTACCCCCATACTCCCTACTCTCCTGATCTTGCACCCTCTGAATTTCACCTCTTCCCAGACATGAAGTGGTTTTTGAAAGGAAAGCGTTTCCCAAATGATGCAGCCTTGATTTTTGAAGTCACGTCGTGGTTGGAGGACCAACCTGGGGTGTTCTACAAAAACGATCTCCAGAGCTGCATCAAACGATGGGAGAAATGCATAACTCTGGGTGGTTCGTATGTCGAGAAAAACTAATAACTGTGCCAAGTTTCGTTGCTCTACTGCTATGGGAAGTGGGTAAATATGAAAATGACTTTAAAAAAGGTTGTGTTTCAAAAAGTAACCTTTTTATTCTTAATATCTTAAGTTAAAATAAAAATTGGTTATATTTTTCTATGCTGACACTTTCAAATGTGCAAGCAACAAGTTGCCAAGCAATTTAAATAAAACGTGGGTATATTTTTTTTAAAATGGCCTGTAAATAAGAACACCAGAAATTAATAAGTAAACATTCAGAAAGCTTTTAGATTATAAATCATGTTCAGTTTTGAGAGTGGGGATCAGTTTTCTGTGCCATTTTTACAACGTTTCGAGTCCTCAAGAAAATGAGATCATATGATATCACTGGTAAAATACTTAACATAATTAAATCTTTCTTAGATAAGAGAAAAATCCAGGTTGTCCTCGACGGTCGTACATGTAAACAATATGATATAAATGCGCGAGTGCCTCAGGGGTCTATCCTTGGATCTCTATTGTTCCTAATATTCATTAATGTCCTCCCCGACAAAATTGCCTCTGAGATGGGTATATATGTTGATGACACCACACTCTATAATCAGGCATGACAGGAAAACAAATGAACACATATCTAAAAAAATGGCAAAAACACTAGAGGATGACCTCCAAACTGTAGGTGAATGGGGACAAAAATGGATGATCACATTCAGTGCTGCCAAGACTAAACTGGTTTCCTTCAATAATTACAAGAAACCTTCTCTGCCATCAACAGCAATGGCCAGTGACTCTTTATCTGAGAGTACATCTTTCAAACTGCTTGGCCTAACGTTCACAAGAAACATGAGTTGGAACAATTACATTGAAAATATTGCCAGGGCCGCTGCGAAGAAGGTGGGCTCTCTCTACCGTGCTAGAAAACTACTAACACCGAAAAGTATCCTGTACCTCTATAAGGCAACCATTCGCCCATGTATGGAGTATTGATGTCACATTTGGGCTGCTGCATCTGATACTAGTCTCTCGCTTCTAGACAAGGTCCAAAAGAAAGTCGCCAGTTTGATAGGCCCTGAACTGGCATCTAGGCTTCAGCCTCTGTCCCATCGACGTAATGCTGCATCTCTCTGGCTGTTCTACAAATATTTTAATGCTGAATGCTCTGGCGAACTGCAGACACTTCTGCCTCCACGACGTAGACACCCTCAACAAACCCGACAAGCAGCTAAATCCCACCCCAACACAGTAGAGATCCCTAGATATAAAAGATCTTTCTACTCCAGTAGTTTCTTCCCCAGAACTGCTAGACTTTGGAATTCCATTCCAGGTCCCTGCTTCCCCAACTGTACTGACATGCAGAAGTTCAAGTGTAACGTGAACCGACATCTTGCTGCCCAAATCCCAACATAGTACCCCAGTAGTTGTTGCCCCTGATAGTAGCCCCCTACACCAAAGTGGCAATGTGCCTAGTTTGGGGTCTAAATGTTAAATAAAGAATAAATATATATATATATATATATATATATATATATATATATATATATATATATATATATATATATATATATAATCTCCGACTTTCTTCAAGTTTATCTTGTCGCACTCGGGAATTTTTCTGCCGAACTCGAGAATCTGGACGGAATTTCGAACGGAATACCTTATGTCCTTAAGGTGGTTGCATGCTCTCGTTCCATCAGAGATCCTATAAAATTGGCTATTGTATGTTTTGCCACGCAAAAAAAAAAAAAAAAAAAAAAAAAACGAGAGTATGCAACTCCCATGAAGTAAATAAACTGTTCCGTGTGAAATTCCATTAATATTTTGATTTGTAATTTTTGTTCTTATTTATTATAAAAACAAAGTTTTATTTGTAACATATGAGATCATTTGACAATTTGTAACATATAATAAAGTTTGATTATTTGTAGCATATAACAACGTTTGATTATTTGTAACATATAAGAACGTTTGATTATTGTAACATATAAGAACGTTTGATTATTTTTAACATATAAAAACGTTTCATTATTTGTAACATATAAGCACGTTTCATTAGTTGTAACATATAAACACGTTTCATTAGTTGTAACATATAATTGAGTTTGATTATTAGTAACATATAACAATGTTTGATATTTTGTAACATATAATATCGTTTCATTACTTGTTGTACAAAACATTTGTTCATTTGTAACATATAAACACGTTAAATTATTTGTAATATATAACAACGTTTGATTATTTGTAACATATACCAACGTTTGATTATTTGTAACATATAAAATCATTTGATTATTTGTGACATATAACATCGTTTCCTTACTTGTAGTATACAAAACGTTTTTTTATTTCTAACATATAAACAGGTAAGATTATTTTTAACATATAAAAATGTGTGATTATTTTTAACATATAAAAACGTTAGATTATTTGTAATATATAAAAACGATAGATTATTGGTAACATATGAAAACGTAAGATTAATTTTTACATATAAAACGTTTGATTATTTGTAACATAAACATGTAAGATTTTTTTTTAACATATGAAAACGTTAGATCATTTTTAACATATAAGTGTTAGATTATTTTTAACATATAAACACGTTAGATTATTTTTAACATATAAACACGTTAGATTATTTTTAACATATAAGTGTTAGATTATTTTTAACATATAAGTGTTAGATTATTTTAACATATAAACACGTTAGATTATTTTTAACATATAAACACGTTAGATTATTTTTAACATATAAAAACGTTAGAAAATGTTTAACATATAGAAACTTTAAATTATTTTTAACATATAAAAGCGTTAGATAATTTGTAACATATACACAGCATTATTCCTAGAACTGCCCGCCTGTAGAAACACTGTTCTACTGGCTTTTTCCAGGCCAATTACAATATGGTAGTCTTCAAGTCCAATGTAAACAATTTCTTATTGAGCTGTCCCCTGAAATTATTCAAACTCTACCCAATCTACACCATTACCGATTACTACACTACAACCTTACATTTATTAACCTTATCCTCTAGTGGTATACGGGCTTTGATAAGTAGTGACTTCCTTGTAAAAAAGCTAATATAGAACTACATGCATTTAATGTAAAATTATAAAGAATTTCTTAAGATACTTAAGCATCCAAACATACTTAAAATCACAAACTTCCTGATAGGATTGCGAAAGTGATTGCATGTAATGATTTTTTCTGCATTAAATGAAGTTCTCAACACGCAAATAAATTGCGATTTTACTTTTATATCAGAAAATAAAATTGCATTTTTGCTTTTAATTTTCATATCTTTGTTTTCTATTTGTTTTTATTTCAGTGTAAAAACTACAAGTTTAATAGGAGAGGTTATTTTATGTTTGTATTAGTGGTTTTGTTTTTTATTTTATATTTCTTTGTGTTCTTTTTTTAGATGGACAAGAATAATGGATTTCTTTAGCCCAATTCTCTTAAACAAACTTTATGTGATCGTCTTTAAGTTTGACTTCGTCACGGAAGTCTGCCATAAATAACGACGTGAATTACTTGATCGCACAAAAGTCAGCCTCGATTTCGATGGCTTCTTCCTAATTAAGAAGACGCCATTAGTTTTATTTGTTTCCTGTTGATTAAGATGAAAGGCAAAAACCAATCCATGCGAATTTGTAAATAACACTTTTTGGGTTTTATGTACTTGATTAACATTAATCTTTCATGAAAGGTGGCCGTTGATAAGTGATTAACTATACAGACCGACGACTTGTGTGATCCAAGTTCGAACCCTGTTCATTCCACAAAAATCACGTTTACTTAGGACGTTGGCGAACTCTATGTGGCCCTGCTCGTAAGCAAACGATGTATTTCTAGAAGGAATTCTTAGAAAAATATCGAGGAAACCAATGCCAGTAAGTAATCCTTGGATTTATACGATGCATATGTTGGTTAATTTTTATTTGTTTATGCAATATTTACTTATATATATATATATATATATATATATGATTCCCCAAAGGATGAAACACTAACTTCCGTAGATATAAAAAAACATTATTATAGTAATAATAATGTCAGCCCCTTTAAAAAGTTGGATCTTACTGCTGAGCAATTTAAAGTTGAAGTGAAAGTCGGTCACTTAAGCTCGGGTGCGCAGATCATGATATTATAATCATTCGATCATTGTGAACAGGCGTTACGATAATTCAAAATAAATGTTTTAATTTCAACGTTATTTCTCGCGGTTGAGGTTCGCCGCGAATTTCGTTCTTTACTAATACAATCGGAGATGGCTTCGTGGCCGGGTTCGAATCTCACGACCGAACGTAATTGTGTCACCCTGCACGGATGAGTCTCGAAGGAATAGGAACACTAATGTCTGTAGTTATTCAAAAATTATTATAGTAATAATTATATATTATTAGATAAGAACAGGGTTATCGATCTATCTATCTATCTGTCCATCAATCTATTTATCTATCTATCCAGTGATATTGTTAAAATAGTTTATATTGGAAGTTAAAGAATATAATTGGTCTAGAATGCAACAATGGGTTCTACCTTAAGACGTTTAAAATAACCTTCAACAGTTGCGTACGTGACAGAAAGAACACGTTAGGAGACGCGTGTTTTGATCATGATGTAACGGAACTGAGAAATCAAGAAGTCAAAAAGATAAGATTGAGGAGTTTGCGTTTAGCCACGAAAGGGAACAGACGTGTTTCAAAGCTGGAAAGTGGGGCTGAAAGAAACAAGCATGTAAACACGTAATGCAGACTCCTTGTGAAGACCACTGAGGCACTGAAATAGATTTATATTCTGTAAAATATAACGTCGTCGTCGTTTCTGTTGTTTCCCAAAAGAAGAAAACAACCTGGTGTCTCAATCGATAATGGAGTTCCAGCAGTGAAGACAGAAGAACCCCGGATGAAAAAAAGGTATGAATCATCTTATCATATTCTTCTTCTTCCATATATATCATTCACCTGCTATGTAACAATATATATATATATATATATATATATATATATATATATATATATATATATATATATATATATATATGCAGACAACTTCATCTTGAACATCCAGACAATTGATACAAGCACAAACCAGTAGCAGTACTTGAAAAAGAAAGTCACCAAGTCCTTTAAGGCATGGATATACAATCAGCCAGGCTCACCCTAGTAAGAATACAGATTTCGTAATAATTAACAAGAGGTGATAATGCTATCAGATATGACCGTTCCGACAGGCCACAGAGTAACGACCAAGAAGACAGAGAATCGAAGCTAATACAAAAATCTGTCCAGAGAGCTCAAAGGGATATGGAAGATGAAGAAAGTCAAGATAACACCACTAATAATAGGAGCATTAGGAATAATACCGAAAAACATCAAAGAAAGAACGGGAGACCTTGTAATCAGAGGAATGGCTTAGAAGATACAACAAATAACAATCATGTAAATGTCTAAAATATTAAGGAAAATCCTGGAGTATGGAAACTAACACATATTAGCTACAGGCGCAAGATGGACATATAGAAATCGCTACAAATATAAAATACAAATGAAATGGAACTAAAACTGCATAATTGTAAGTTAACCTTCTTGCACCCTCTAGTCTCCCTCATTTTATTATGTGTCACTATAAAATGGCACAGCACCAAAAATGTAATGAGGGTAAAGGATGATTGAAAGACTAAGGAGAGAAAGCACTAAGCAGACCTCTACTTGATGGATACGAACAGGACTGGAAGCTTGAGCAGGGATATTGCCACCCAAAATCCTACTGAAGATCAATGGTCGCTACCAACGAGAAATCAATGGTAAACGGCTATTGCGATAATGCAAACTTATTTTCAAAAGTTATCGAAAGAGGTGGTGATTACGGAAAATCTAGAGAGACTTGCTGTCAGTCAGATTTCAGGGAACAGCACAGGGTGTTCATAAAGAGTAATCTTTGATGTTGACCTGTGTAAAACTCCTGGTGAACGAGCCCAAATATAGAAGGGTTGCGTGGCAGTAAACTTTTGTAAACAAACCAACGAAATGTGAGTTTACATCTATAAAAAAGAGAGCGAGAGGTAAATGTAAAATAGCCAGATGGGCGACTGGCGAAATTCGTTACTTGACTGAAAAAAGAGGAACTCATTTTTATACTTTGTTGGGCAGAATTTTTGCGTATGTGTGTATGTTTATACATATGTACATATATACATGCGCGTATGTTTGTACTAGAAAGGACTGTTACCCGCCATCCTTATCCTCGCCCTCTCCTGACCGACGACCTGACATTTAACTCAATACAAGAGCCCAAATAGGGAATTGTTAGCACACACGTAGCAGAAAACTCCTTTAAAGAAACCAACGAAATGAGAGTTTACGTCTTTAAAAACAAAAACAGAGTTAAATGTTACTTCGAATTTATTTCAGGAAGCAGTCTTTGTTGCGATATAAACGTATAATTCTGTTTGTCAATTCAAATTTAATGAAAATCCTCTAAAAATGAATGCAAAAAATAGCCAGCGAATAATCTTGTTAAATGTTACTTCGAATCTATAACAGACACCAGTCCTTTTATCGATATTGACGTAGAAATTTGCCCCGTCTTTGAACGAGGGAATTAAATCCTACCACAGCGGCGGGGAAAATTGCCTTCCTCCTCTTTTTCCCATCCAAAATTTCTAGTAACTAAGTAGTATGGTGTAAGGTAGACCTATCTTCAAACGCCTTCTTTCAGAACATTACATCCGACTTTTACGAAGTAGAATACTTAGTTGGATTTAAAAAATTTTTTTTTTCATATCCCGTATGCATGTGTGATAGTGCACGATACCTCTTGTATACATGGGAGCTATACACTATCCCTGCGTCAGAACCACAAGTAAAACAATTCTGGGCTCGGTGTTGCCACAAACACCAAAATATGAAAAATGTCAATTATAAATAATCCAAACCATGTGACCCAGAAGAAAGATTTGGGTGTCATGATGTGCAGGTGCTCCTTCGGTAGCCAGCATGGGGGACCCGGTCGTCATCCTGCGAATGTTAGCCTACTTTCTAATTTCAGAAACTCAAATAACATCGGCGATGAACAGGTAAGTATAACCTCTAATTTCAGGGAACAAAATGATACCGAACAAACACAGCACAGCCATGATAACCATCAAAATGGAAAAAAAAAAACGGAGAAAGAAATGGACAACAAAAGAGAATAGATTCGTAATGGAATGCTATTATAGAAGTCATCCTAAATATAGATATGGAGGTTATCGGAAACGAATGAAGAACTATGGGACCTATCCAGTGACTACCATGCGACAGAACAAATAATTGCGGGCCAAGTAAGACTGATACTCAAGAAAGGTTGGCTCTCTAAACTAGAACTAGCAGAAATTTAGCGAAAGATAAATATGAAAATGATCAAGAAGAATCCCCCAACGGAACCGTACGTAGAGAAATCCCACAAGTTGAAGCCTCACAAGTAAAAACACCAAAGGCCGAGGACCAACAAAGAACGAAGTCTACAAACGTTGAAACCGAGAACAATGAAACACAACTAACAGAGAATGAAGCAAATGAAATAAATAAAATAACACAGTTCATGAACGAGGAAAAAACAAAGTCCCACCGTTAAGGAACCAAGAGCAGAAGAAATTAAAAACAGAAACAGACAAGGTTAACAAGCTCCTCCCACACATCCCAACAAATACAATCACAGACGTAAACAACCTAATTTACGCAGGCGCCAAAATGGTAAGTATGGATCTCAAATCAGAAAAACAACCGGGGACAAGCAGACCGACAAAACCTGAATGGGAAATAAGTCTAGAAACTCAAATACATAAACATAAAAAAGAAACCAAAATGATCAACGGGAAGAAAGCAATGTGGAGAAAATGGATTATTGGAAATTTAACTGACAGGGAGAGGCTAAACAAGAAACATGAAGAACTGGACAAAAAAATAAAAGCAAAAGAAGCGATATTAGACGATATAGATATAAATCTGAACAATGCAAACAAAACAGAACATTTGAAACAAATGAAAGCCAATTCTACCAAAATATGAACGGAGAAAAAACAAAAACATTAGAACCAAATCCGACAGAAACAAAACTCTACTGGAGTAAAATATGGGAAGAGCGACGAAATCACAATAGAAATGCCGAATGGCTGAAAGACATGAAAGAAAAGTTACAACAAATAGAAGAAGGAACAGTGAATGAAATCAGCAAGGACTCCTAAAGAATACCATAGGAAAAATGGCAAATTGAGTAGCACCAGAGCACGACGGGATACATGCATACTGGTTCCAAAAATTCACAACCTTACACGAAAGGCTAGCCCAAAACCTGAGAAGATGTATGCAGGAAGCAAGCGTACCAGCCTGGATGAAAAAAGGTAGAACCACACTGCTACAGAAGGACACGGAGAAAGGAACCACCCCCTTGCAAATATAGGCCAATCACGTGCTTATCCTCTATGTGGAAGATACTGACAGCACAACTGAGGGAGACAAATCTACCACTCCCAGAATAACCGTGGACTCATCCCCGAGGAACAGAAAGGATGCCAAAAAGGAAAAAGAGGAAAACATGACCTCTTATATATATAGATCAAAAGATCATAAAGGAGGTAAAAAGAAGGAGAAAGAATTTAGCCATGGCATGGATCGACTACAAAAAAGCGTACGACAGGATTCCCCAAGCATGGATAATAGAATGCCTAAAAATGTATAAAATACGAAGCGGGATCACCAACGTAATAGAAAATGCAATGAAAACATGGTGGCTTGAAGTGACAGCTGATGGACAACACATAACAGAAATAAACATACAAAGAGGCATCTTCCAAAGAGACTCACTATTACAATTACTGTTCATCAGAGCCATGATGCCCTTGAGCAGTATTCTGAGAAAGTTCCAAGCCGGATACAAGTTCTTTAATACAGAAGAAAAAATGAACCACTTGATGTACATGGACTATCTAAAACTTTTTGCAATAACCGAAAAGGAGCTAGAGACACTAATTAACACTGCCAGAATATTCAGCCAAGTTATCAAAATGGAATTTGGAATGGAAAAGTGCGCACTACTACTTATATAAAAGGAAAAACTGGAAACGACAGAAGGCATGGAACTACCCAACAAAACAGAAATGAGGGCACTGGGGGAACAAGACGACTATAAATACTTGGGAATTCTGGAAGCGGACACCATCAGAGCAACAGAAATGAAAGAGAAAATTGGAAAGGAATACCTCAGGAGAACAAGAAAACTCCTGGAAACGAAATTATATAGCAGAAACCTAATAAAAGGTATAAATACATGGGCAGTGTCACTAGTAAGATACTCTGGACCGTTTATAAGGTGGACAAAAGAAGAATTGAGACAACTCGACCAGAAAACCAGGAAACTCATGACCATGCATAATGCACTACACCCAAAGGAACATATTGACAGACTCTACATGAAAAGGAAAGACGGCGAGAGTAGACTTATCTGTATAGAAGACTGTGTGAAGGACACGAAAAAAGAACTAGAAAAATACATTATGCAAAACCCTGAAAGGATAATTATGGCAGCGAGACACTGAAAAAAAAAACCCAACAAAACAGAAAACAGAGAGACAAATGACAAAACGAGAAATGGGAAGAGAAACAACTCCACGAAAGATTCATAAGAATGACAAAAGATCAGAATAACGAAAACACCTGAACATTGATGCTAAAAGGACATATAAACTGAAAAACTGAATCTCTAATAATTGCAGCACAAGGTAACTCGATAAGAACCAACCATATCAAGGCATGGATCGATAAAACACAAGAAAACAGCAATTACAGACTCTGTGGACAAAGAGACGAAACGATAAACCATATACTAAGTGAATGTAGCAAACTGGCCCAAAAGGAATACAAAAACAGGCATGACCAAGTGGAGAGGTCGGTGCATTGGGAATTGTGCAAACGACTGCATTTTGAGCGTACAGACAAATGGAACAAGCATAAACCCGCAACAGCGCTCGAAAACGAGAACCACAAAATCCTGTGGGGCATTGACATAAAGACGGACAAACCCATCCAAGCAAGAAGACCAGATGTCGTAATAATTAACAAGATAGAAAAATCATGTACAAATCGTAGACTTTGCTGTCCCAGCTGACCACAGGGTGAGTATGAAAGAAAAGGAGAAACAAAGCAAATACATAGAGCTAGCCAGTGAGATAAAAGGGATTTGGATGATGAAGAAAATCAAAATAGTACCGATAATAGTAGGAGCACTAGGAACAATTCCGAAAAACTTCGAAAAAAGAATGTCAGAAATTGGAATCAGAGGAATAGTTGCAAAAATACAACGACTAACGATAATGAAAACGGCTGAAATAATAAGGAAAACCCTTGAATGCGGAGAATAATACAAGAAGACAATATAACGAAGAAGCGTTACAGGGAAAGAAGAATACCGAAGCTGCATATCTACAAGTTCTACACCCCAATCATGCATCCCCTTCCCATTATCTCATCAGCGTTCCTCCCAATAGAAAAGTGATACCAAAGAGCCGAGAAGGGTCAAGAAGGATTGAAAAACCGAGGAGAGAGCGCTAGCCAGACCTCGGCTGGACAAGCACAAAGAGAACTGGGACCTTGGGGGCTAGTGCCACTTAAATTTAAGTATAAACCAATGGCAATTCAGCGAGAAATCAATAGTAAGAGGCTGTTGCGATGTCGCAAATTCATTTGCAAATACTGTCGAAGGAGGTGAAGAGAGCTGGACGTCTTGGGAGACTTGTTGTCACTCAGCTTCCAGAGAACACCACAGGTTTCCAATCAGATCATTTGTTGACTTGTGTGAAAGTGTCATGTGAGCCAATAATAATAATAATAATAATAATAATAATAATAATAATAATAATAAATTTTAACATAGAGACTGGATCTAACAGCTGATTAACAGTACATAACAGAAATTAACAAGGAGATTCACTCTCACCATTACTGTTTATCATGGTTATGATGTCCCTGAACAGTATATTGAGAAAATGCCAAGCTGGATACAAGTTCTTCAATACAGAGGAAAAATGAACCACCTTATGTACATGAACGATCTGGATCTTTTTTTTTTTTTCGCAAGGACCGAAAAGGAACGAGAGACACTAATTAATACTACTAGGATCTTCAGCCTGGATATCCAAATAGAGTTTAGAGTGGAAAAGTGCACACTACTAGTTATAAGAAAGGGAAAACAAGAGACGACAGAAGGCATGGACATACCCAACGAAACGGAGATGAGGGCACTTAGGGAAAATTCTTGGAAACGGAATTATATAGCAGAAACCTAATAAAAGGTACTAATACATTGGTAGTATCACTAGTAAGACACTCTGGATCGTTCATAGGGCGGACAAACAAGAATTGAGACACCTCGATAAGAATACCAGAAACTCATGACAATACACAATGCACTACACCCAAATGATGATATTGACTTACTCTACGTGAAAATGAAAGACGGTGGGAGGAGATTGGTTTGCATAGAAGATTGTGTGAATGGCACAAAAAAAAAAAGAACTAGAAAAATACATAATGCAAAATACTAAAAGGATAATTATAACAGCAAAAGATATGAGAAAATTAACAAAACAGAAAACGAGGAGACACTGGATAAAACGAGAAAAGAAATGGGATGCAAAAAGGACATGTCAACCGAGAAATTGAATCCCTAATAATTGCAGCACAAGATAAATCGATAAGAACAAACCACACCAAAGCAAATATCGCTAAAACACAAGAAAACAGCAAATGCAGCCTCTGTGGACAAAGATACGAAACGATAAAATATAATAAAAATATGCAGCAAACTAGCCCAAAAGGAATACAAAAGCAGATGGGAAGGACAGTTCACTGGAAATTATGCAAACAACTGCATCTCAACTGCACAGACAAGTGGTACAAGCATAAGCCCGCAACAGTACTTGAAACGAGAATTACAAAATCCTATGCGATATAAACATACAAACCAATAAACTCATCCAAGCCAGTAGACCGGATATTGTAATAATTCATAGGAAAGAAAAGTCCTGTAAAATCGTAGACTTTGCTGAACCAGCTGACCATAGAGTGAGTATAAAAGAAAACGATAAACGGAGCAAATCCACAGAGCTTACCAGAGAGCTGAAAGGTATATAGAAGATGAAAAAAAAATCAAAATAATATCTATAATAGTAGAAGCACTAGGAACAATCCTGAAAAACTTTGAGAAAAGAATGAGAGAAATTGGAATCAGAGGCATGGCTGCAAAGATACAACAAATAATAATAATAATAATAATAATAATAATAATAATAATAATAATAATAATATTAACATATTAAATATTAAGAAAAACCCTTGAATGCGGAGAATATTACACATGAACAACATGTGTGGGCCAGACAAGCTGCTGCAGAGACAAAACATGAAGAAGCGTTACATCTCCTCACCCATCCCTTCCCATTGCCCCATCTCCTCAGAAAAAAAAAGTATGATGCCAAATAGCCGAGAAGAATCAAGGAGGATGGAAAGACCGAGGAGAAAGTACGCCACTGGACAAGCGCGAAGAGAATTGGGACCCTGGGGAGGCTTATTACTCACTCAAATTCCAGTGAAGACCAATGGCTGCTGCCAGCGAAAAATCAATGGTAAGAGACTGTTGCGATAACGTAAATTTATATGCAAATGTTATCGAAGGAGATGGAGAGTTCTGGAAAGCTGGGAAGACTTGTTGTCACTCAGTGTTCAGGGAACACCACAGGTTTTCAATGGGAGATCTTTGATGACCTGTGTGAACGCTCCTTGTGAGCCAATAATAACGTACAAAAGACCAGGTAATATAGCCAATCTGACAGAAAATGCAATGAAAAGATGAAGGCTTGAACTGACAGGTGATGGACAATACATACTTTGAATCAATCACTATTCACGATTACTGTTCATTATAGCCATGATGCTACTGAACAACATCCCAAGAAAATGCCAAACTGGAAACAAGTTCACTAACACAGAAGAAAGCATGAACCACCTAATGTACATGGATGATCTTTTTTGCAAAGGTTATCGAAAGAGGTGGAGCGTACTGGAAATCTGATGAGACTTGTTGTCACTTAGACTCCAGGGAACACCTTAAGTTGTTCTCAAAGAGCAATCTTTGATAATGGATTATGTGTCTATTCCTAGTAAGTAAATAATAATATGAATGAAATAAGAATATGAATAGATTAAATTAATAATAATCTGTAAATGATTTAATAAAATAATAATCATGAACAATGAATAATAATAAAATAATACTATAATAGTTTAGTGTTATACATGAATATAAAAGATTTTGTTGATTTATATATATATTGTAAATTTCGGCGTCTAAGGCGACCGTCAGGTAAAACGAGGTACGACATTGGACCAAATTTTAATAGTCTATCATATATCGTTTGTATAGGACGACTGCAAATCACGCAACCATGCTTAGATAGCCTAGGCCAGAGATTGCAACATTTGATATCTTCTGAAATGTTGGTTTTTAAATATGTTTTTTTTTATTTTAAGGATCGTCTTATCCGCCGAAATATACGGTATATATATAGAGTGGAAGAAAAAAATTGCCGCCCTAGAAAAGACGACATGATTCCATTTCCGTTTGCACAACTCCTGCTCTCTATCGATCCAAGTTATGACAACAGGACCATTGCCAGCACCCTTAAAATGCATCGCTGGATAAACATGAATAACAAAGACGTGTCCAAGGTGATGAAAACAAAGTTTCCAGCAACGATTATGGTCTTTAGTGTGGTTTCAAGTGAGGGCCACATCATGCCACCTCACATCTTCGAAGTAGGTTTAAACTCAACACCAAAGTGTATCTTGATGTGCTGAAGAGTGTGGTGATCCCCTAGTGCAATTAGGTAGGCACTAGCAAACACTGAGTGTGTCAGCAGGATTCGGCGCCGACCCATATGCCAAAAGTGACAAGGCTTGGCTTCAGGAGTGTTACGACTTTGTACCCTTATGACACTGCCTCCCTCCTCCCTCGACCTTAACCCGGACTACTTCATTTATTCATACGTCGAGAGCATCACCGATCTGACCTCCCACAACACCAAAGCCACCTAATTGTCGCCATCTGCCGAGCTCTCATCGGCGCTTGTGCAAAAAGCATGTTCCAATTCTTAACGCGTATCGAGGCGATAGTTGAGGCTGAACGCTGCTACTTTGAATAGGTGTCATCTCTATTATATAATCAAATTACCTGAATTGATTTTGTTGTTTTCTTTAGGGCGACAACTTTATCGTTCCACACACACTATATATATATATATATATATATATATATATATATATATATATATATATATATATATATATATACACACTAGCAAAAGTACCTGTCGTTGACTGGGTTCAAAAACAGCCTACAGAAAATGGACTCTGATTTATGAAAGTATGATAGGTTATGAAAAGGAAGTGTTGTAAATTTCGGTTAAATTTGGGAGTATCAAAACCAAAGCAAAATATGATGAAAGTAAAATTAAAATAGATAAACCCCATTATTATACCATACCTGTTCACACTGAAATACTTATCACAATATTTTGTGGATCTATATTAAAAAATCCTTGTTAAACTTTGTGACATATTTCCATTCTATGGAGGTCAGGCGCGAACGAACACTCCATAATCTAATTATACCATATTTCTTCAAATTGAAACACAATTATCAAAGTATATTTACACAGATAGATGTGAAAAATCATTATTAAAGTTTGTGCCTATTTCCATTCTATGGAGGCCAGGCGCGAACGCCATAATTTCATTATACCATCCCTATTTAAGTTAAAACATACTTATCAAAGGATTTTATGAACATCTATATCAAAAATACTTGTAAACGTTTTTTTTAATTTTTAAAGTTTTTATTTCCATACTTTTTTGACCATCCACGAACGCAGACCCCACAATTTTAATGAACCATCGTTCTTCCAGATCAAACATACCCATTCCTGTGTCTCGATAATCTTCTATCATTATATGTAATCAGTTTTTTAAAATTGTCAACCATATAGGAGCCTATTCGTGACCACACACACACACACACACACACACACATACACACACACATACACACACACCTACGCACACACACACACTCAACTTTATATTATATATATATATATATATATATATATATATATATATATATATATAGTAATTTATAAAATATATATGGCGATTAAGCTACACTGAATATTCTGCGTTTCATCCACTGTAGGATTCGTAAGCCTGACGAATCCTACAGTGGATGAAACGCAGAATATTCAGTGTAGCTTAATCGCCATATATATTTTATAAATTACTAACTAGCTCTACCTACGTATTGAGCACTTTTGAAGTAAATACTTAAAGGTTACGCATAAATCTATACTTTCGTATATTAAATTTGTGTGAGTAAATGAAGTAGTTATATATATATATATATATATATATATATATATATATATATATATATACCATAATACAAAAAACAACTTTGTGTATCTGTGTGTTTGTGAGTTCGTTTCCTATTGTCTCGAAAACAACTGCACCGATTATTATCATTATTATTATTATTATTATTATTATTATTATTATTATTATAAAAGTTTACACGAAGGTATTTATGTACCTGGCAGTGTTTTGCTTAGACCACGATTATAGCACGATACTTGACTTGTTTAGACCACGGTTATAGCATGATACTTGTTAAAATTAAATGTGACTTAGTCCACAATATATTGTAGTCTACATTGTAATGTGAACTGCAATGTATGGTAGACTTAATCGCTGCTGGGAGGCATGTGGAACTTTCTACCGGTGCCGGAGATGTGTCCTCAATTAAAGCAAGCAATAAATCAATTTGATTGAAAAATGGGTGATTTCACCGATTTTCATGTCAGAAGTAACGTTATGCTCTATGCATGTGTCCAAGGGAGTAAAGTACCAACCACTTAGATACCAAGTGAATACAAAGGCAGCGTTCCTACACGGTTACTTAGGCTAAAAAACAACAAATCCATATATGCATATACATATATAATTAAATATATTAATATAAAAATGATATTTATAAGCAAGACGTATGGACGAGAGTGCTCAATATAATTATTGCATCTTATATCGCTCCAAATTTGAGGAAGAAAATGTCAACTGAGAATGAAGACTGCGAGTTTAATCTTTTATTTCGCGCCTACCTACTATCTCTTTTATGTACAAGGTGTTCCGAAATGTTTGATTCCATTTCGTAGTCCAATAATTTTTACTATGTTCGTTGGAATGACCTCAAATTTTCACAACTTGTTTAGAATGGTTTCAAGTTTTTGTGTGTAACGTTTAGCATTTCTATCTTTACAGGTTAAGCAATGCCGTTAACTTCAAAAGAAAAAGCATTTTGCGTGTTAAAGTATACTCGGACTTCTGTGATACTATAAAGTGGCCCGTGGGTGGATTTGCGCCACTAAGTGCTGAGAGGGGGGAATAGACAAAGGAAGCGGAAATAGCTTTGAATAAACAAAGAAATTGGAAATATCCTACAATCAACAATAGATAGAAAATAGCTTAGAATAAACAAAGAAATCGGAAATATCCTACAATAAACAATAGATAGGAAATAGCTTAGAATAAACAAAGAAATCGGAAATATCCTACAATCAACAGTAGATAGAAAATAGGAAACAATAACAATAGAAACCTACTGATAAAACAAGGAAGGACAGCTTCTGGTAGCCAGGGTGGGGTGGGCGACCTAAGAGACAAAGACAGAGGGGACAGGCAGTTGAGATCTAGATGCGCTAGACGACGGATGAGAGTTGATAACGACTACAGTTGAACAGTTATAGAGTTGACTGTGAATAGAGTCGTGGACAATTTTTAGAGTTGACTGTGAAACAGAGATAGACGAATGTAACATAAGCAGAACGGGGAGAACACACACACATAATCACAAGTCCAACAGTCAATTTACATGTGAATATTGGCGCTTGTGTTTTTCTTTTCTTTGTTCATATTTCAATTTTGTGAACCGCGTGTGTTCCCACCGACGGTCGCCAGCGAGAAAATGACGATCTGACCATAAGGGGAATAGTCGAACGAAAAATCCACCGTACACGACGTTGGAAGTCGGCGATCTGACAAGGGAGCCACACGTTTGGGGTTACACTTCAACATAAGTATATTTAGTTTCATTAATATCCATCAATTAGTTTCCGAGATGTGGGCATTTAGAATGGGGTGAAGCATTTTAGAACACCTTGTATATTTAATTTTCGGGGCCCGTGGCGCAGTTGATAGAGACCTTGAATCTCTACGGTTCCAGGTGAGAATTGTCTGAAGATAGCGGTTTCAATCCTACCCAAAGCCGGCCAGAGGCTTACTTGGCTAAAACGTGGAGAGGCGACAACAACTACGGAAGGGAGTAATTGCAGTGAATGCAGTCAGGAGATTCAGAGTTCCTATCCGTCGCGATTACCACCTGACGAAGACAGAGGAAGAGTTGGCCGAAACGCCATGAAACAACTAAGAAAAGATGATTATAATAGTCCGCAATAAATAAAAAAAATTAATAAATACTAGTCATCTCAATAAATTCTAATTAAATAATATATACCCTGTATATTGATTTGCCTTTTCAAAGGATTTGGCTTTTTTTTGTTAATCAGTTTATTTTGTTTTTTTCACGTTTTCATTTTTTTATTTTGGTAGAATATAGCAGTATTATTTTTTTACCCAGCATTGAAATAACCTGATATATATTTTTTTAGAAAACCATATTTCATCATATATGACGTGAACGTTGGTTTCGTAAGACGCGATGACCAGATAACATAATAATGCATCATAATTCTTTATAATCTTGCCATCGGGACGAATATATGTTGAACATTTCTGTCTGGACAAAAATTAATTGCTCAGACCATCATCGAGAGACCGATTTGAAAGTTGAACTGAGATATTATAAATCATCTAATACACATACGGGTTCTCTCTTTCTTTTTCTATCTATCCACAGGCACCTGCACATACGCATATACATGTATATATATAAATATATGACAAAAGTCTATATTCCAAATTTCAAGATATTGCCCAATTTACCGTTTATTTTTTAAGCATGTTGAAATGATCAATTCTTTACAGTACATGTGTCATAGCGCAGGATCGTTCATCTAAAAAATAGACGGTAAAGTGGAAACATCTTGAAATTTGGAATATAGATATTTGTCATATATTTGTATATGCTCCGTAGTTACATCGAACTTCGCAAATTTAAATAAATAAAAGCTGAAATATAATTAGATATGCATATTCCCCCCACGTATATATATATATATATATATATATATATATATATATATATAGATATATATATATTAATACGATAGCGTGTGTGTTATTTTCTCTGTCATGCTTACATCCGGGTCGTTTAATTGTTATGTACTTTCATTTCTTGTCATAATTAATTTTACCAAGAATTCTTCATGAGTTTTGGTTTCTGTTTCGATTATAGCTGATGGCATTTTAGTAATCTATTTTTTTATGGATAATTTTATCAAGAATTTTTCAATAGTTTTGGTTTCGGTTTCGATTTCGATTATGGCTGAAGGGACTCAAGTTGTATATATATATATATATATATATATATATATATTATACGTTTTTATTTCGGTTTCGATTCAAACTAATGCACCTAACTCATATGGATATATATATAATCCTTTTTTAAATTGCGACTTTATAATATATAAAAATCGATAAAACATTAACTCTATAATAATATATAAGAAATCTGTAAGGATCAAAATATCGTATTTAAGCGTATTATACGACCGGGCTTTGCCGGGCGTTCGTACTAACTTAGATAAATACTTTTGCAGTTTTAACAAAAAAAAACTACAATAATATCAGAGCTTTTCCATTTACACTGAATATCTACAGAATGCCAACATCAATATATTACATTTGAATAATTCCCTGTGAAATTTACACAGGTCCTGCTAGTATTATACAACTTGTATATAAAAGACACTTTTTCTGTGTTTATGTGTGTGTCAGTTCTTTCCCTATGGACTTCAAACCAACTGGGCCGATTTTTATGACATTTCACACAATATACTTTATATGTCTGGTAATGTTTTACGATAGGTTCTGTATCAAATGTCTTCGATAGATATCGATAATCGATAATCGAAAAAATTCAATGAAAAAAAGAACAGGCGATTTTCAGTAAAGTTTACACTTACACAGCCTAACATCACAAACGATCTCGAGAAGTTTTATTACCGCACAAGCAGAAAGGCCCGGAAAATAAATTCAACAGTAGGTTCTTTTATATAACAGGGAGTGTTCGAAATATATGTTTCTCTTTAAAGCAGAAGTGAACCATAATACTTGACTTTTTGATTTTAACCTTTAATTCAAACCATTATATATAAAACTATCGGGGTACCCGGCGTTGCCCGGGTGTGGTAAGGTGTTTGTGGGGAGAGGGCAAATAAAATAATTATGAAATAATATGCGAGTAAAAAAATGGCGTAAATATCACCATTTAAAAAATCGGAAAAACAACAAGGAAATAAAACAGCGAACCTTTTTTTTTACATAGGCATCACCATATTATCAAGGCCAAGAGGCCACTCAAGGATAAGGGTTAAAGAGTGTACAGTAGAAATTGGACAATATAGTAATCATTAGTAATGAAAATTTGGTAAATTTGATAACTTTTATGGAACGGCTCATCAAGAACTTATTTACGTTAGACTTGAACACAACCATATTGTAGTCAGCCGGAAAGCAGGAAAACGGAAGACAATTCCACAGGTATGCAGTTCTAATAAAAAAAGCTTTGTTCATGGAATCTACGTTTAGGTTTAGGCACAGATGAAGAGTGGGGGGAATTATTGATAGTGTTTACAGCTAGACGAGTGTTTCTTGTGAAAGTTTGGCGAGGGGGGACCATAGATTGAAGCTCAGTCGAACACTTTCCATGAAAATAACGATACATCAGAGACAAACTCGCAACATCTCTTCTGTGAGATAGAGGTTGCAAGGAGGAGAAAAGGACATAACCTACGAGGCTACGAAGTCTATTTTGAACTCTATCAAGGCAGGACAAGTCCTTTCTAGCAGCTCCTGCCCAGATGTGGCAACAGTATTCCATCCTTGGACGTACCTGGCTCTTATATAGATAGAGAATAGCATCAGCAGTGAGATATTTACCGGATCGATAGAAAGATCCCACCATTTTTGCAGCGGCCTTGGCAACGGATTTGATGTACGTGTTCCATTTAAGATCAGGAGTAATGGTCAAGCCCAGAAGCTTGTCAAAACTTGAGGCCTCCTGAAGACGAGAGCCATTCATTTCAATTGATGCCAGATGTGGATTAGAATGTTGATGATGTAAAGAGAGAAGCTTGGTTTTAGATGCATTAAAAGTAACCAGTCACTCCTTTCCCCATTGTACTACGTGCTCAAGATCAGAGGAGAGAGAATTGGAGAGAACTTGGTCGTTTACTGTCTTAGATGTGCTACCATAGATGGTAGTGTCGTCAGCATAAATGTCTACAAATGATGTAAGATGTGATTTGGAAGATCATTAATGTAGATCAGGAAAAGAGTTGGGCCCAGGATGGACCCCTGAGGGACACCGGCATTAATACTGTGAGCTTCTGATTTTTGCCCCTCAACTACTACTCTTACGAACCTATCAGAAAGAAATGATTTAATAATTGAGAAGACTTTTCCAGCTATACCATAGCTAGCGATCTTATGAAGTAAACCTTTATGCCATACCCTATCAAAGGCTTTAGATATGTCAAGAGCAATTGCCCTAGAAAGATTGCCACCGTCGAGAGATTTGCTAATCCTATGCGATATAATTGTAAGCACATCTGCTGTAGATCTAGCAGAACGGAAACCATATTGAGTGTCACTAAGAAGGTTATTTTTGTTGAGATGGTTGATTACTTCTGTATTTAACACAGATTCTAGCAACTTACTCATGACGCACAGGAGACTTATTGGCCTGTACTGAGAGGGGGATGAGCGATCACCTGAATTCTTAAATACAGGGCATACTGATGAGATTTTCCAGGGAGATGGGAAACTATTCTCCTTAAGACAACGTTTAAACAGTTTTGTAAGTATGGGCGCTAGTTCAGGTTGAAGTTTTTTTGAGTACTATAATTGGAATACCGTCAGGGCCAGTTGCTTTACTGGAATCAAGGTTTTTGATTAGCTTGGCAACATCACGTACAGATATACGTATATCACATAGCGTGTTTTCTGATACAGGAGGAAATATTGGGGGTTGCCGGCCTTGGTCGCAAAGGGTAGAATTAGCTGCAAAGTTCTTGACAAAGAGTTTGGCTTTGTCTGATGCTGACGAGATTACCTTAGGTCCATTGGTAATAGTTGGGATGGAGCACACGCTTCTGTTCAGGATTCTGTTTGCTATTTGCCAAAACTGGTGGGAATCAAGCCGCTGCTCAGCTACTTTGGACTTAACAGATTGAGCATACAACTCTCTTGCGTTCTTTATTACTTTCTTACAATGGTTGCTGGCAGTCCTGAAAGCGGCTTTAGTTTCCATACATCTATTACGTTTGAAGCAGTGGAAAAAGTGATTTCTGTGCGCAATGGCAGCAGCACATTCTAGAGAAAACCATGGCTGGCTGTTAGGTTTTTGCTGAAACTTTTTAGAGGGTATGAAACGGTCAATACCTACAATTAACCATTCCGTCAGGTCTAATACTATAGATGACACATCCTTTTTAAACATGGAATGCAGAGGTAGATCAGATATAAATGTACGGAAGCTATCCCAGTCAGCCTTAGTGTATCGATATACTGAACGATGGAGAGGTACGTCTGGGGACTTATTACATTTCATTTTTATCTTAATTGATACAACAGAGTGGTCGGAAGATCCAAGAGGCGACAGAACAGAAACTGAACATAGTTCAGGGCAAGTTGTGAGAAAAAGGTCTAGTAGGCTCGCATACTGGCCGTCATTGTCGGGCACACGGGTGGGTTCCTGAACAATCTGAGTGAGGTCATAGGCAATGGAGAAATCATGACAGAACCTCCCCTCATCATCGGTCTTGTTTGAGTTGGTCAACCATTCGACGTTGTGAACATTGAAGTCTCCACATACGTGAATGTTTGCTGAAGGATAAGCGGATAGGACTTGGTCAATTTTCTCAGATATGCTTTGAAAGATAGTAACTCCGCTGTTGTGGGGGCGATAGAGAGTAAATATAAATGCAGTAGTGTGAGCTAAAGCAACCCGGAAGCACATATAGGGTAAGTTAGGATCTTCCCTGGAGATGTCCCTACCACATGGAAAGCTATCTTTAATATAGGCACATATTCCATGCCCATGGCGATCTTGGGAATCAGATTTAGAAGTTAAGTTAGCGTATCCTGTAATTGCAAACTTTTCTAGGGAAATAGCCTGTCCAATGCCAGTTTCACTTAAAAATAAAAGGTCTGGTTTAGTCTACTGTAATTGGGTTTCAACCTCTGGAAGGTTAGAACGTAGACCCCTGATGTTGGAGAAGGAGACATGGTAGTAGGGGTCTACGTTGGAAGTTGGAGAACCGGGTTTAATCGTGTATTTTTTCTTGAAACTTGTCATGATGAAATTTTGGAATTTGTGGACTAGGTCGTCAGATTTACTTAGAGCAGGGCAGAGAGGGGAAACTAAGAGAGAAAAAGAAACGAAGAATTTTTTTTTGTAGCTAATGATAAGGTAAATCCGTAACAATTACTTACTAGTATGGCATCGAGAGGCCCCACCAGAAGCTACTGCATGGTCCAGAATCCATTCACCAAATGGCAATACAGCAGCCCCAGTACTTTGCACCTGCTGATAGGACAGCCTCCTTAGTGGTTAATCCAAGGTTTGGGTCCCTGACTATCAGGCGGATAACGTCAGCCCAGTCAAAACGTTTACCTCCAGCACCCTTACTAGTGACATGGCTACAAGGATAGACATAGAAACAGAAAATTTCCACCATCTCTTCCAACTGTTCGCGCAAAATACTGCCAACCTAGAAAACAGCTTTTTCTTCTCCCTTTGTCAGAAAAATCACTCATTAAAAAATGAGGACTGAGGGACAAATAGGAAGAAGCGAGAGTAACAGGAGCTGCCGATAACGCATCCACAATGCGTTTTCTACTCTCCATTAAAAAAAAAAAATATTAAGTATTGTACTTAATAAATGTCCAACAGATGTGTTTAAGGGAAAGTATGGTGATAGATTCCCCTCTCACGAACTACGAATGAGTACAATTACGTAATCTATTTTTGCAATCAACTCGGTAGATAAATAAACATTTTTGGACGAGAAAAAAGCTAGCATTTAATACAACAGAAATACATAAATTAAATACTGAAATAAAATGCAGTTATTAATATTTGAATCTAAAAATAAAAAGTGCAAATTAGTATTGAAATCACTTATCTCAAAAACACTTCCGTCTCCAAAATGCAAACTAGTGAAGAATTTAACTTTTAATAGCGTTCAGATTTTTTTTTAAAATTAACCGTTAAAAGAAAAGCGTGATTTTATTCTGAACTTTAACTAGTCACGTTTTAAGAAACTTACGATATAAAAGAAAAGTGGATGGGGGGGGTTCTTCCGAAGTTAGTTGGTGACGTTATAAGTAATTGCGAGATAAGATGGAAGCCAGAATTTAGGGGTGGAGGACTGAAAAGGATAATATAATGGATTGATTATACAATATTTAAGATCAACTCGGTAGATAAATAAACATTTTTGGACGAGAACCTGATGGAAAATAAGAAATAAGCGAACGAAAAAAAATCACAAAAGTATATCGGTTTAAATGTTAAAATTTCTTTTAAAAATCGGAAAAAACAGCGAACGTGATGGAAAAATAAGAAAAGGGAAACTAAAGAATAAACGAACGAAAATATAACAAAACTAAACCTGTTTAAATATTGAAACTTTAAAAATCGAAAAATAAATGTCGGATAAGTCGGCGCAAACGTGCAAACTGAAGACCACGACGATGTCACTGTAACCACTGGTCTACGGTATTTTTTTCTATTTACACTAATTCAAGAAAGAACGTTTTTTCGTGCATGCGTGTTTAGCTAAATTGTCATGAAGGAACGACTTTTTGCTACCTTCCCTCATTGCGAACGTATATTTCTATAGGAAATAATTGACCCTTTTTTCAAATTTTCACATATTATTCGACCAAGATATCGTCCTTTCAGATGATACCGGTTCCGATCCGGTTCGATGCAGCTTTGAAAAATTTTAGACAGACATACAAACATACATACATACATGTAAACAAACAGGTGAGATTTATATAATTGTATAAAATCAATAGTAGGCTCCCTTGCTGTATAATGTATATATTTTAATTCTAATACGCAAGGAGGTGAGCTTAAAAGCGCGTCTTGTCGATTTAAACGTTAACATCAGATAACAACAGATAAGGATCATCACTTTCTCAAACAACCATGATTGATCTCATTTCCACCTGAACTTAGTTGCTTCCAACTCTCATCAAATCAATATATTTCTTAATGTCAACCCAGGAACCTTATTGTAACTTTTTATTCAGAATATATCGTGTGTGCGCCTACGCTATGTACATTTTCGCAATATATTAAACTATTTTGTATATTAGCTAAATGATGTTTAACAAGCTCTCGTATATATCCAAGTCGTAATCAAAAGCAAACGATATTTTAAATCGCAAGTTGAATTGCTAAAAAATGTGAAGGTCTAAAAGTCGTATCACTAAAATATATACAATGGACTGAATACAGGAGTGTTGTTGTCATAATACGAGTTTTGTTGCTATGTAAACGAACAGAGGATTTTTAAGGATTATTTATCACGTGAGACAGGAGAAATGTGTAAGATGTTATACGATGATAACAGACATAATGAGTCAAATTATTAGGTTAGGGTTACGGTTATATATATAGCATTGTGTTGACTAAGTGAAGGATGTTACTGCGGAATTTTTAACTTTAGTTTTAATTGATGTATTTTTAATTAGTTTCATTATAATACTTTTACTTTATAATTCATTTTTAAGGGCGTTTTTCTCTCTATTTATTCAATTACAATGCTTTTTTTTAACAATTATGTCTCTTTTTCAGAACGTTGAATACAAAATGGAAAAAAACCAAATTCCTACAATTTTCTTATTTAAATCAAAGCTAGACCTAAAATCTGCTGAAACAGCCCGCAATATCAATGAAGCGCTTGGTACAGGAACCACTACTGAGTGCACATCAGAATGTTCGTTCAAGAAATTTCATGGCGGTGACGAGAGTTTTGAAGATGATGAGCGTAGTGGTCGTCCAACGGAGGTTGACAACAATCAATTAACAGCCGTAGTCGAAGCCAATCCGTGTACAACTGTTCGAGAACTTGCATCAGAATTATACGTAACTTATACGATTATTTTTAACCACGTGAGATGAATTGGTAAAAAATACTTGATAAATAGATGCCTCACGAAAAAGAAACTCCATTATGAAGTGTCATCTTCTGCTCTTTTACGCAACACGAACGATGCGTTTTTCAACCAGGTGTTAACTTGTGATGAAAATAGTTTGTTTTTATTTTACGACAACCGACGATGAGTGTTTAGACGCTGACGAAGCTGCTTGACAGATCCCGAAGCTAGAATTGCACCAAAAGAAGGCCATGGTCTACAACGGGTCTCATTCATTACAGTTTTTTTTAAATGCATGCGAAACCATTTCGAAGTGTTGTCAACAAATTGATGAAATCCCTCAGAAACTTTGACAACAACACATAGCATTAGTCAACAGAAAATACCCAATTCTCTTCCACGATAATGCCCTACCGCACATTGTTAAACTGACCCTGCAGAAATTTTACGAATTGGGCTACGAAACTCTGCCTCATCTACCTTACTCTACAGACCTGTTACTTACCGACTATCATTTTTTCAAGTATCTAAACAACTTTCTGTGTGATAAATGCTTCAAAAGACTAAGCGATATCAAAAACGCCTTCAGCAAATTCATCGCCACCAGAACGCAAGAGTTTTTATGTTACTGGCATAGATATGCTTTTTTTGCGTTGGCAAAAGTGTGTTAATTCTGATGGTACTTGTTTCGATCAATAAATCTTTGTTTGAGCCAAGATATATGTTCATCTGAATTTCAGTTAAAAATTGCAAGAACTTTGTTGTCAACAAGATAGAACAATTAGATAATACAAGACAAACACTATATGTTTGTGATCGTGACTTAATCAAAGGAAACGACAAAGATATACCATTGTAAATTTATATATAACTGCGCGTCGTCATTCATTTAAGCAAAGCAGCAATATAAAACAACTGCACACATTCCTGGCAGTGGTCACGGGTAGAGTGCAGAGTGCATGGGGAGTTGACGAAAGTTCATCTAACGAATCCATCTGCTTTCTGTCGATTTAAATTTATGTCGATTATTATGTCAGTTGTGATACAAACAAACCATTAACCAATATACCCACCCAAGTTCTCGCATACGCATTCAATATAACTACGGCTCCTTAATCCAGTGGCTTATTGCTTATGGGAACTGATGTATTTCGTCCTGTGTCTATGCAGGTACGTCCGCAGGTGTTATAACACTACAACTGTACGTTTATATTAAAAGAAGACACCCACAGAATCCAATACTACCGCAAATAACTTACATATACAATTCATATCTTCGCATTACATTAAATGACCTAACATGATCGATATATCATTTGAAACTTACTAGCAACTGAATTTGAAGAACATTTTCAAATTAAGAATTTATACTAAGACATGAATACGAAGTCTGTGGAATTGTTTCAGCTGTGACTTTGGTTTTCTTGACTATGCTAAATTCATGCTGAAAATATAAGATCAATAGAAGATATTAGCACTAATACTCTTAAGAAATAGATGTTTGTAAATATTTTACTATTTGCAAAAATAAAATGATTATTTAAAGAAGATTTTTAAGCCTAGTAGGAAAACCTGCATGAAGAAATGAGACGGTGAAATAACACTAATCCTAGAACGTTAGGAAAATATTTAAACTTTTTAATGAGAATTTAATACTGAAAAAGATGGAACTAATGTAATGGTCATGTAAAGGTTTACCGATTAACTAATATAGCATTGTATTGATTAAATTAATTTTTTTAGAGTTTGATATTCAAAAATTTAACTTCGGTAGTTTGTTATTTTGTTAGTCAGTTATCAAACAGGTTCCGCGCAAATTCGAAAGTATAATAAGCAATAGAATAATACACAATGTTTTATTAGGACGACTTTTTGTAAACAAGCAAACAGAAATCTAATATTAATTGAACAAGTATATGTATGTAAGTAATAGAAAATAGTAAAGATAGACAGGTATACATTAAGAAGTAAATGGGTTTGCAAATTTATCTATTGTAAAAGTAGCAGTTTCCTTTTAACATGTGCTTTATGCTGCGGACTCCAGCGAGAAGTAATTGTTAGTTTTTCTCTAAGAGATGAGGGGCACTCTCTCGACAACTGATCTGGGTTTGGTGTTGTAACGTGGTTTACATTTACCGGACAGTAGAACATGGAGTTTTGTTTATATAAGATTACTAAGTGGGGAGGGGTGTGCTATCTTTGTGGCGAATACAGTTGTAAAGGTAAAACATGATCACAACGATATTGACCAATATATTTTCTTAAAATGTGTTCCTTATTTTTTCCGTAAATGTGTATGAGATGATCTGATAATGAAGGCCAAATACGTCATAAGATGGAGTACGGAATCTGGGCAGGAGCTGCATGAAACACCTTATCTTGCCTTGACAGATTTCAAAATAAACTTCGTAAATGATGCTCTTTTATCTCCCCACAACATTTTCCCCACAACATTTTTCCCTACAACATTTTTCCCCTACAATATTTTCCCACAGAAAAAAAACGTTGTGTACCTGTCTCTGCTCCATCGGTTTTTATGGTAAATGCTCGACTAAGTTCCATTTTATGGCTCCCCTTATCGAACATTCACGAACAACACTCGTCTAACTGAAACCACTATTTATAATTTCTCCCACAGTTTCTCTCATCCTAAACCTAAACGTTGATTACATGAACAAAGCTTCTTTCTTAGAATTGCTTGCCTGTGAAACTCTCTTCTGATGGCCTACTTTCCTGCTGACTACAATATAATCGTCTTCAAATTCAACTTAAACAAATTTCTGATGAGTCGTCCCTTTAAGTAATCCAATGCACCCCATACACCCTGATATAAATAGAAACACACCTGGGGATTTTTAGAGATACGATAGACAATCGATTGGAGTCGAAGTTTTGTAGACAGTCGGACATGAGTTAGTTTCGAGACCAAGCGGATAAGAGAAAGGATGCTTCGACGGAAACGCAAGAAAACTTGAGTCAACAAGGCGGGAGGTTCCCGAGTTCACAAGTAGACGAAATAAAAAGATCTTTGCAGAAAATGAGCATCGTTTTTCGTCTTGAACCGCCCTCCAGAAGACCAAGATAACAAAAAGGTATGGTAAACTTAAACGCGTATATTTGCGCCCCCCACACACACATTAAAGAACTACAATAAGTAGATACACAACTTGAGATACCTTAAAGGAGCTCCACCGCGTGCATACCCTACCGACTGTATAAATGTATATAAACTGTATATAACACTTGTACATAATGAAATGGGGAAGACGAACACGAGCGAGCCTGAGAAATGACATATACACGAGACGATCACATAAACGGCATTAGAACACCCATACATACGTTAGGGCGAGACGACGTACACACGGTTATATAAAAGGTCGATACATAACACTCCTTCTAATTTGTAAGTTGGGATTAGTTTATGGTGGCTCGTCCAAGACGTACTTATCAACGAATGTTGACAAGTCCACAGCAAATCTTAGACCCATCCAGGGGTTCCTCCTTTCGACGAGGCAATAAAACCTCTCTTAAAACTAGATATAGTGGGTGTAACTAATGGATAAACAGATCGAAGCATCAGGTGATAAAAATGCACCATGATGCGGGAATACCTATCACGGCCCAAATTAGGCCTATCACGCTCCAAATTATGTGAACAACTTCAAAATATTTGAAGCATATTACGTTCCATGCATGAGGGAAAACACACATTTAACACGTAATTCCTTTACAAAAAACTTATTTTAAATATAAAAATCATTTTTGAAACACATTTCATTTCTATTCTGGGAATATCATGGAGACACTGAAAAAGGAAAACAAATCTACAAAATTCAACATATTTGTTTGGAGTGAACAATCTAATTGTCACACGATCAATAGAAATCGATTGTAAATTGATTTATTTAGAAAACAAAACTGTCTGGAGAATATTTTCATGATCGGAAAAAATTGTCTGTCTTCGACGGTGCATCATTTCATTTTCTTTTTTTATTTTATGGTAATAAATTATTTGATCGGTCTGTCACTGTAATTTTTGATGGGTGAGAGGGGGCATCGTAGAATTAGATTGAGCTAAGTCCCATTAATCTGCTTAATGAGGTAAAAATACGTCAATGAACAAAAATATTTCGGACTAATGTCAAACAAAATCTAGAAATAGAAGAATTGAAAATTATAAATCAATTAATTTATCAGTCTGATTACATTTGACACACTGATATTCGATTTTGCCTAGCCAATCTATTCGGGAAATTTTTCAGTGTGTGTTTTCTTACATAATGAATGAAATTCCACTAGATTTCATTGATCACTTATTACATTCGGCCTAATAAATATTCAAATAGTAAATAGTTTGAAAGATTCATTGCATAATTTTATTGGATAATTTAAAGAAGTCATTATCTAATGAGAAGGCTATGTTTATTACGAAACATTCAATGCGAATCGAAACATAAGCATATTTTTGTTTTGATTTACATAAATAAACATATTTGATTGACCAAAGTTTTTCTAGACTACCTCACCCAAATCGATTTGATCGATATTTCCCTCGCAATTACAAGAGAATACAAAAGACATAAACATCTAGGATTTATATATTAAAGCGAATTGAAAAGCTTAAGTATGCCTCGGTAATATGATAGTTCACCGCGCAGATAGTGTTTGCGAATTCCAAGCGCGCATGTTCGTATTTACATTTTCTATTATTTTATAAAAAGTTAAATGTAGTCGTCCAAATAGATGTAGTATATTATTAAATCCAAATAGATGTAGTATATTAATTGAATTATTTCATTTGTTGTTTGTTTAATTTTCCAAGATTTTACGTAGTTTGCTGAAAATCAATGGCCAACGTCGTAACCTTTTTTACTGCAACTACCGCTATTAGCCTTATATTATTTTATATTTATTTATATTCGTATCTATACTCCTATAATTTTCCTTTTTGCGTGTGTATTGATATTCATATTAAAACCCTTTTTCTATTTACTTAAAAGGAAAATACAAACTTGTTCTATATGGGTCGTGGAATTGCATTAATCTACAAAAGATCTAGCTAATTTGCATATGACCTGACATATGTGACAGTGTAACATGTTGCGGTCATCAAATACCATTTCCCTGTATAATCGATTATCTATGGATTTTGTTTCGGTCTCTATATTTTTATTTATGCCCATTTCGACGGGAGTTTTACGCGGTTTGCAATCTTGCATTCCGAACTTGAGAAGAATTTTTTCAATGTATCGTGATTAGTTCATAGTTATAGTCTCATTTTCACAGGTAAATTTTATACTGAGGAACTATGACAGTCGTCCAAGATCGGCCATTTTAAATTTTTTATTTAATTAATTTTTAACATCTTTTAAAGTGTTGTGACAGTTTGAGGGTAAATATAGATTTCACAGTCAATCGGAGCATTTAAATAAGCATTTTTTACATCCATTTGATGTATTTTTAAATTGTATTGAGCGGCAAGTTGTAATATAATTCTAATTGTCGTTAAATTTGTCGTTGGTGAAAATGTTGCAAAATATTCCACTCCAGAAATTTGTGAAAAACTTTTTGAAACAACTCTTGCTTTAAAAGTCTCACTGCCAGGAGCTGTGATTTTTTGAAAAACCCCAGCGTGAAGAAATTATATTTTTATCTGTTGGTTTTGCCACTATTTCGTATGTGTTATTTTCAGATAAAGCTTTCAGTTCGGATATCATAGCTTGTTCCCATTCTTGGTTATTTTCTGAATTAATCGCCTCATTATAACTTTTTTGTGCGCTGTTTAACGAGTAACAGTAATCCACTGCGTAATCTTGTATTTTTTTCAATTTGTAAGAAGTCTGGCCTTTTTCGCTCCCTTATTGGGTATCGACGTGTCTGGTTACTATATTCGTCAGAAGTTCTACTGTAATTGTCGTCGTTATTAATGTTTTCATTGTATTCGATTAAGATGCTAGGTAATATTTCACGTTTTTCATCCACTGGGTCGCCATTTTTAAATTTAATGTATAATTGAATTTTACACATCTGTGGTGGAATGGGGACGAAAGTGGTTGGTCGCTTTCAATGCTGCCAAGACTAAACTAGTTTCATTCAATAATTACAAGAAACCCTCTCTACCACCTATAGCAATGGCCAACGACTCTTTATCTGAGAGTACATATTTCAAACTCCTTGGCCTAACGTTCACAGGAAACATGAGTTGGAACAATTACATTGAAAACATTGCCAGGGCCGCTACAAGAAAGGTGGGCTCTCTCGACGGTGCTAGAAAACTACTAACACCCGAAAGTATCCTGTACCTCTATAAGGCCACCATTCGCCCATGTATGGAGTATTGCTGTCACATCTGGGCTGGTGCATCTGCTACTAGTCTCTCGCTCCTTGAAAAGGTTCAAAAGAGAGTCGCAAACCTGATAGGCTCTGAAGTGGCATCTAAGCTTCAGCCTCTGTCCCATCGACGAAATGTTGCATCCCTCTGCCTTTTCTACAAGTATTTTAGTTGTGAATGCTCTGACGAACTGCAATCACTTGTGCCCCCACGACGTGAGCACCCTCGACAAATGTTATATAAAGGCTTTTCATTATTATTCTTGTTATTATTGTTCTTTGTTAAAAGTGAGTCTTAGAGTCTTAGAGAGAGTTTTATTGAGAGGGATGTTGTTGTAAGAGATATATTGTTCGTGTAATAAAGCGATTCATTTTTATAAAATGTTCATACTTAGAAGTGTTGATATGAGATGTAGAGTTCACATTGTCGATATGTAAATGTCGAGACGTGTATGTAAAGACATTTTAAACAACATGATATACAAGACATATAATAACAATTTCCACTTTACCTTTTGGAAGAATTACAACACTAAGACGACGTTTATAAAAACACATGATGGGTTTATTTCTTTTCACGACCGGCCGTTGTTTTCTGAGTCAAGAATTCAAAGCTTCACATCCTAACTTTCAAATGTGACCGTCTCGCTTCTAGACGTTCGAATGTCCATGTCTGGACTGTCGTCTGTCGTCCTCAGACTCTCTCTGACTCTCCCCTCAGTTTCTCTAAAGTTTCTAACTATATCTAGAACTTCCTATTTTCCATGACGTCATACACATGTTAAAACATGTGTCTTCTTTCACATGTCCTGGACATGCGTGTCCAAAACTTTTTCCTTTCTTTACAAAAGGAATTTTAACCTATATTCCCAGTAACCTATATTTCCAATATGTTAAAAACATGTTTATTATATTATCTTGTAGTTGCATTCTTTCAATTGAATTTTCATAACAGAATTGACAACGCACATTTTTTTCTTGAAACTATTTTACTCTAAGCTAAACGATGGTTTGTTTTACATTCCATTTTCGAATTCTCTTTCGTAATCTATTTCTAAACCTAAATTACGAGGTTCGAATTTCGTCTATTCTATTTCATTTTCATGTTAACTAAATCTCTCTATTTTTATACTTACATGAAAAGGGGACAGTCCTTATCATGTAACACAACCCCGACAGGCTGCTAAATCCCACCCCCACACCGTAATGATCCCTAGATGTAAAAGATCTTTTTACTCCAATAGTTTCTTCCCCAGAACCGCTAGACTCTGGAATTCCATTCCAAGTCCCTGCTTCCCCAACAGTACTGACGTGCAGAAGTTCAAGTGTAACGTGAACCGACATCTTGCTGGCCAAATCCCTACATAGTACCCCAGTAGTTGTTGCCCTGATAGAAGCCCCCTACACCAAAGTGGCAATTTGCCTTGTTTGGGGCGAAAATTTAATAACAAAAAAAGAACATCACCGGTTGTGGTTAGTAAACAATTTCTTATGATGACATGTGCGAGAACTCCTATTGAGTACACATAATAATAGGAAGAAGAATAAAAAGAAAGAACGAATAGGAATAATAATAATAATAATAATAATAATAATAATAATAATAATAATAATAATAATAATAATAATAACAAGAAGAAGAAGAAGAAGAAGAAGAAGAAGAAGAAGAAGAAGAAACCAAGCAGCAATTTTAGGAATGATTTTTCCTATTAATTTTGTATCGTTTTCATATTATTTCATTTCACTGAACTCCTTTTTAATCTCTTAACCCCGGGGAGAAATCCTCGCAGGATTCAATAAATCATTGAAACTTCAGCAGAATCAATGGCGGCCAAGTCAACTGGTACAATCTACCATCGCGCGCTGTGATAAGAAAAGGATTTTTTTTAATGGCCGCCAGTAACAATAGGTATTAGATTTGTATAATGTCATTTCATAGTTTGGTTTGATTCTCATCGGATTCAGAACGACATTTAACATTTCATATCGTTATAAATGCAGTTATAAATTAAAATTTGATTGTTTTTTTTAAAGAATACAGTTTTCCTTGGTTCAGGATGAATTATTTAAATATTTTAAGCTGTTATAACGCTTCAACTTATGCTGTTTGCTTTTTGTCAAGCTCTCATGAGAGAGTTACTCGAACATTCCTCAATTCAAGAGTTTGATTTCCGATTGATAACACACCATAGGAACTTTAAGATAAATCACCATTTATAAAGTCCCGAAGGCCACTCGAGGATATTGCTTCATAAGTGTCAGGTGGTCGGTGGACCAACATTGTAATGATTGGTAGTACTAGAGATTGGGTAGGATGTGACCATTTAAATGACTTGTTTGCATTGGATTTGAAAACGACTAAGTTTTAATATGCTGGAAAGCAGACCCGTAGTATAGTGTTGAACAGGCGGAATTTTTTAGGTAATAAACCTTATTAATGAAAGTTTTAGACACAAAGTAGGATGACATTTTGACACTGGTTGTAGCTGGACGAGAGTTTGTTATAAGTATTTTACAGGGCGAGGGAAAACTATGAAAATTACAATAGAGAAGAATAGATTCGCCACGTCTCTTCTGTAGGAAAGATGTTGCAATGGGGATATATATATATATATATATATATATATATATATATATATATATATATATATACAGAGAGAGAGAGAGAGAGGGTAAGAGAAAGAGAGAGATAAAGAGCGAGCTTTCTCATCGTTTGATTGTCTGCGTGCCTGTCTGTTCCAACTTTTTCTCGAAAACTACTCGGTTGATCTGACTGATATTTTTTATAGTGATTATTTAACGTGATGTGCAAGTAACAATTATCAATGTTAGATGTTAGATCCACAGGTAGAAATTAATAAAGATTAATAGGGATTAGTCAGTATACTATCACATTTACTCTCAAATTATTTTTAGAAACTACTTGATAGATCTAGATGAAAATTTAAAAATCTTTATGATAAGGTATAGCGAGGACGCATCACAGACCGTCTGAAATGCGCGTAAACGATTTCAATGACTTAAATACATTATTACATTATCCAAACATAATTCTCAATGAAAAACCAAGACACGGAATAATAAAATAATGTTAAAAAATACACACTGTTGGTGACTACTCCCTTATTTAAATATACATCTTTCTTTCGTTGGAAATTATTAACCCATTTTATATATATATATATATATATATATATATATATATATATAAAATGGGTTAATAAATTCCAATATATATATACTACACCCATTCTAAGCTATCGACTCCAAGCTAAGTCGAACTCTACGGTCCCAAAAGCTAAGAAACTTTTCTATTCGTAACTTTTGCAGCCTACTAATCTAAAACACTAACATGTTTAGTTTTTTTATTTTTTATTTTCCTTATCAAAGGTTTGACTTTAATCCTGAATATTTTGTCTTTTTTTCTTACCTTTCTCCTAAATCTTTTTGTCAAAAATAATATTAGTAACCAATACTTTTTCTTATATTTAAAACGAGAAAAAAGAGTCTCCCATGAAATTGAACATTTCCTAAATTATATTTGCATATTATCTGAACTACAAAACACGCGGCTTTTTTTTCTAAATTATGCATTAGTTCTAGCTAAAGTTAATACATAATCCTAAAGGTATTACTTCGTAATCAGCTTTTTAAACGAGTTAAAAATAACCAGACTTTTTCAATTTGATAAAAGTTCCATTATAGCATATAATATGGGGTGGAGCTGGAACGGTTTAACATCCCAGCTCGACCTAGATAAAGGCAAAAAGTATCCATACATTTACATGGGAGGGGAGACTATCTTCAAGTAATATCCTAAACTGGGAATGGGGCAAAGGACTTATACTAAGTAGATATTAATAAGTCCTTCTCACTTTTTTTTATTTTATTTTATTTTATTTTCTCAATGCAGAGTAGATAATGCAGGTGGATATGTTATCAGCAGCTCCAGTAACACTCGCTTCTCTTTTGTCCTTCAGTCCTCATTTCCAATGAATGATTTTTCTGACAAAGGGCGAAGAAAAAGTAAGCTGCTTTCCAGGTTGGTAGTACTTTGTAAAGAGTAGCCTAAGATGTCGGAAAATTCTGTTTCTATGTCTATCCTTGTGGCCATGTCACTAGTAAGGGTGCTGGAGGTAAACATTTCATCTAGGCTGACGTTACCCGCCTGATAGTCAGGGACCCGAACCTTGAATTAACCACTAAGGAGGCTGTCCTATCAGCAGGTGCAAAGTACCGGGGCTGCTGTATTGTCATTTGGTGAATGGATTCTGGACCATACAGTAGTTTCTGGTAGGGTCTCTCGATGCTATACTAGTAGGTAATTGTTGCGGCTTTACCTTATCATGTGCTACAAAAATAATTCTTGTCTTTTTCTCTCTTATTTTCCCTCTCTGTCCTACCGACCTGCTCCACAAACCCCAAAACCTCAACAATCATTAAAAGCTCCCAAAAAGAAACACGAATAAACCTAGAACCCCATCCTCCAACGTTGACCCCAACTACCAGGTATCCTTCTCCAACATCAGTAGTCAACGTTCCAACATTCCAGAGGTTGAAACACAATTACAGGAGACGAAACCGAACATATTCTTTCTAAGTGAAACTGGCATAGGGCTAACCACTTCTCTAGACGAATTCATAATTAAAGGATACTCTAACTTAACATCTAAATCTGACCCCCAAGATAGTCATGGGCATGGAATATGTGCCTACATAAAAGATGGCTTTCCATGTGGTAGGGATATCTCCAGAGAAGACCATAATTTACCTTATATGTGCTTCAGGATTGCACTAGCTTACACCACTGCATTTATATTTGCCCTCTATCGCCCCAACAACAGTGGGGTTACTATCTTTAAGAGCATATCTGAGAGAATTGACCACATCCTGTCTGCTCATCCTTTGGCTAACATTCACATTTGCGGTGACATCAATGTCCATAATGTGAAATGGGTGACCCACTCAAATAAAACCGATGACGACGGGGAGGTTCTGTTATGATTTTGCCATTGCCTATGACCTCACTAAGATTGTTCACGAACCCACCCGTTTGCCCGATACACCCGGTCAATATGCAAGCCTTCTAGAGCTTTTCCTCACAACTTCCCCTGAGCTGTGTTCATGTTCCGTTCTATCGCCTCTGGGATTCTCTGACCACTCTGTTGTAGCAGTTAAGATAAAAATGAAATGTAATAATTCCCCAGACATACCTCTCCACTGTACTGTATATCGATACTCCATGGATGACTGGGATAGCTTCCGTATATTCATATCTGACCTACCTCTGCATTCCATGTTTAAAAAGGATGTGTCCTCTATAGTATGAGACCTGACCGAATGGTTAATTGTAGGTATAGACCGATTCATACCATCCAAAAAATTCCAACAAAAACCTTACAGCCAGCCATGGTTCTCCACCAAATGTGCTGCTTGCATCGCGCACAGAAATCACTTTTTCCATACCTACCAACGTAATAGATACACTGAGACTAAAGCTGCTTTCAGGACTGCCAGAAACCACTGTAAAAGAGTAATAAAAAATGCAAGAGAGCTATATGCTCAGTCTGTTAAATCCAAAGTAGCTGAGCAGCGTTTTGGTTCCCACCAGTTCTGGCAAATAGCAAACAAGATCTTGAACAGAAGCGTGCGTTCTATCCCAATTATCATCAATAGACCTGAGGTCATCTCGTCAGCATCAGACAAGGCCAGACTATTTGCCAAGAACTTTGCAGCTTACTCTACCCTATGCGACAATGGCTATCAACTCCCTGTATTTCCTCCTATAACAGACAACACGCTATGCAACATACAAATATCTGTGCGTGAGGTCGCCAAGCTAATCAAGAACCTTGATTCCAGTAAAGCAACTGGCCCTGACGGCATCACAATTATAGTGTTAAAATGTTTCAACCAGAAATTGCCCCCATACTTACAAAACTGTTTAAGCGTTGCCTTAAGAGAAGTGCTTTCCAACACCCTGGAAAACCTCATCAGTATGCCTTGTATTTCAGAATTCAGGTGAAAAGTCATATCCGATAAGTCTCCTGTGTGTCATGAGTAAGTTGTTGGAATCCATATTAAATAAAGAAGTAGTCAACCACCTCAAAAGAAACAACCTTCTTAGTGACATGCAATATGGTTTCCGCTCTGCAAGATCTACAGCAGATGTGCTAACGGTTATATCACATAGGATTAGTGAATCTCTTGACAAAGGTTTCCTTTCCATGGCAATTGCTCTTGAGATATCGAAGGCCTTCGATAGGGTATGGCATAAGGGCCTACTTCACACTATTTCCAGCTACGGTATTACTGGAAATGTTTTCTCAATCATTAAATCAATTCTCTCTGATAGGTTCATAAGAGTAGTGATTGATGGGCAGAAATCAGAGGCCTGCAGTATTTATGTTAGAGTCCCTCAGGGGTCTATCCTGGACCCAACTCTCTTCCTGATCTACATCAATGATCTCCCAAAACACATACTTAATTATTCGTTGGCATCTATGCTGATGACACGACCATCTATGGCAACACATCAAAGGCCGTAAATGACAAAGTTCTCCCTAATTCTCTCTCCTCTGATCTTGGTACAGTGGTACAATGGGGGAAGAAGTAACTGGTCACTTTTAATGCATCCAAAACCAAGCTTCTATCTTTACATCATCAACGCTATGATCTTTATCTGGCATTAATTGAAATGGATGGCTCTCGTCTTGGGGAGGTTCCATGTTTTGACAAGCTTCTGGGTTTGACCTTTACTTCTGATCTGAAATGGAACACGTACATCCAATCTGTTGCCAGGGACGCTGGGAAAATGGTGGGATCCTTCTACCGCTCCAGATTATATCTCACCCCTGATGCAATTCTCTATCTGTATAAAAGCCAAGTACTTCCAAGGATGGAGTACTGCTGCCACATCTGGGCAGGAGCTGCTTAAAACAGTCTATCCTGTCTTGACAGAGTACAAAATAGACTTCGTGGTTTGGTGGGGGATGCCCTGTTCTCTTCCCTGCAACCTCTCTCCCACAGAAGAGACGTTGCGAGCCTGTCTTTTTTTATCGTTATTTTCATGGCAAGTGCTCGCTTGAGCTCCAATCTATGGTCCCCCCTCGCCAATCCTTCACGAGAAACACCCGTCTGGCTTAAACTACTGTCAATAATTTTTCCCACTCTTTATCTGTGCCTAAATCCGAGCATAGATTCCATGAGCAGAGCTTCTTTCTCAGAAGTGCACGATTGTGGAACTCTCTTCCGTTCGCCTGTTTCCCACCTGACTACAACTTGGATGTCTTCAAATCCAACATAAACAAATTCCTGACAAACCGCCCCCTTAAGTAAGACACTCTATCAAATCTCCTATACTAATGGTTACTACAATACTATCTCATTGATTACTGTACACGCAATAACCCTTATCCCTGAGTGGCCTCCGGGCCTTGATAAGTGGTGACCCCCATGTAGAAAAATACACCCAATCAAGTTACAATAAATAATAATACATTTGAAAGTAATAACAATATTTATAAATGTTTATCGGAAATAAAATGTACACACACACACACACACACACACACACACACACACACATATATATATATATATATATATATATATATATATATATGAATACATTTATTTCTGTAAAACAGTTATAAATATTGTTATTGTTTTCATATCTATTATTATTTATTGTAACTTTATTAGTTTTAATAAAGATAACTCGAAGTATTTTGATGTATATGTTATATATTCATTATTATTATCATTATTGTTCTTGTTGTTATTGTTATCTTTCTTGTTGTTATGAAGTCTTATTAAAAGTGTTTCTTAGAGAGTCTTATTAAGTGTGATGTTGCGTTCTGTGTTCGTGTTATGAAGGGATTCATGTATATAAAATGTTCATACTTAGAAGTGTAGAAGCTCTTTGAGTGAGGAGACAGTGTTGAGAGTCTTAGTGTTCACATTGTAGATATGAGATGGGGAGACATTGTGTATGTAAAGACATTTTAAAACACATGATATATAAGACATATAATGACAATTTCACTTTACCTTTTGGTAGAATTACAACACAAAGATGATGTTTATAAAAACACATGATGAGTTCACTTCTTCTTCGACCGGTCGGTGGTTTTCTTAGTCAGGAATTCAAAGTTTTACATTCTATGTTTCAAAGATGACCGTCTCGCTTCCAGACGTTCGACTCCCATCTCCCGACTCCAGACTGTCGTCTGTCGTCCTCAGACTCTCTCTCTCAGACTCCCTCTGCTTAACTCTAAAGTTTCTGACTATATCGAGAACTTCCCATTTTCCATGACGTCATACACATGTTAAAACATGTGTCTTCTTTCACGTGTTCTGGAAATGCGTGTCCAAAACCTTTTCCTTTGTTTACAAAAGGAATTTTAACTTATATTACCAGTAACCTATATTTCCAATATGTTAAAAACATCTTTATTAAATTATCTTATAGCTGCATTCTTCAATTGAATTTTATAAGAGAATTGACAAATGCATATTCTTTTCTTAAAACTATTTTATCTCTAAGCTAAACAATGGCTTGTTTTTACATTCCATTTGCTAATTCTCTCTCGTAATCTATTTCTAAACCTAAATTACGAGGTTCGAATTTCGTCTATTCTATTTCATTTTCATTTTAACTAAATCTCTCTATTTTTATACTTACATGAAAAGGGGACAGCCCTTATCATGTAACATATATATATATATATATATATATATATATATATATATATATGTGTGTGTGTGTGTGTGTGTGGATAAATAGATATGACGTGTGGGTGTACGTATAAATTTACGTACAACTGTATTTATGTGCATGAGAATGTATAAATATGCGTGCATCTTTTGTTGGTATATATATATATATATTGACGCTTGATTTGCTTCGTCGTACAGTACGCTTAAACATGATATTGTAATTTATGCAGAATGCGTATGCATGCTTATAGAATCTATCCTCAATTGAATATTATATATTATGAAGAATAATTTGCTCGGAGCACTAATTGGTAAAAAATAAAAATAAATAAAAAAAACATAAATAAATAAAATGAATAATATTGATAATGTATTTCATCCAACTCCGTCCGCGTTTGTTTACAATATTACGTCAGCTGATATTTGGGCTTGACGATGAATGTTTTAAAATATGCAAAACAAAGAAATGATTTGAGGCTATTTTAAACGGTTCCCCTATTTTTATCGTAAATTGCATTCATTAATAAGAAAAAATTAAAATAAAATGGTGAGGTACACCCGGTTTTTAACACGGGATCATTCATGGATGCTCTACCACTGAGCTATGTTTTCAGATGTCAACAAATCTTTTTGTTTTTTTTAGAAGAAATGATTTGCTAAAATGTTATTATCTCCCTTGCCGGTGCAACCTAAAATATTACCCTGTACTATATTTAATGTAAGACTATTTTTAGGGTCGGATTTTCTGGATTTTCGATACTTATCGTACGAGTTTCTTTATCAAAAAGATCTCAGGTTACTGGGAGATATATACATTACTTTGTGTAGAATTTGCAAAAGATAGCATCAGCCGTTTCGGAAACTATAAGGAAGGAACTCACATACACAACCGAAGTTACTTTTATATGATAATAATAATAATAATAATAATAATGATAATAATAATAATAATAATGATAATAATAATAATAATAATAATAATAATATATATATATATATATATATATATATATATATATATATATATATATATACGGAATAAATGTGGTAAATTTACTAAAAGTATATTTGTTCAAACAAAAAATATGACACCCGCATACACATACATAAATATAGGTATATCTGTGTATGAACGAAATAAAACTAAGTAAATATAGCGTACTTATATTTTTTAAATGAAAATTGCACACATGCACACACACGCGTACACACATACATATATATAAACACTGAGGTAAATATACAAAACAAATATGAAACCATGATGCGCATGCGCCTGCATGTTTCCAGCCGACGTTAAATTCCGCCATTTTTACACAATAATCAAGCCAGATGCCTGGAAGGTACAGACACTTAATTGCAATAGTCATCACAACCCGCCCCTGCCTCTTTGATACTCCATAATTAATGTTGTAGATTAAAACTCGTGAAAACCAAACCAGGCGTTGGGGCAATTCGTTTTCTTTCTGACTTTTAACGAAAAATTTCTTTCTCTATTTTTAATGATCATAGATCCTTTGATAGACAAATATATATGAAAAACAATATAAATCAGTTGTTCGGACTAATTTTCGAACAAATCCACGTGAATTTGTGTTTGTGTTAAAAAAACATATACATAATACTTGATAATATATACCACTATTCCCCTTTCCCTTCAATAAAATGAGCAAAAAATACTTACAAAGTTATTATTTGCCTGCAGCACCGAAGTACCGTGATATGACCACAAAGGAAACACACGCACACACGCACACACACACACACACACACACACACATATATATATATATATATATATATATATATATATATATATAACCTTGTATCCAAATCATACACACGCGTACGCGCAAACACACACACACACACACACACACACACACACATATATATATACATATATATAAAACCTCGTATTCAAATGATTAGATATATATATATATATATATATGCATATATATATAAATATCGGTCTGAGTACCGATCTGATGATGCCGCCATTAATTTGGTTACGAGGTTATGTATATATGTATATATATATATATGTGTGTGTGTGTGTGTGTGTGTGTGTGTATGTATATATATATGTATATATATATATATATATATATATATATATATATATATATATAACCTCGTATCCAAATCAATGGCGGCATCATCAGATTGGTACTCGGACTGATTTCTTGTGAATTCTATATGAGCGACCGTGAAAATAGAAAATTTACCCACGCTAACATACCCCCATTTTCATAAGATATGTCGACAATATACTTATTTATTGTAAGAAATTCAAATACTAAAGGACATCTTAAAAAAAACATCCTCAAATTCATGATTGAATTCAACAATAACAAAATTCCCTTTCTCCCTACATCCTATAATACGTTTAACAACTCCTGCTACGAAAAACCTACCAACAAAAAATATTGCCTTCTTTAGAAGGCAATATTTTTTGTTGGTAGGTTTTTCGTAGCAGGAGTTGTTAAACGTATCAATATAAAACAGCCATCGTAAAAAAATGTCTTAATTGTGCTAGGTGAATCTGCTCCACTAAATAAATCACCACTTCTCAGAGTAAATAAAAATCAAACACGTACTTGTTAGTAACGGATTTTCCAACAAAGTAAATCCATACTGTAACATACAACCACCCATAGTAATAACTCTCACGATTACAACTAAAGTACATTAACATGTTTTATCACAATCAAATGCAACGTAACTTTAAACTAAAATAAAAGGCTACAAGAAATATCATGCAAAGATCCTCAACTGACAACAATAAAAAATATTAGACTTATCATCTACCATAAAAAATTAAAGATCCAAGGTTTAAATGCACCAAAAAGGCGTAGCAATAATCCAAAACCAATAGATACGTTGATTTTACAACCACAGCATTATCTTGCCGAACACCTGTGCATAATGTCGAATCTAGTGACATCTTCCAATGTCTTTAAAAGAACTGACAAATCTGTCCAAAACACAGATACAATACACCATGAAATAAACGTCGAAAAAACACAAACCATATTTATATGTTAAAACCCACACTCAAAGCAGTTAGCTTTAATACAAGCAAAACCATCTCAAAGTAATTATTTTAACCCACCACACTATTCCAGTTACTAATCTCACCATAATATCTGCTGACAATTATCTGCTACTACAAAAACTTTCCATCGTCAATCTCTTTCACTAGTGTTACATTTATCCTCGCTGAGGATGTCGATCCAAACCAGTTAGAATGTTACGAGCAATACTTATAAAACCTATATCCACAATTTCGACGCATACACAAAAAGATACTAAGAAAAATGTAAAAAATAAAAAATGTATAATCAAATAGAAGGTTGCTGTTCTCTTTAATAAGGTTCATATATATCTATAATATAAAGCTGAACGAACGCGCACGCGCGTGTGTGGTCACTAATAGGCTCCTATATGGTTTACTATTTTAAAAAACTGATTATATATAATGATAGAAGATGTATCGAGACACAGGAATGAGTATGTTTGATCTGATAGAACGGTGGTTCATAAAAATTGTGGGGTCTGCGTTCGCGCCTGGTCTCCAAAGTATGGAAATAAGAATGAAAATAAAAACGTTTACACGGGTTTTTGAAATAGATGTATATAAAAATACTTTGATAAGTATGTTTCAACTTAAATAGGGATGCTATAATAAAATTGTGGGGTCTGCGTTCGCGTCTGTACTCCATCGAAATATGGCACAAACTTAAACAAAGACTTTTCATGTCTATTTGCGTAAGTATACTTTAATAATTATGCTTCAGTTTGAAGAAAGATGGTATAATAAATTATTGGTTGTTCGTTCGCGCCTGACCTCCATAGAATGTCAATATGTCACAAAGCTTAACAAGTTTTTTAAAGGGGTGAGGGTCCACAATAACACCTTAACTTTAATCTTAATTCACGTTAGCTTTTATTTTTTTTAGTTGAATCATATTGTTCCGTATAAATTCACCTCATAAATTCACGTTCTTATTAAAGTGAAAGCCCCCAAAAAGTCGGAACTTTAGACAATTCTCGAGACAAATTTTGCATAACTCTGTTTTTTTTTCCTTTTCCACTTGCACGTGGCACTCTTTCGAAAATAAATAAATAGATAAATAAGAAAAAATGATAACGTTACTTGTTATCGTGCCAAAAGAAGGAAAAAATCCTGCTCACGTGATTATGTGTCTTTTTAAAAACATTTGCATAACCTTTTTATTTTTATTTATTTATATATCTGTTTAAGCCTTTTTTTTGTCAGTGTACTTGAAGGAATTCAGTTGATTACAACCCTTTCTGCGTGTTCTTTACATTACAATAGTACTACCCTGAATCCGACGGTGCGATACTAAACCGTTCAATACTGTAAAACTGAAACGAAGCTGTTCTGCTTGAGGACGGGCGTCATTTTCTTCTTATTCATATTTATATCGATTCTTTGCTTTAAAAAACTAAAGCAATTACGTTTTTATTTTTTTAATATCCCATTTTTCTGTTTCGGATTATTTTACTAAAGTAAGTAAAGCTTCATTATTTTTCCAAACTGTTTCTGTTTCTTTGTTTTTCGATATTTCGTCGATATTATTTAGTAAGAATGTTTAGCAGAAAAGCCAACAAACGACTACACGAAAATATAAATATACAAGAAATAAATGTTACCATAATAAATAAAAGTTCAGTTCATGTTTTTTTCGGTTTTGAAATAGTTTTTAGTGCACTTCACTTGAAATAATTTCAGCGAACCAAAATTAAAACGAAATTTGAGGCGATAACTACTTAAATGAATGTTTATATAAGCTACACATGCAATAATCGAATATTCCTCAAGCACAAAATAACGGAAAACTTAAAATATGTTTATAAATATTCCTTACGTTGGCAGAACTGTCTTAAATTGTTAACATAGAATGCTCAGGTGCCCCTCCTTCAAATTAAAAACGGAGCTCTCCATTTCAAACTCGCTGCCATTTTGATTTTTTTAAACTGGTGCGTGAATTAAAAAAAAAAAATTTTTACAAACTACTTAAAAATACAAACCAATGAACTTTTCTACCATAAAACTAACTTTTATTGACTATGGTAACAGTTATTTCTTGTATATTTATATTATTATTATATATATATACTAGCAAAGATACCCGTGCTTCGCACGGAGCTTTGTTGCGCACTCGGGTACCAAAATCTGTGGGCACCTTTCCAGTAAGTTGATGTTGTAAGAGCAACGATTGCATAAGGTGATTAACATTTTAACTACCTCTTGTAGTGACTGAAATTCAATCAGGAACTTCACAAAACATTTTCATCAAAAAGGAAGGTTACTTGATGTTACATAGTAAATATTTCATTGAAGTAATTTTCAACTCTTGCTTAAATTTTATCTTGCACATTCAATACTAAAAACTTACCACAATCAGATCATGTCAGTTTTTCCTCATATCCATTTCTCGAACTTTTCACTGAAGAGCCTCAGGGTAAACTACATTTCTGCTGCTTTGATTTGGAGCCAGAATGTAGAGTTTTTCTGAACTTCCTGTACGGCTGATGGAGACGTAGAACATACCGTGACTGAAGCAGTCTGATGTCAAGTCTACGCCAATGGTGTTAAATGTCTGGCCTTGACTTTTGTTTATGCTCATTGCAAAACACACCTTCACAGGAAATTGGAGTCTGCAGAATTTAAATGGAAGTTCTGAGTCCGATGGAACTAAGGGGATCCTTGGCAATAGAACGGTTTCGCCTTTGTAGGGACCACAGGAAATGGTGGCCTCAAGTACATTGGTGTGCAATCTGGTGATAACACATCTGGTTCCGTTTGTTGTTTTTGGCGGTTCCAAGGATCGAAGAATCATGATTGGCGATCCAATTTTGAGATTTAAAATGTGTGGAGGCATTCCAGATATCTCCAAAGAGTTTAAAAACTCCACAGGGTAGTGAACAGCTTCATATTCATTAGTAGCCGAATCAACTGACTTGTATTGCTTTGTGTCTCCTGGAAATTCATTCATTATTGAATTGTTCAAATGATTCACATTGCTGTTTAATGGCGAAATAATAGCCCTCTCAGCAAGCCAATCCGGTGATTTTCCATTGTTTTGCAGGTCTGGGTACACTTTGTCTTTCAGTTGCTTCTGATTACCGACACATTTACCAAGCGCAGTTGGAATCTTAATTGTGTCAGGTGAAGAAGTGATAGGAAACTGACCATTACCGATTTGGAGAAGCAATTTTGAGAAGTCTGCTGTAGCTGTGTTATCAGAGATATAGGCTCTCATATAAGTAGTCAGTCTCTTCACTATAACGTGCCTCCAGAGATAGGATTGTTTCAAACTTGCATTGACAATGTTAGCCCTTGTGCCATTTTTAACCACTGGGAGGATTTGACGGAAATCACCGCAAAATAAGGTTGGAATGCCACCCATGGGATTCTTGTTTCCTGTGATGTCTTGCAGTGTTCGGTCAATTGCTTCATAAGCACTCTTGTGCGTCATTGGGGCTTCGTCTACAATGATTGCAGAGGTGTCTCTAATTACATTTGCCAAGGCTGAGTTACCAGTAATTTTGCAAACTGGCTGATCCATTCGATGAGTATCCAAGGGTACTTTAAAAGTGCTGTGAAGAGTGCGGCCACCTTGTAGTAGAGTAGCAGCAATGCTACTGGATGCTGTTGCAAGCACAATCTTTCTCATGGATCTAATCTTTGCAAGGATCAAATTGATTACAAAAGCCTTGCCCGTACCACCTGGAGCATCAAGAAACATCATGTTTTTGTTCATTTCACCTTGTGCTTCCAACATTGCCATGAATGAATTGTAAACTTCTCTTTGAGAATCGGTCAGTTTTTCTTGCATATTTTTTGCTTGTAGGGAAAGTTCTTCAAGATTATAAGTAACTTCACGTTGATACTCTCTCGCGAGTCTTTCATCTCCCCCTTGCGTTGGTGCAGGTAATCCATAGCTTGCCAATGGTTGACCGCACATGAGGAAAACTTTTTCTTCAATTAGACAAAGAGTTTTATTGTAGATGTCCTCATTAAAATCTGCTTCTGGATTGTTAACTTCTTGCCTGTATCTGTGAAGAATGTCTTCAGATATGACATCACGAAAAGCCATCCAGATCTCAAGAGGATTTCTTGGCTCACAGGCTGTTAAAATTATCACAAATAGGCTTCGCAAATTTGAAGGTGATTGAGTGGCACTTGCCTCTCCTACTGCTTGATGCAAGTGATGGTCATTTTCTAGAAGGCCTCGAGCAAGGCACGCTGCTCTGTATGTTTCAAACACCTGACCATTGTATGCTCGCAAATTTTGAAATGAAGTTGGACCATCAACCTCATTGAGCAACAGGCGTAAGAAATAACACTCCCCTGCTTTTGGACTAATCGTGTAGATTCTCCCAATGCATGGTGCCTTCCATACATCATCATTTTCAGTACCTTCAACTTGTACCCCACGCATTCTTCTCATCCATTTCTTTGTCGATTTGTTCCAAGTGTAAAACTCAGGGACTTCTACGTATTTGAGACCCCTTGCAAAGTCATCCTCATGGCAGAGTTGAAAAAATGGTGTCAAAGTTATGGCAGGCGGTGGACCTTGGGCTCGTTCCAGAGCAGTATCAGCTGAGAACATGACATGCTGCCCATTTTCAAGATGAACAGAAAGTTGTACAATTGGGGGGAAATGTTCATGGATGGGATGTTCCAATATCCTCCAGGCCGCCTCTGAACTGCCGACATACCTTGCATTCTGGAACTGCTGGATCTCATCCACAATGTGACTTTGTACTTGGCCTTGTTGGTTAGCTGCTCCATCAGTTCTCTGTAGTTCAAACACTGCTTGATCACATCCTTTATTCACGTATTTGAGGACATATTTGATGCTTTGGATCGAGCTGCAAATTTCTACGTTAATGTGAGCGTTGAACTGCTGAAGGAGGACCTTGTTGTACGGAACAATCCACTGGTTTGTTATTTCTTGATTAACATACCGACCATTTCTCTTCATCCTTATTGTACCAGTCTGGCTTCCATCTTCTGGTTTTCTTCGCCTGTACTTGGGGTAAGAGTCTTGGCCTTGCTCGGTACACTGAAGAAATTCTTTTGGGTATTTTTTGGAACATTTGTTGTCAATCGTACATGGACAATTTGGATTAAATGGTCCACAAGGTCCATGCACCATATGTGCCATCACTTTAGCATGAAGATCAGGATCTTCCTCTTTGTCAGGGATCTCTGCAGATATGCAGAGATCCATTTTTTCTGGTAGAAGTTTGTCCTCTGGGGCCTGCCAGGTGAGGATGTGTGCATGCGGCAGTCCTCTTTTTTGATATTCAATACTGTACAGGAAAGCCCTCAACCTGCCAAATCCTCCCTTTTTAATAAATTCAAGTAACTTTTTTAGCTTCTGCCTGAAAACCCTGGCAACAATATCTGGACGATCCTGAGGGGCTTGCCCTTGAAGACAATTTTCTGTAATTTCTGTCCACTTTGGATTTGTTGTGAACGTGATGAAGAGGTCGGCTCGGCCCATTCGCCGAACATATGCCATGGCATCACTTTGACGCTCAAAAATGTATCGAGGGCCTCCTGTATAAGTTGCCGGAAGAACAACTCGTTGACCAAACTGTTCTGGATTCCCATCCTCCCTAAGAATTGAATCTCTCAAGTTGCTATAATTGTCAGCTCTCAGGGTCTGTTGCTCACGCCTCAGGAACTGTAAACGTTCTGTTTCAATCTTGCAGTACACATCCACCAGCCATTGTTGAAATAGCCTTCGGTACCAGAGAAAATAGTTTCCAGGCCGAGTCATTAAATGGTACGAATAAAATTGCTGTTGGGTAACTTTTCGCCCATTGGATGCCTTCATGTAGATGTTGTAAGATGGAGAACCATAGGGGTACATTAACGGGTACATTAAAGTATCGTAGAGGGGATGTAGTTCGGAGATCCATTTTAATGTATCATTTCTAAAACGCAAGACAATATCCCGGTTAGCTGTTGGTTCATTCTCCATTAATATTCCAATCTCATACGTTGTTGTTGGAGCATTGAATCGCCGTGGATGCTCTTCTTGCGGCCTTCGGTCTTCCCTTATGACAACTTTATGTTCTACCAAGTGTTCTTCTTCAATCCTCTCCTTTGTTGTTTTCAGCTGACAAATGAAGCTGTTGTTCTCATGTAAAAATTCAGTCAGACTTTGGAGAATGTCTCTATTGAGTCTACTGTCACGTCCCCGATTATGTAGTTCCTCTTCCAGACTATCGAAGAAGTAGACTTGAATAAACTTTGCTGTTTCATCTTCAGGTGGTAAAAGACTCCCAATCTGGTGGCAAACCTGGCCTCGAATTCTAAAAGAAGGATTCCACCCATGTACTGCCACAATTTTGTGACCAAATGATGTCATTGCAAAACAATTGTTATAACTGCGTAGATTTTGCAGAAAATCTTTAGAGATGGGACCATTGCCGGAGAGCAAATCTTGAAGCAACTGAGGCAGTGGTGGAAAGCTATCAAGCACAACTTTGCCAGAAGAACAACAACAACCAGGGGTTTCTCCTTTAAATTTTACAGCTGAGCAATGTTGACATACTTTGTCCATTTTTCCTATATCAGCTGTAGTGAGAGAGTCATTTTTGTTGTAGAGCAATCCTTTTCTATTGCAGTGTTCTATTTCATGGTGTCTCAAAGCAGTCATTCGTTGTCTAGCTGCCTCGTTTTCTGTCAATTGCTGGGGCAAAGTCATACTCTCTCTCCATGCAGCCTCTCGTTGTTGCCCTTGGTATAGGCGAAAGCTTCGTTGGGTTTCCGATTCATTCTGATGTCGTTGAGCCACTCTCAACTGACCTTGTGTACGTCTACTTACCTCATATAATTCATTCGATCGTAATATTGCTTCTCTTTCCAGTGCATATCTTTGCCTTTCTTGAATTTCATCTTGTGATGAATTTAACCGCCTTACAGCATGTCTAGTTCTGTCAGCTTCACGTTGGGTTTCTCTTTCCAAATCTGACAGTCTTGCTCTCCTTTCTCTTTGACGTATCCTGTTAAGTTCTAGACGTCTTTCTCTCTCTGAATTGTTTTCATTGGAGCGAACTGCAGCAACTCTTAGTCTATTAGCTTCCAATCTTTCCATTCTTTCTTCCTCACTTTCGTTTCTACTTCGTTTGGGTGGCATAATTTCGGTTTTAAACGGAATTGTTTAACGATATTAATGATTGTAAATTAAGCGTAAAGGAAATGTATACTAACTGAAATGGACGAACTATAAATAATATTTCTGAATAGTACAATTATAAACAATTATATTGTACCTATTTACTATGCCTCCCCACGGGACAGAGTTAGACACCAGGGTCGTTTTTTAACGTGGAGAAAAGGTACAAAAATAAAAATTGTCTCAGTCGTGAAGGATTTCTCCCCTACCGAAAGAGAACAAGAAAATGAAGTGCAGCATCTGAAGAACAGATACTACACCTTGATCTTGACCAAAAGGAATGAATAAAAGCGACCTACGTGTGACTCATTACTTCCGGGTGTAAACGTCACAGTCTAAAAGTAATAATTAAAAAAAAAAGTAAATGTAAAATAAATGTAATACCAACTTAGGTTAACTAAGTAAACAGTACAATTAAAACAGTTCTATTAAAACAAATAATTACTAAGATCTAGGTAATTGTTAGTCTCATTGTTATGGTTTTAAAGAAAAAAATGTGTAAAAAAAGTTCTGCTTTTGTGAGTACGTGTATTTCTTTTAAATTACATAACCTTTTTATTTTATTATTTATATCTCTTTTAAATTTATATATTTTGTTAGTAAACTGGAAGAAATTCAGTTGAATAAAACCTTGTTCGTGTTCTTTACGTTAACCTCATATTTTTATAAAAGGTTCATCCGGTTTAAAGAAAGCACTAAGTTTAAATAAGACTGGAAATAACTAATTCAATATATAAATAGAAAAATGAAATAAATATAAGCTTTAAGTCTTAAGATAGTAATAATCAAAATGTAATAAATTATTTGTAGTTCAAATCTATGATAAGACAGGCTTTCGAAATAGGCTCGACCAGAAAGATTAAATTGGAACGAAATTATAATCTCCGTGCCATTTTCAAAACAACCCCACAAAAGTAACGGTATCCTGCAGTTGGTTAAAATGACAACGTTGGTTGTAAGAAAAATGTAAAAGAAATTGCGCTTATCTGTTTATTTTGACCTGTTTTATTTAATTAAAAAAAAATTGGCTATAACTGGAAGAGAGCGTTATGTTTTGGGGGTTGTTTAAAAAATAGAATGGAAATAAAGTTAGTTCCGTTTTAATTGTCTTTAATTGCGGCAAGCGCTAACAAAATCGAAAAATCACTGTTTACATTCGAAATGTTAACTTTTATAGGTTTACAGGTTTGCTGACAAGGCTGGGGGTGTTTAATACAATTATTTTACTAAATTGATTTTTTTCATTTAAAAATAAAATTATTTCTTTTTTAATAAAGTTTTATTTTAAAATATTTGTTTTTGTTTATTTATATAAAATTACGATAGTTGAATTGTATTCTTTCAATAATATTGGCAAGTAAAATATAAAAGATTAAAACGGAACGAAATTGAAATTTCCATTACATTTTCAATACAATCCCAACACATAAAGCTTTGCTCGCCAATGAATTGTTTTGATAATATACGTAAAGTGAAATAAATCGAATATAAAATTAAATGAAAATATATTAAATAATTAAATGTTAAATAGATTTTGTAAATAGTACAGTTGAAATGATTAGAATATTTCCAATATGTAATAAGGTCGAGGTAATTAGTTAAAGAGATTTAATATAATGTGATATGCAAATGAGCATAAGTCATTCGATATGGGGGTGGTTTGTAGACTAGTATATAAAGAAATTAGGCATAGATTCTAATGTCTCCTATAACAGAAACATCCTAAAATGGGTTCTAATGTTTCTCTACCAGGAGAGATCTACCCTCTTACCTCCTTTATATTTCGTTGATGATGGAGAGCTGTACACACAGACAGAAACACACGAACCCTATTACTTTATAAAAATATAGATATATATATAACATTTTCTCTTTGTAAGAAAACAATTTTGTTGATCATTCTTGGCTAGGAATGAAAACAAAGTTGATATAAAAAATATATTTTTTCGCAAAAATTATCTTCACTTCCATCATATTTTGCTTAGGGTAAAATTTTTGAGTATCAGAATCTATCTCTTTACAACCCCCTCCTTTTCAGAACCTATCATACTTTCATCAATCGCAGTCCATTTTCTGTAGGCTGTATTGCAAACCAGTCAACGACGGGTACTTCTGATAGTATATATATATATATATATATATATATATATATATATATATATATAATTCAAGGCTATTATTTCCAGAGGTTAAGTAACCAATGAAGTATAACAAGAGTGGTCAATACCATAGTAAAGCAAGATATACTTTTTATCTGTTTTAACATAAGCAGTAATATGGCGCTACATATTCATGAGAATGTTTTCGGTTCTCGCCTAAAGAGGTCTTCAGTTACTAAAACCTAGCTGACCGAAACATGCCCATAAAGAATCAATCATCTGACCTGTGTACCGTATTTCATTCTTTTTTATTATTGTTAGTTTAAATTCCTAACTGAGTATTTTATGTTAAAATTCCAAATTTATATAAATACTTTCTTTCTTTAATATACCTAATTTGTTTCAATAACATTCTTTCCCTCCATTTAAATATTATTCTATCTAAAATCGCTCATGATTAGGTTATCGGTGTTTTGTGGGAATTTACAATAGAAGAAAATAAGTTTTGTATCCATTTGGTTATGCTACAGTATCCTTACGTGGACATAAATCACGTACCGCCAAAAAATCAATGTAATTGAAAATTCCCAATAAACAAACGATAAGTGTTAATCACTCATAAAATCGAATCTGTTTTACTGGTGTTTTAGGCATATAAGTCATGTCATATGAACTTTGTAAAAATGTGTATACACTTGCTATACTAACATCACACTATGCACTTATTGTCACTATAGACACAAATCGACCCTTATCAATAAAATTATTTATTTAGCATATCAACTTTGTTTTTTGACTTCCTTACTCCTCCCACGCTTCTTATAAAACCTAGCATACTCTATGTCTACCTTAAACCTCTTATACCACTCAAAACCTTATGCTAAATTCATGCAAGATGGTTCAAAACTGTCTGATGCATTGCATACGTTTCTGTGGCATTTTTTCTAAGTTTAAAAGATCATTTTTATTTTTGCATATCATTCTAAAGTGTCGTCACGCCCAGATTGCATTTTCTTTATTCACAATTTTTAGCAATAAATTTGTAGTAGAGTGTATTCCAATTTCTGGTGTAGCTGTTCATTTGGACCTAAAATCATAAAACTTGTCAGGCATCACATAAGATATATAGAAATAACATACAGAATTTTCGAGATTCTGCGACAATTTAACATGCTCGCATACGAATTTCTGGAAACTTATTGATGGAACCTCGTATATATATATATATATATATATATATATATATATATATATATATATATATATATATATATATATACTCGCTGTTCATCACAGTTTTGCTCGGGCCCTATGTACTCTTCATAACTTTATGTGCATTTCTCTCTCTCTCTCTCTCTCTCTATATATATATATATATATTATATATATATATATATATATATATATATATATATAAACCCCTCATTTCCGGTGCATTCTATCTAGGTCGACAAAAGGTGACTTGAGTTTGATGAGTGTCAAATCTAACCTTCTGTGACCCCACTAAACTCGCTGATGGGAATTGAAAATATATCTACATAACTTGCTATTTCTACAACTACCTAGAAAGTATTTAAGCTAGGATTCCCAATACTACACTAGCAGTTCAGTCCAGCTTTGCTCTGGCCCGATGTACTGTTCATAACTTCATGTGCATATGCATGTATGTATTAAAAAGTTTGAATCACGTCCAGGTAACCTACATTTTCAAGTGTTTAGACTGAAAATTGGCAGAGGAACTTGGTAGAATTTGCAAAGGTCAACTATTTTAACTTTGACCTCTTGGCAGCCAAATTCCCGCCCAAAAACTGATTAAAAAGCTTGCTGTAAGTCTAAATACCCGTTATGTAAAATTTCACATATTTAGACCCAAAATTAGCTGAATAGTTTGCTAGAGACAGAAAAGGTTCAATCTTCCGAACTCTGACCCCCGGGCAGCCAAATTTTTTATTCAAAGGCTTGCCATATGTCTGACTACACTTTATGTAAAATTTCAAATTTTTAGACTAAAAATGGGCTGAGATGCAAATTTATTTTAACTTGGACCCCAATTTTGATCCCTACACATTTACTGTTTTGTACCAAATCAAATTAAAAGGTTTGATTTATGTCCAAGTGTCGTGTTTAGTATCGCGCGGTCGGGCATTGTCGTGGAGGAAATTAGGCCTTTTCTCTTGACTAATGATGGGCGTTGTTGTCGAAGTTTCTGATGCATTTCATCCATTTGTTGACAGCACTTCTCTGCCATAATATATTCGTCTGCATTCGAAAAACTGTAATGGATGAGACTGATCGCCGATTACCAAACAGTCAACATGACCTTTTTTTTTGTGCTTTGGGAATTGTCGAAGCCGGTTGTCGTAAAGAAATCACTTTTCATCGTAAGTCACAGCCTGTTCGAGAAAAAAAATTGTTGGGTAAAAGAAAGGAAGATAACACATCATAACTAGTTTCTTCCCCAGAACCGCTAGACTCTGGAATTCCATTCCAGGTCCCTGCTTCCCCAACAGTACTGACGTGCAGAAGTTCAAGTGTAACGTGAACCGATATCTTGCTGCCCAAATCCCTACATAGTACCCCAGTAGTTGTTGTCCCTGATAGTAGCCCCCTACATCAAACTGGCAATTTGCCTTGTTTGGGGTGAAAATGTAATTTAAATTTTTTTTTTAAAAATAACTGCGTTTTTCGTTTTATTTGGTTACTGTTTAATTCGTGAGGTGCCTATTATCAAGTTTCTTTTGTCTTTCCAATCTTTTTGAAGTGATTTGAAATCATCGTATAGTTACATCTAATTCAAAAGCAACTTTTCGAACAGTTCTGCGTGAGTTGGCTTCGACTATGGCTGTAGGTGATTGTTGTCAACATCCGATGGCCAACAATTACGCTTATCATTATCAATATTCTCGTTGTTGCCACGAACTTTCTTAAACCAGCATTGTGCAATGCGTTCAGTAGTGGTTCCAATGCTTCGTTGATATCAAGAGCTGTTTAAGCAGCTTTTCGACATCGCTTGAATTGAAAAAAGAAAATTGTCCGAATTTCCTTTCTCTCTCTTAGATTTCGATATGACTTAAAGAGGAGTAGGTCGCTGTTTCCAAACTCTTAAGCTAAGGTTGAAAAATGTTTCTATCTAACTCTTGAACCTAATTTGTGCTAATTACCGCTAACTGTGTTATTACAGCTTTGACTTAAAAACTCGTAACTAAATTTTACCTATCTTGTCTTGCTTTTTTTTCTGAAATCTAAGTCCAATATGCTATTAACCAAAATTGTCTTGTTACATGTAAAAAGGAAAGAAAAAAAAAGTCACCCATGAAAAGGAAAACCTCGCAAATGAAGACCTTGAATAATTATCTAAACTCAAATGTAAATTAATATTAAGCCGACTTCACAACTTGATAAAAGTTAATAATTGGATTTTAATTATAAGGTGAAGCTCGAATAATTACAACTTGAGATGGATAACGCCAAAGACATCCACCCATTAATATGGGAGGGGAGATTATCTTCAAAAGCGTCCTGGTTTGATAATTGAGCACCGGACTTATACTAAGTAGATATTAATAAGTCCCTTGTACCATTCCCGCCGCTTTTTAAATTTTTTTTTATTTTTTATTTTTCTTTAATGGAGAGTAGATAATACGGTGGATGTGTTATCGACAGCTCCAGTAACTCTCGCTTCTCCTTTTTTGTCCCTCAGTTTTCATTCAGTGATTTTTTATGACAAAGAGTGAAGAAAAGCTGCTTTAAAGGTCGGTAGTACTTGGTGAACAGTAGTCTGAGAAGTAGGAAATTTTTCTGTCTCTATGTCTATCCTTGTGGCCATGTCACTAGTAAGGGTGCTGGAGGTAAATGTTTCGTCTGGGCTGACATTATCCGCCTGGTAATCAGGGACCCGAACCTTGGATTAACCACTAAGGAGGCTGTCTTATCAGCAGGCGCAAAGTACTGGGACTGCTGTATTGCCATTTGGTGAATGGATTCTGGACCATGCCTCTGGTGGGGGCTCTCGATGCCATACTAGTAGGTAATTGTTACGGCTTTACCTTTTCTTAAAAAATAAAAAATAAATAAAAAATTTCCTATCTTTTTCTTTCTTACCTTCCCTCTCTATCCTGCTCTAACCAAGTATACCGACCTGTTCCACAAATCCCAAAACCTCAACATGAAACATCTCCAGAAAAAAAAAATGCGGATAAACCTAGAACCCCATCTTCCAACGTAGACCCGTACTACCATGTCTCCTTCAAGATCAGGGGTCTACGTTTCAACATTCCAGAGGTTGAAACCCAATTAGAGGAGACGAAACCAGACATATTCTTTCTAAGCGAAACTGGAATAGGGCCGACCACATCCCTAGACGAGTTCATAATTAACGGATACTCTTACTTTACATCTTAATCTGACCCCCAAGATCGCCATGGGCATGGAATATGTGCCTACATTAAAGATGACTTCCCATGTTGCAGGGATATCTCTAGAGAAGATCCTAATTTACCCTATATGTGCTTCCGGGTTGCATTTGCTTACACCATTGCATTTATATTTGCCCTCTATCGGCCCCATAACAGGGAGTTACTATCTTTAAGAGCACATCTGAGAAAATAGTCTACATCCTGTCTACACATCCCTCGGCTAATATCCACATTTGCGGTGACTTCAACGTCCATAACGTGGAATGGCTGACCCACTCAAATAAGACGGACGATGAGGGGAGGTTCCGTCATGATTTTGCTATTGCTTATGACCTCACTCAGATTGTTCGCGAGCCGACCCGTGTGCCCGATACTACAGGTCAATATGCAAGCCTCCTAGACCTTTTTCTCTCAACTTCCCCTGAGCTATATTCGTGTTCCGTTCTTTCTTCTCTAGGATCCTCCGACCACTCCGTCGTATCAGTTAAGATTAAAATGAAATGTAATAAGTCCCCAACGTACCCCTCCACTGTACTGTACACCGATACTCCATGGCTGACTGGGATAGCTTCCGTACATTTATGTGTGATCTACCTCTGCATTCCATGTTTAAAATGAATCCTCTACAGTATCAGACCTCGCCGAAGGGTTAATTGTAGGCACAGACCGATTCATACCATATAAAAAATTACAACAAAACCTACCACCCAGCCAGCCAGCCATGGTTCTTCCTAGAATGTGCTGCTGCCATCGCGCACAGAAATCACTTTTTCCATACCTACCAACGTAATAGATACACTGTGACTAAAGCTGATTTCAGGACTGCCAGCAACCACTGTAAAAGAGTAATAAAAAATGCAAGAGAGCTATATGCCCAATTTGTTGATTCCAAAGTAGCTGAGCAGCGGCTTGGTTCCCACCAATTTTGGCAAATAACAAATAGGATCCTGAACAGAAGTGTGCGTTCTATCCCAACCATTATCAATGGGCCAGAGGTTATGTCGTCAGCTTCAGACAAGGCCAAACTATTTGCCAAGAACTTTGCAGCATATTCTACTCTATGCGACGACGGCCATCAACTCCCCATGTTTCCTCCTATAACACAGAACACGCCAGGTAGCATATAAATATCTGTTCATGAGGTCGGCAAGCTAATCAAGAACCTTGATTCCAGTAAAGCAACTGGCCCTGACGACATCCCAATTATAGTGTTAAAAAAGCTTCAACCAGAACTTGCTCCCATACTTACGAAAATGTTTAAGCGTTGCCTTAGGGAGAATTGCTTTCCAACACCCTGGAAAACCTCATCAGTATGGCCTGTATTTAAGAAATCAGGTGATAAGTCATCTCCTTCTCAGTACAGACCAATAAGTCTTCTGTGCGTCATGAGTAAGTTGCTGGAATCCATATTAAATAGAGAAATAGTCAACCACCTCAGCAGAAATAACTTTCTTAGTGACATGCAATATGGTTTCCGTTCTGAAAGATCTACAGCAGATGTGCTAACGCTTATATCTCATAGGATTAGTGAATCTCTTGACGAAGGCTTCCTTCCTAGGACCATTGCTCTTGACATATCAAAGGCCTTCGACAAGGTATGGCATAAGGGCCTACTTCACAAGATTTCCAGCTACGGTATTACTGGAAATGTTCTCTCTATCATTAAATCATTTTTCTCTGATAGGCTCATAAGAGTAGTAGTTGATGGACAAAAATCAGAGGCCTGCAGTATTACTGCTGGAGTCCCTCAAGGGTCCACCCTGGGCCCAACTCTCTTCCTAATCTACATCAATGATCTCCCTAAACATATACTTAAATTATTCGTTGACATCTATGCTGATGACACGACCATCTACGGCAACGCATCAACGGCTGTAAATGACAAAGCTCTCTCTGATTCTCTCTCCTCTGATTTCGAGCGCGTGGTTCAGTAGGGGAAGACGTGGTTTGTTAACTTTAATGCATCTAAAACCAAACTCCTATATTTACATCATCAACGCTCTGATCCCCATCTGGCATCAATTGAAATGGATGGCTCTCGTCTTGGAGAAGCCCCATGTTTTGATAAGCTTCTGGGCTTTACTTTCACTCCTGATGTGAAATGGAACACCTACATCAAGTCTGTTGCCAAGGTCACTGGAAAGATGGTGGGATCCTTCTACCGCTTCTACCGCTCCAGAAAATATCTCACTACTGATGCAATTCTCTATCTATATAAAAGCCAAGTAAGTAAAAAAAAACAGCCTATCCTGCCTTGACAGAGTACAAAATAGACTTCGTGGATTAGTAGAGGATGCCCTTTTCTCTTCCCTGCAACCTCTCTCCCACAGAAGAGATGTTGCAAGCCTATCTTTGTTTTATCGTTGTTTCCATGGCAGATGCTCGTCTGAACTCCAATCTCTGGTACCCCCTCGCCAATCTTTTACGAATAACACTCGTCTAGCTGAATCCACTGTCAAAAACTTTCCCCACTCTTTATCTATGCCTAAATCAAAACGTAGATTCCATGAACAAAGCTTCTTCCTTAAAACTGCACGCCTGTTGAACTCTGTTCCGTCTGCCTGCTTCTCACCTGACGACAATCTGGATGTCTTCAAGTCCAACGTAAACAAATTCCTAATGAACCGCCCCCTTAAGTAGACATTTTATTAAATCTCCACACTAACGTACTGTACTTACAATAACCCTTATCCCTGAGTAGCTTCCGGGCCTTGATAAGTGGTGACCACCTTGTAAAAACAAAGATTAAACGTTCTTAAAAGAAGACAAAATGGTTTTAAGAAAATTGTAATTCAAACTATTATCTAAGGTGTATAACGCTCTTTAAAATGAGATATAAAGTAAAGGTATTATAATGAGAATATAGTTTAAAAAAACGTAATTTGAAATAAAAATGTAAAATTCCAAAAGAATCTTCTTCTATCCTAATATATATATATATGAATAAAATAAAGCAAGATATAAACGATGTTTTAGACGTTATGTGAATAAAAAGGAAAAACCTAAAAGAGTAAAAACAAATATAAAATCAACGTTTCGTCCCTATTTCAGGGGACATCATCAGGATTTCTAGGCGAGGATGTACAGGAAGACGGTCATATATCACATGCGAAAGAGGAGAAGTTCAGTTCTCTTTCTGTTCTGAAATAGGGACAAAACGTTGATTTTATTTTTACTCTTTATTCATATATATATATATATATATATATATATATATATATATATATATATATATATATATATATATATATATATAAACATCCGCGATACAGTAAAATATTCAATGTATCTTGAAAAGGTTGGATTTCAAGCTGAGATTCGAAACCCGAATGATAGTATTATGGAAAGTAATACATGAAGAGTATGATTTGAACATTTGAGTCATTGAAGAGAATAACTTCGAAATTATTGCTAATCTTTAAAAGCGAAAATAACTAAAGAATAACATAAAATTTAATAATCTGGTGGTATGGCTAACGGAACGAGAACAATCCATCACTATGGATTAAACAAGTGTTCAAATTGCTATTCAGTGGACTTTTGATAGTTGTACTTATAGATGTCATAATTCGCAAAGATACAATATTAACAACCAAGATGAGAATAGTAGTCCGAATAATTCAAATTACACAAAATCGTTTGTCCTTATCTAAAAAATTTAGAATCGTATATTATAAATTTTCAATTGTTCTTTCTTTGAAATGGAATTATATACAAGTGTTGTTTCTGTGCAAAACAATAATATAAGCAGATATTTTTAATCTTTATGTAAGATATAAAAGAATTTCAGCGCTACTTTTCTTGATATATGGAATTGCTACCAGGCGTTACCCTCAAAGAGGGGCATTGCCTACAAAATAGAAGAGTTAAAAGGTAGGTGTAACATAAACATAACTCTCTCTAATTATATTTCTATTTCTTTGCACCCATCATCTCTTCTTCCTGTCCTATTCACCTTTTTCTTTCATATACCAATTAACCAATTCATCTATATATTAAAACGATGTGTTCTTTTGTGTGTCAGGCTTACATCCGGGTCGTTTAATTGTTATGTTCTTCTATATCTTGTCATAAATCATTTTACCAAGAATTCGTCATTCGGTTTCGATTCAGGATAATGCACCCAAGTCATATGGATATATATTTTTTTATTTTTGAAATCGCAGCTTTATAATATATAGAAATCGATAGAACATTGACTCTAAAATAATATATACAAAATCTGCAAGAATTAAAATATCATATCTAAGCATACTTTACGACCGGGCTTTACCGGGCGTTCGTGCTAGCTTAGATAAATACTTTTGCAGTTTTAACAAAATGTTACATATATAAATGGCTATGATCGTTTTGTTTGTGTAAACGGAGCTTTATTTCGTGTTAAAATGAATACGAGACACTTTATTGTTTATAATACAGATTTGTTTATTTACAGTCTACACTTCCAAAGTAACAGCCATAACAATCATCATCGCGCTAGGGTGGGTCGCAGAACCCTGTGTCAACCTATATTTTCACTCCTTTCCCTCTTTTTATTAATGTACTTTGACCTGTTCACCTTTTTCTCGCCAGCTTGATTTATTGTTTTGCAACTCTCTAGGTCATAGTTCCTGTTGATTGAGCTGTTAACCTTATTTCCGTTAGCTTTTGTTTATTACACTTTTTGCTGGTTTTGGTCTGATCCATTTAATATCGATTAGCTTTCTTTGCCGATTGACATCATGAATGTAGGTCGTTTTAAATCCCAGAATTTCCCATTGTGTTCTTTTGATCGCCTGGATATAGCTGCATAACACTATTATATGCCACCTTTCCTGAAATTGACTTATTGTGTTCTCTGATCACCCGGACCCCTCCAAAACACTATTATAGGTCATCTTTCCTGGAATTGACTTATTGTGTTCTTTGATCACCCGGACCCCTCAAAAACACTATTATAGGTCATCTTTCCTGGGGTTTACTTATTGTTTTCTTTGATCGCCCGGACACCTCTTCCTAACAAAAAAGCTACAATAATATAACAACGTCTCCCTTTACACTGAACATTGACAGAATGCCAACATCAATATAGTACATATGAATGAGTCCCCTGTGGAATTTCCACAGGTCCCGCTAGTATTTTATTATTATACCAACACCATCGATATTAATTCTGTTCCTATATACCACTTACTAAATGTAATTAGTTTAATAATGCTAGGGGTATGACAAGAGGGTGTTAGACAGAGTTACTCAATTGAGAATCACGTCACTCTATCTAAAAACGTATATTTACTGATATATAATCGAGAGTCAGAATAATGAAATGAATATTCTCTTGTCATAGCCCTAATTATTACACTCATCTGCTCCATCTATAGTATTGACCAATTTAATATTTAGCATATACCTAACGTAATACTGTATTATTACCCACACTTGCTCCATCAATAATTTTTCTGGATTTTTAGATTAGTCATATATTACTTATACACATATTCCCTATCTTATGTGTCGACCACTTCTACCTCTATCATATACAGCCTACAAAACGTAATACTGAACAAGCACCTACTCAATCTATGCCATTGGGCACTATACAATTCTTTATCCCTTTTTTATTACTCAAATCCATTTCCACTTTTTTCTTTACCCTCTCCCTCTTTTCCTTCTCTACTATTGAAGTTATCTTTAAAATAATGTAGTTGGGTACAATAGTCATAAGCGAATGTTAATATGTAGTAATTCGATAATTTAAGGATAGCAATTGCCGAGGTATGAGAAAAGCTAAATAACACCCGGTGGAACGGAAAATCAGCGTTCCTCAACGTTAGGCAGTTTGTAGTTTTGTAATGACGAATTACGATATAATGATGTCCTGCTCTAAGTAAATCTGTCGACCTAGTCCACAAATTCCAAAATTTCATCATGACAAGTTTCAAGAAAAAATACACGATTAAACCCGGTTCTCCAACTTCCAACGTAGACCCCTACTACCATGTCTCCTTCTCCAACATCAGGGGTCTACGTTCTAACCTTCCAGAGGTTGAAACCCAATTACAGGAGACTAAACCAGACCTTTTATTTTTAAGTGAAACTGGCATTGGACAGGCTATTTCCCTAGATGAGTTTGCAATTACAGGATACTCTAACTTAACTTCTAAATCTGACCCCCAAGATCGCCATGGGCATGGAATATGTGCCTATATTAAAGATAGCTTTCCATGTGGGAGGGACATCTCCAGGGAAGATCCTAACTTACCCTATATGTGCTTCCGGGTTGCTTTAGCTCACACTACTGCATTTATATTTACTCTCTATCGCCCCCACAACAGCGGAGTTACTATCTTTCAAAGCATATCTGAGAAAATTGACCAAGTCCTTTCTACTTATCCTTCAGCTAACATTCACGTATGTGGAGACTTCAATGTTCACAACGTCGAATGGTTGACCCACTCAAACAAGACCGATGATGAGGGGAGGTTCTGTCATGATTTCTCCATTGCCTATGACCTCACTCAGATTGTTCAGGTACCTACCCGTGTGCCCGATAATGACGGCCAGTATGCGAGCCTACTAGACCTTTTTCTCACAACTTGCCCTGAACTATGTTCAGTTTCTGTTCTGTCGCCTCTTGGATCTTCCGACCACTCTGTTGTATCAATTAAGATAAAAATGAAATGTAATAAGTCCCCAGACGTACCACTTCATCGTACAGTATATCGATACACTAAGGCTGACTGGGATAGCTTCCGTACATTTATATCTGATCTACCTCTGCATTCCATGTTTAAAAAGGATGTGTCCTCTATAGTATTAGACCTAACTGAATGGTTAATTGTAGGTATTGACCATTTCATACCCTCTAAAAAGTTTCAGCAAAAACCTAACAGCCAGCCATGGTTCTCTCCAGAATGTGCTGCTGCCATTGCGCACAGAAATCACTTTTTCCACTGCTTCAAACGTAATAGATGTATGGAAACTAAAGCCGTTTTCAGGACTGCCAGCAACCATTGTAAGAAAGTAATAAGGAACGCAAGAGAGTTGTATGCTCAATCTGTTAAGTCCAAAGTAGCTGAGCAGCGGCTTGGTTCCCACCAGTTTTGGCAAATAGCAAACAGAATCCTGAACAGAAGCGTGTGCTCCATCCCAACTATTATCAATGGACCTGAGGTAATCTCGTCAGCATCAGACAAAGCCAAACTCTTTGTCAAGAACTTTGCAGCTAATTCTACCCTTTGCGACCAAGACCGCCAACCCCCAATATTTCCTCCTGTATCAGAAAACACGCTATGTGATATACGTATATCTGTACGTGATGTTGCCAAGCTAATACAAAACCTTGATTCCAGTAAAGCAACTGGCCCTGATTGTATTCCAATTATAGTACTCAAAAAACTTCAACCTGAACTAGCGCCCATACTTACAAAACTGTTTAAACGTTGTCTTAAGGAGAATAGTTTCCCATCTCCCTGGAAAATCTCATCAGTATGCCCTGTATTTAAGAATTCAGGTGATCGCTCATCCCCCTCTCAGTACAGGCCAATAAGTCTCCTGTGCGTCATGAGTAAGTTGCTAGAATCTGTGTTAAATACAGAAGTAATCAAACATCTCAACAAAAATAACCTTCTTAGTGACACTCAATATGGTTTCCGTTCTGCTAGATCTACAGCAGATGTCCTTACAGTTATATCGCATAGGATTAGCAAATCTCTCGACGGTGGCAATCTTTCTAGGGCAATTGCTCTTGACATATCTAAAGCCTTTGATAGGGTATGGCATAAAGGTTTACTTCATAAGATCGCTAGCTATGGTATAGCTGGAAAAGTCTTCTCAATTATTAAATCATTTCTTTCTGATAGGTTCATAAGAGTAGTAGTTGAGGGGCAAAAATCAGAAGCTCACAGTATTAATGCCGGTGTCCCTCAGGGATCCATCCTGGGCCCAACTCTTTTCCTGATCTACATTAATGATCTTCCAGAACATATCCTTACATCATTTGTAGACATTTATGCTGACGACACTACCATTTATGGTACCACATCTAAGACAGTAAACGAGCAAGTACTCTCAAATTCTCTCTCCTCTGATCTTGAGCATGTAGTACAATGGGGAAAGGAGTGGCTGGTTACTTTTAATGCATCTAAAACCAAGCTTCTCTCTTTACATCATCAACATTTTTATCCACATTTGTCATCAATTGAAATGAATGGCTCTCGTCTTCAGGAGGCCTCAAGTTTTGACAAGCTTCTGGGCTTGACCATTACTCCTGATCTTAAATGGAACACGTATATCAAATCTGTTGCCAAGGCCGCTGGAAAAATGGTGGGATCTTTCTATCGATCCAGTAGATATCTCACTGCTGATGCTATTCTCTATCTATATAAGAGCCAGGTACGTCCAAGGATGGAATACTGTTGCCACATCTGGGCAGGAGCTGCTAGAAAGGACTTGTCCTGCCTTGATAGAGTTCAAAATAGACTTCGTAGCCTCGTAGGAGATGTCCTTTTCTCCTCCTTACAACCTCTATCTCACAGAAGAGATGTTGCGAGTTTGTCTCTGATGTATCGTTATTTTCATGGAAAGTGTTCAACTGAGCTTCAATCTATGGTCCCCCCTCGCCAAACTTTCACAAGAAACACTCGTCTAGCTGTAAACACTATCAATAATTTCCCCCACTCTTTATCTGTGCCTAAACCTAAACATAGATTCCATGAACAAAGCTTCTTTCTTAGAACTGCACGCCTGTGGAATTGTCTTCCGTTTTCCTGCTTTCCGGCTGACTACAATATGGTTGTGTTCAAGTCTAAGGTAAATAAGTTCTTGATGAGCCGTTCCATATAAGTTATTAAATTTACCAAATTTTCATTACTAATGATTACTATATTGACCAACTTCTACTGTACACTCTTTAACCCTTATCCTTTAGTGGCCTCTGGGCCTTGATAATGTGGTGATGCCTTTGTAAAAAAAAAAAAAAAAAAAAGAACATAAAAATTGCTCTAAATGATGGTTCCCCGATTAATTCTCTTCCTTGTTACTCCAAATAAATGACTATTTTAAAAATGTGCCTCCATTTTGTCCAAGGTAATACTTAAAATACTTAAATGCGAGTGTGTCTTAAATAGTTTTTATTTATTTTAAATTAAGCGCACATATAGAAACTTAGAAACATAAACGTACAATGTTCCTTAATATGATAGAAGATAAATTTGTAAAACTTGAATATAATTTTACGTGTGCGTAGACAATGAGTTGCGTATTAATATTGAAATACGACAACAATTCTCAACGTTTCATAGTTTGCAAAAGTCTTTTATATTATCACAAATAAATATTCCGAACTTTCTAGAATATTTACCGAGGCGCTAAACAACCAATGGAACATTCAATCAATCAGTTGCAGCATTTTCTTTAAAAAAAGATAAATTTCTGATGTATTCCTCTTTCTATCTCTTGACTTGCTCCATAGACAGGTTTGCTTTTTGTGAAGACAACTGGAAATCAATGTTATCCAGAGAAAGCTCGGTGATTTATTCATTTATTCATCGATTTATTTATAACGTAAAACAATTGAGAAGCACAGCGTTTGTTTGAGGCTAGAGTACGCACATCTATACGACTGTACTTATGCTCGTATTAGAGTCACTTGGTGAAGATGCTATCAATGATTCTGAATCTATCACCATCTTGAAGTGGATTTGCATATGAATGAAGTCGAATTCTCATTGCACTTTGTATGCTACACGTGGAGCGTTCGAATCTCGGTATCTTGCCTTTCTTTTATTTGTCGAGGTTGTTTTTCTTGTCGTTGAAATACAGTAATGCTCTACTATAAATTCCTCTATTATATATTTTTTAAAATTTTCCATCCTCCAAGCTTACACGTTCATAACACATAAGGGGGCATTCGGATATCCACCAAATTAAAACCAACTACTACAAACAACAACAACAACAACAACAACAACAACTTAACAGGGGGTATAGAAACCCACCCAGGGACAACAGCAGCTCTTTGAAACCATTGATAAAATGCTACGGTTGTAACGGCTCCGACTACATACACGGTCAAACAAAATGCCCAGCGTTTGAGAAGAAATGTAATTGCAGTGGAGTAATGAATCACTTCGAAAAGACATGCTTGAAGAAAAATAACAACAGTAAAGGGAAAGCAAACATGGCAGACGGACATAACTACGTTCAACCCGTATCAATGAAACGGAAATCAGACCGTCAGGCATGAGATTTTCAGGTGGAACCTCTTAGTTCAGCAGAGAGCGAAATCGTCCACATCGACGACGTACCAATCAGAATATTGATAGATTCTGGAGCAGACCTCAACCTCAGCGACAGCATAACATTTAAAGAAGTACTTAAATTACGGCCAAAATTAAAATTTAAAAGAAACAAGCTGTACACCAAAAGCCTATGAGAATATTCCAATACCACTAAAGGGAGAATTTTTGCAACGCTAACAAACAGTCCCAAAAGAATAGCCTGCAAAATATTCGTTACAAAGGCATACCAAGTGGGTAACATATAAAGTAAAGGGGCCAGCATCGAACTAGGGATGATTAGCACACAACAGGTGTAAGCAATTACTAAAAATAATATCCCAAAATCAACAAAAGAACTTCTCCAGCAGCACTTATCCTCACTAGAAGGATTAGGAAAAATGAAAAACTTTCAATTTAAAATTAGAATAGATGATAACGTTACACCGGTAGTACAACCACCAAGACGGACATCATTTCATATCCAACAAGCAGTAGAGGGAAAATCAGAGAAATGCTTGAGAATGATATTATTTAACGAGTTGAAGGACCCACTCCGTCGGTCTCGCCATTAGTAGCCAAAACTAAACGGAGAAATTAGAATATGCACCGTCCTACACTTGGCGATATTAAATATCAACAGTTGAACAGCTACTGAGTGAGATTGGCAACGCAAACATTTTCTAAAAAATCGAACTAAACTCCTACTATCACCAAATAAAAATGGACCCAGAGTCTAGGGATATCACTACCTTTTCATGCCAATCCGGGATCTACAGGTACAAGGTGCTAGTTATGTGCATTACAGCTGCATCAAAGGGAAGCGATTGCTTCAACAAATACTTCAGAAAATCCTAAACTGCTGTAATGGGGCCGATGATATTCTGGGGCAAAGACACAAAAGAACATAACAAGACCCTAGATATGGTGTTGCAGACATTGAAAGAAAACAACCTTACAATTGCACAGCACAAGAGCATATTCCATAGTGAACAAATCGAGTTTCACGTTTTTATCGTGTCCAACACGAGGATTAGACCATCTGACGCTAAGATAAAAGCAACAAAGAATTTAAAAAGATCTGAAACTGCCCAGGATATACGAAGCTTCTTGGGCCAACTAAATCATCTCGGAAAGTTTATTCCCCGACTGGTGACACTTAGTGAACCATTAAAAAGGTTGACCCGGGCAAACACGGAATGGCGATGAACAAAGAAGGGGAATCTTGCTGCCTTAAAGTGAAGACTACAATAATCAAAATCAAAATGCTCATGCATTTTGATCCCAAACTTGAGACATCAGTCTTAGCAGATGTTAGGACTAGGAGTAATATTCTGCCAAAAAAAAAAAAGGCATACTACCCCCCCATCAGCTGCTACGCGTCGAGAACCCTAACGGAGGGCAAACGCCGTTACTGTCAACTAGAAAAGAATCCCGAGCAATCGTATGGGCTTGCGAAAAATTTTCTTTTTATCTTTATGGGAAAAAATTTCTTATAATGACCGATCATCAAGCCTTAACGACTGTACTCTGTACGAATTTTGCGTTGGAAACTATGTTTGCACCAATATGATTACACCATAAAATATATTAATGGTAGGACTAACCCGGCAGACATACTCTCTCGGCAACCAATTAGATACGAAAGGGCAGTATCACCCGAAATAGCATCCAAGTAACCATAGTTGTGGCAAATAGCATCCGTAAATCTATTACATTATAGGAAATAATCGATAAATCTCAACGAGATCCAACTATCACACCAGTGGAAAAGGTCATACAGCAGAATGACTGGAACAGTAAATTAACAGAACCCTATAAGCACGTGAGGAATGAATTTAAAAAAAAAAATATTTATTAAATTTTCACCCCAAACAAGGCACAGTGCCACTTTGAAGCAGGGTGGCTACTGTCAGGGACTTAATTAGCGGGGTCATTATGAAGGGAGATGAGTAGAAAGATGTTTGTTAACATTACACTTGAACTTTTGCATATCAATGCAGTTGGGAAAGCAGAATCCCGGAAGGGAGTTCCAAAGACCCGCAGTTCTGGGGAAGAAACTATTGGAGTAAAAGGCTTTCTTGCACCTAGGGATCTCTACTGTAAAGGGATGAGACTTAGTAGCTTGTCGGGTTTGTCGGGGGTAGTTACGTCGGGGAGGTACAAGTGTTTGCAGTTCGTCAGAGCATTCACCATTAAAGTATTTGTAGAACAGGCAGAGGGATGCAACATCTCGTCGATGGGACAGAGGCTGAAGCCTAGATGACAGTTCAGGACATATCAGGTCCTGAACTGTCAAACAATAGTTCGTTACGTCTCGTTTAAGACTTCGTAGACTTAGCTCTAACCTTCAATTTTTAATTTTCCATCTTTCCGCGTGATTCAACCTCACATGGAAAATATCGTTTGAACGTTTATTTACTTACACACATCCAATATTTCTATAATATAATATAGCAAAAGGAGTAGACAATTTCCATTCAAATCAAGTTGACCCGAGGAAATTTAACCGAGTTGCTCAGGAATCACAGCCGTAAACGTGATAGCTGAATTAAAATGTCTTTTTTGTTCAGTTATGTATTAATTTTTCTTACAGTTATGTATTAATTTATTTAACGAATTGTTTTTCTTTCTACACTTGCCTCCGATCACCCCTCCCGTAAATACTATTGTTAAAATTTATTATTGGAATTTATTGTTGTCAATTTGCGGATTGTGATTCACTTTTTTAAATTTCCTCAAAATAAACGCGTTCTACAATTTTGAATTCAACGTCCTCCCACATTCTATTTTTCAAAAAAAAAAAAAAGAAAGAAAAAACTGCCGACGCCATTTCATTTTAAAGTCTACTTTTCAAATAAACATACTAATAAATGCGCCGCCTAGCGTCGAATGTAAGCAAAAGGGGTAAACAATTGCCATTCAAATCAAGTTGGAACTATTCGAGAAAATTAAGCCGAGTTGCTAAAGAATTACACAGGTTAAATTTGTCAATTTAATTCTTTCTTTCTTTGTTAGTAGACATCTATCGCTAAACTTTCATCATAACAGGTCAATTGAACTTATATTAAGTAAAATACTTAATATTATTATCATATTTTTAATGGGGAGTAGATAATGCATTGTATATGCGTTGTGGGCAGTTTCCCTAACTCTCACTTCTCCTAATTAGCCTCCCCGTCTTCATTTAGAACGAGACATTTTTCTGATAAAAGAAGAAAAATCTATATTCTAGGTTGGCAAAATTTTTGCGTTAGCAGTAGCCTTGAGATATCAGAAAATTTCTGTTTCTATTTCTAATCCTGTAACGATGTCACTAATAAGGGTGCTACAGGTAAACGTTTTGGGGGGCTCCGTTATCCGCCTAATAGTCAGGTTCCAACCCTTGAACTAACCACTAGGAGGAGTCCTCTCAGCAGGTGCAATGTACTGGGACCGCTGTATCGCCATTTAATAAATGGATCCTGGACCATGCAGTAACTTTTGGTGGTTGTCCTGCTTTAACCAAGTCCGTCGACCTATTCCACAAATCCTAAACTCAATCATTAAAACTCTTCAGAATGATTACACGATTAAACGCAGAACTCCAACTTCCAATGTAGACCTCCACTACAATATCTTCTCTAAAAATCAGGGGTCTACCTTCCAATATTCCAGAGGTTGAAATCCAATTACAGGAGACAAAACCAGACCTATACTTCCTATGCAAAACTGGCATAGGACCGACTATTTCTCAGATGAGTCTGTAATTAAAGAGTATTCTAATTTAACATCCAAATCTGACCTCCAAGATCACCATTAAATGGCTTTCCATGTGGTCAGGACATCTCCAGAGAAGACCCTAATTCCCCCTATATGTGCTTTCGGATTGCACTTGCTCACACCACTACGTTTATATTTGCCCTTTATCGCCCCCATAACAGCAGAGTTACTATCGTTAAGAAGATATCTGAGAAAATTGACCACATCCTGTCTGCTCATCGTTTAGCTAACATACACGTCTATGTTAACAATATGGAATAGTTAGCCTACTAAAAAAGAGACTGTGGGGGTTATGTTGCGATTTCCCCATTGCTTATGGCCTAACTCAAATTGTTACGAACCCACCGTGTACCTGACTGATGAGCAATTGCAAGTCTTCTAGCCATTTTCTCACAAGTTACCCTGAGCTATGTTCGTCTTTCGTTCTGTCGCCACTGGGATATTCAGACTACTCGGTTGTCTCCGTTAAGATAAGAACAAAATGTAATAAGTCCTCCAAAATACCTCGCCATCGTACAGTATATCTATACTCTATGGCTGACTGGGGTAGCTTCTGTACATTTATATCTGATCTACCTGTTCGTTTCACGTTTAAAAAGAATGTGTCCTCTATAGTATCAAACATGACAGTATGGTTAATTGTAGGTATAGACCGCTTAAGATCCTTCCAAAAATTCCAACAAAAACCTAACAGCCAGCCCTAGTTCTCTCACTAATGTGCTGCTTCCATTGTGCACAGAAATCACTATTTTCATTGCTTCCAACGTAATAAATGTACTGAGACTAAAGCCGATTTCAAGCGTGCCAGTAACCACTGTGAAAAAGTAATGAAGAACGCGAGGGAGTTGTATGCTCAGTTTGGCAAATAACAAATAGGGTCCTGAAAAGAAGTGTATGCTCTATTCAAACTATCATAAATGATTCTCTTTTCTCTGATCTTGAGCAAGTGGTGCAATGGGGAAAGAGTTGGCTGGTTAATTTTAATGCATCTAAGACAAAGCGTCTATCTTTCCATCATCAACGCTCTGATCCCCGTCTGGCATTAATCGAGAATAGCCCTCGTCTTGGAGAGACTCCGCGTTATTATAAACTTCTAGGGTTGACCTTCACTCCTGATCTGAGATGGAATACGCATATCAAATCCGTTGCCAGGGCTGCTGGGACAATAGTGGGATCGCACTACCGCTCCAGTAGATATCTCACTGCAGATGCAATTCTTTACCTATATAAGAGCCAATTACGTCCAAGGATGGAGTGTTGTTGCCACATCAGGGAAGGAGCTTCTAGAAGCTGTTTATCCTGCCTTTGTAGAGTTCAACATAGACTTCGTAGCAATTTCTTTCCGACAGAAAAGACGTTGCGAGTCTGTCTCTGCTTTATTGTTATTTTCATGACAACACTCGTCTTGCTGAAACCACTGTCAATAATTTGCCCAACTCTTTATCTGTGCCTAAACCTAAACATAGATTCCATGAACAAAGCTTCTTTCTGAGAACTCCACCCCCGTGGAACTCTGCTCTGGTTTCCTGCTTTCCAACTGACTACAATATGGTTGTCTTCAAGTGCAACATGAACAAATTCTTGATGAGCCATTCTTTTAAGTAATTCAATTTACCAAATTTACACTATTAACGATTATGACGACATGTTTCCTAGCCACATTAACCCATATCCTCGAGTGGCATTCGGGCCTTGATAAGTAATGACTACTTTGTAAATAAAAAGTTTTATATAAATGACCCAATTCTGCTAAACGGAAGTAAATCAAAGCTAATTGGCGTGCAAGATTGAAACACGAAACAAAAGGCCAGGCAGGGTAGACAGATATCAGTCGAAAGGATATGACGTCAGCAGAATCGTTAGGAAAGAAATGACGGTTTGAAAATACAGTATGTTCATGGAAGCTGCGAGAGAGAGATTGGTTATAATCAAATCTACCATGGCAGCCGCACAGGAGACAGCGTCTCTAATTCTGGAAAGGAAGTTTTAAACATTGCTAAGAGCGAAATAACCCGTTTATATCTCTGTCCGCACGTTACAGATTAAAGTTAAGTAAGTAAGTCAATTATATAATAAGTTAAGAGAACTTTAGTCTCTTGTGTGAGTTAATTATCTCCAGAAATAAAGTCTTAGAAAATATTAATGCACGTTTTCTTGTGTCCTGTCTGCATGAAAAGAAGTTATATTTTTCACACACCACTGGTTATAAATAACGACCTGAGTATATCAGATCAAATAAGGAAAACAAAGCAACTATTACACGAAACAGCAACGACAAAGACAAACGGCGGGGTTAGATTGGGACGAGGAAGGACTCACACATAAAGATTTAGTTCACTGAAAAGCTTACAAATTCACAATGTATTAAAAACGGCGTATTTAATCATGAATTAAGTTGTTCCTACCCAGGCAGACGTTGAGAGTACAGAATTCAACATTAAGACACTAACTGAAAAATAATATCAAACAATAGACGTATAGCAGAAAGAAACTATCAGCTTAATTGTATGCGATCGATGAAGTGTTAGGGTCACGTAAAGTGTGAGTTAAGTTCACATGAGTATTAAAGTTGTAGAATTGTAATCGATATCGATTGAAGTCTATTTACTGTCGACATCGGTTAAGACATAAGCTTTATTAAGGTATATCTTGAAAGTGAGGAATAATACTACCGATTGATAAAAATAATGCTCTTGTTCAGGGCAAAAAAAAAAATTACAATTTAACAGAAATGAAATTATTTAAGGATATTTTGAGAATCAAACCAATGTTGTAGTAAACTTTAACACACATAAAGATGTTTAAAATCGTTCCGAAATCAAAATCTTGCCGGACAAGGCATGCAGCCACTTGACGTATGGAGATAAAAATTCGTATTTCAAAGTCAAAAACTTGCGAACGATGAGTGTTAGACGAAATAGATTCTGACTCAGAAAACAGCAATTTTTCCCTTTTGAATATGAGGACTAAACGACAAAATAAGTGAAACGTGAAAGTAAACCAAAGATCCATTTTCTGTCTTCATTAAAACTTACAATAAATATTAAACTATGAAAATGGAAAAATGTTGTTGAATTGTAGGTCGATAGAAAGACAAGTAGATGAGAGTTAGGCTTTTTACTCACGTTTATCAATTAACAAGGCATATTGCCACTTGAGCGTAAGTCTATCTGCTTGAGGGAAGAATATCGAATATTTGAATAGAAAGCTTTCTGGTATTAAGGGACGTCAACAATAAAGATTTTGTTACTAAGCGGGTTTGTCAGGGATATATACGTCAAGGGGGCACAAGTGCAACGAGTTGATCAGAGCACATTCCATTAAAATATTTGTAAAACAGGCATAGATGCAGCATTGTGGGGATGGGGCAAGAGTTGAAGATGAGTTGACAAAGTCGGATATATTAGATTGAAAACTCTTCTTTTAGGCTACTATTTGGAACCATGCCGAGGAAGGGTTAACAAAATGTTGGTTTACTTTACATTTAAACTTCTAAATATCAGTATAGTCAGGGAAGTAGAGAGCTGTTCGGGGAGAGAAACTATTAGAGACGAAATCTTTCTGGCATTTATGGACCTCACCAGTGAAAGTTGTGTGTCGGGGACATGTACTTCGAGGGGGGGCACAAATCCAACGCGTTCATCAGAGCACATTTCATTAAAATACATCGCGGCGATAGATAGACTAGTGTCCAAAAAAAGAATCATTAATCTAATAGGTCCCACTTTGTCGATTAACCCCAACCCTGTCCCAACGTGAAAGTAAACTGAAGATCCATTTTCTGTTTTCATTAAAACTTACAATAAATATTAAACTATGAAAATGGAAAAATGTTGTTGAATTGTAGGTCGATTGAAAGACAAGTAGATGAGGATTAGGTTTTTTACTCACGTTTACCAATTAACAAGGCATATTGCCACTTGAACGTAAGAGAGAGAGAGAGAAAGAGAGAGAGAGAAAGAAAGAAATAGAGACTAGTGCTAGATGCCCAAGCCTAGATGTAAAGTGTCGTCATCGCTCGATAAAGGGAGAAATATTGATAGAAAACGAACATTCGGAGAATAGATAAAAAAAATATCCGATTGAAAAACGCGCATTGAATAAAATTTTTTAAAAAAACTCAAAATATTTTATCATTATATAGTGGCAGCAATCTTCTGCTCGTGTCCTGTATTTCATGGAACCTTATATCTAATAAGGCCAATGGGGATGATTGCTACGTTTAAATGACTTTACTCCGTTTCACTGAAGTGTAATTATTTGGAAAGGAGCCAACAATTTTCGTCATCATCATATTCCCTGCCCGACTGACAAACTTAGAGGTGTCGATACTTCAAATTCGTGATATCATCAATATTGGCGCGCTAACAATATAACACCAGAAAACTGAATTTAATTCGCGCCGAAACCCAGCTAAGAATTTATATCCTCGTCCCCAAAATCAATAGAGATTAGAGCATTTCTGTAATGATCTAGTCCCTGTTGGTTGCATTATAATGCTGTTCTTGTGCAGTTGTAGGAGGTTTAATCTCCCAGGTTTTGCCTTAAGGAAGTAGTTTATCGCTAATCGCCTGGGCGTCCTTACCAGGAAATGCAGACACTTTTTGCAGATCAGAGTACCCCTCCCTGGTGTCACTGCTCTTGCAGTACCAGAAAATTAAATACCCTGTTACGGTTTCCTATACATTAATACGTTAAAGAAATGGCATGACTCCCTACTTATACCAAGCTTCACTAGTGATCACCTAATTCTTTTCACGGAATTGTTTGTGTTTAGTAATGTTTTTTCGGTATAAGATTCAAACACATAATAGTTTTACGCTGCAAACAGCTTAAATAAATTAAATTCAAAATGGGAATAATCTTTTTATTTTCTCTGAGAATATGCTAGCAAATATTTCACAAATAAGCTAAAACATCAGGCTACACGTGGACATTAAAGTTAACCCTGGTGAAATGTTACCATATATAGTTTATAGATTAGATCCATTGCTTTTCCTAAAGTCAGTTCTTGTTATTAATCTAGACTTTTTCTCACATCGTCAACTATCTTTCATCATAACACATCTACTATTAACCATATATGAAGTCTGTTATCATATTTAGATTGATAAATCTCTGTCACACTTTATAAGGTGCACAAACGTATCAGTAATTTGATTGACCCAACCATTACTTAAAATCTGCAACGCCTCTCTCATAAAAGTGATGTTACTAGTCCCATTCATTTCTATAAATATTGTTAAGGCATGTGTTCTTCACAACTGACATATGTATTCTCTGCTTCTTTTTTTACGGCTCGTTTAATTCGATGGTCTATTGGTCTCCATCAATTCATGATTTCGATTACTCGTTAGAATACAACTCATTATTCCAGTAGATTCTTTCAAAAAATGACAAGATTGTGAAATTCTCTTCCTGTTAACTGTTTGAAGACTGAGACCAATAGCTTAATAAGCTCCTCCGTATCTTTTCGATAATCATATTTCGTTCTCGTTAGTCACGCAAATCAAGTGGCTTCCCGCCTTGTCTGGAGCGATTTCCAAACACATCCCGCCACACAGACGTGTATGTTTGTGTGATGTGTGTGTGTGTGTGTGTGTGTGTGTGTGTGTGTGTAATACAGGTAAGCAACTTGAGAAACAAACGTTGATTTGGTTTTAGTATCAAAATAATAAATGCAAAGGTGGCGTGTAGAAGTATTGATTCTTGTAAAAAAAAAACTATTTCACAGGATGTTGATGGAAAGCTATGAGATAAAACAAGCCATGATATGAGAGGTGACAGAGGTGGGAAAAGTGTGTGGTTGTGTGTGTGTGCGTGTGTGTGTGCGCGCGTGCGTGCTTGGGTTTAAGGGAAGAACAGAAAAGAAAGGGCATCCTTTAACATTTTTGAAAGCTTTGGAAATTTTCAGATAAACTTCGCCACTCCACTAGGTTCGCTTGGCAAGCATTCTCTTCTATTTTGAGATAAAAAGAATTCGTGAAAATCTGCCAACATGATTCGATTTTATTCGTTTTATCTGATTCTCTGTCAGATCAGCTCTTTATTTTGTAACCTTCTTAGCCCAAACAACCCAACGTCCTACCTGTTTATTTAATCTATCTGTCCACACACACACACACACACACACACACACACACACACACACACACACACACACACACACACACACATATATATATATATGTTAGGGGTGTATGTTCCTTATAGAAGTGTTGATTGAGTTTGAATAAAATAAAATACGTATTAGATACGTTTGAAGCCAAAACAACGCATTATTCCGAAAATAAAAGGATATTCATTCTTGTTTGAAATTTATGAATATATTTCAAAGTCAAACTTCATCCTCAGTATTACTTTTTTTGTTGTTGTTGTCATGTTGTTGTTGGAACAGAGAATCAGAAAGTAGAAGTCCGTTTGTTGTTTTTCAGGGTAGTATTTTCAAATGTCGGAACGGTGCATTGGTCACGTCCCCGTAACGTGAATACCGCGTGACCATCGCACCGTTGCGACATTTGGAAATACTACGGTGTAAAACAACAAACGGACTTCTACTTTCTGATTCTCTGCTCCAACAGCAACATGGCAAACAAAAAAATGAAAGAAATACTGAGGATGAAGTTTGCCTTCGAAATCTCACCTGTCTGTTTAAATGTATGTATGTATGCCTGTCTTTCGACAGACACGGCAGCTTTTCACGATATCGGTACCTCTTGGAAGCTCGAGACTACGGATAACAAATATCGAAAAATTGGCTCAAAACATTAATTACTACACCCTCAACTGGGCATTTTTCTACAGGGAGGGGTCGCTCTTTTCGCCTATATTTTCGAAAGTCATTGGCTTTTTTCGTTGTCTAGCCTTAATTTAAACCGACGTCATTTCGATTTTGGCGATAGGCGCAACAGCTAACGCATCACGGTTTTTTTTTTCGCCTTTTTTTCCTCCTTCGCGGTACATGCTTGGGCCTGCCTTTTTACTGCTACTTTTTTTTGCGCCTGCAATTTTCCTTCTTTTTTTTTTTTTTTTTTTTTGCTCAACAAACATCCTTACACACACCACCACTTTTTTTCGCCTTCGCGATACGGGTTAGAGTCTGTCTGTTTATTACAACTTTTTTTTTGTTCAACACACATCTACAAACACCCGGACAACGCCGGGCACACAGGCTAGCATATTAACAAATTTCAAACAAAAATAAATATCCGTTTATTTTCGTAATAATGCGTTTTTTTGTTGTTTTTTTTTACAAAGGGGTGATCACTTATCCAAGCCCGAAGGCCACTCGAGGATAAGGGTAATTGAGTGTACAGTAGTCAATGGGATAATTTCTTAGTAATCGTTAGTAATAGAATGTAGTAGGTAAATTGGGTTATTTAATAGGACGGTTCATCAAGAATTTGTTGGACTTGAAGACAACGGATTTGTAATCAGCTGGAGAAGAGATTAATGGAAGAGAGTTACACAGGCGTGCAGTTACGGGAAAGAAGCTTTGTTCATGGAATCTCCGTTTCGTTTAGGTACAGATAAATAGTGGGGGAAATTATTGACAGTGGTTTCAGCTAGACTGGTGTTTTTCGTGAAAGATTGGCAAGAGGGGACCAGAGATTGAAGCTCAGACGAGCACTTGCCATGGTAATAACGATAAAGCAGAAAGAGGATCGCAACGTTTCTTCTGTGGGAAAGAGGTTTCAGGGAAAAGAAAAGGGCACCCCCACTAAGCTATGAAATCTATTTTGAACTCTGTCAAGGCAGAATAAGCTGTTTCTAGCAGCTCCTGGCCAGATATGGCAACAGTACTCCACCATGGGACGTACTTGGCTCTTATATAGATAGAGAATTGCATAAGGAGTGAGATATCTACTGAAGCGATAGAAGGATCCCACCATTTTTCTAGCGACCTTGGCAACAGATTTGATATACGTGTTTCCTTTTAGATCAGGAGTAAAGGTCAAGCCCAGAAGCTTGTCGAAACATGGAGCCTCCACAAGATGAGAGCCATCCATTTCAATTGATGCCAGATGGGGATACGAGCGTTTATGATGTAAAGAAATAAGCTTAGTTTTAGATATATTAAAAGTAACAGCCACCTCTGTCCCCACGTGGTCAAGATCAGAGGGGAGAGAATCAGAAAGAACTTGGTTATTTATTGCTTTTGATGTGTTCCCATAGATGGTAGTGTCGCCAGCATAAATATCTACGAATGATCTTAGTATGTGGTTGAGGGATCATTGATGTATATCAAGAAGAGAGTTGGGCCAAGGATGGACCCCTGAAGAACTCCAGCATTAATACTGAGAGCGTCCGACTTCTACCCATCAACCACTACTCTTATAGATCTATAAGAGAGAAATGATTTAATAATTGAGAATAGACTCCCAGCTATACCGTAGATTGAAATTTTGTGAAGTAAGCCTTTATGTCATACCCTATCAAAGGCCTTTGATATATCAAGTGCAATTGCCCTAGAAAGGAAGTCTTTGTCGAAAGATTCGCTAATCCTATGAGATATAACCGATAGCCGACCTGCTGAAGATCTAGCAGAACAGAAACCATATTGCATGTCACTAAGTAGGTTATTTCTGCTGAGATGGTTGACTACTTCTTTACTTAACGCAGATTCAAGCAATTTACTCATAACGCACAAAAGACTTATAGGTCTGTACTGAGAGGGAAATGACAGATCACCTTAATTCTTAAATACAGGGCATACTGATGAGGGTTTCCAGCGTGTTGAGAAGCAATTCTCCTTAACACCACGATTAAATAGCTTTGTAAGTATGGGGGCTGGTTCTGGTTTAAACTTTTATAATTGAAAACTTATTATGAAACTTATAATTGGAACCCTGTCAGGGCTAGTTGCTTTACAGGAATCAATGTTCTTGATTAGCTATTTGTACGTATATTTGTATGTCGCATAGCGTGTTTTCTGTTACAGGAGGAAATACGGGGGGGGGTGATGAAATATACTGCAAAGTTTTTTGTGCAAAGAGTTTGGCTTTGTCTAATGCTGACGAGATTACCTCAGGTCCATTGATGATGATTGGGATTGAGCACACACTTCTATTCAGGACCTATTTTCCAGAACCGATGGAAACCAGGGCGCTACTCAGCTACTTTGGATTCAACAGACTTACCATACAACGCTCTTGCATGTTTTATTTTTCTTTTACAGTGGTTGTTGACAGTCTTGAAAGTGGCTTTAGTCTCAGTACATCTATTACTTTGGAAGCAATGGAAAAGTGATTTCTGTGCGCTATGGCAGCAGCACATTCTGGATAGAACCACGGCTGGCTGTAAGGTTTTTAGCTGGAATATTTTTGGAGGGTATGAAGCTGTCTATACCTACATTTAACCATTTCGTTAGGTCTTATACTATAGAGGACATATTTTTTTTAAAACATGGAGCGCAGAGGTAGATCAGAAATAAATCTACGGAAGCTATCCCAGTCAGACATAGAGCATCGATATACTGTACGATGGAGAGATACGTTTGAGGGCTTATTACATTTCATTTGTATCTTCACTGTTACAACAGAGTGGATGGAGGATTCCAGTGGAGAAAGAACAGAAGATGAACATATCTCAGAGCAAGTTGTATATAAGACTTGCACACTAATCTTCAGTGTCGGGCACACGGATGGGTTCATGAACAATCTGAGTGAGATCATAAGCAATGGAGAAATCGTGACACAACCTGCCCTCATCATCTGTCTTGTTTGAGTGGGTTAACCATTCCACATTGTGGACATTGAAGTCTCCACAGATGTGAATGTTAGCCGAAGGATGAGCAGATAGGATGTAGTAAATTTACTCAGATATGCTCTTAAAGATTGTAATTCCGCTATTGTGGGGGCGATAGAGGGCAAATATAAACGCAGTGGTGTAAGCAAATGCAACCCGGAAGCACATATAGGGTAAATTAGAGTCTTATCTTGAGATATCCCTAACACAGGGAAAGCTATCTTTAATGTAGGCGCATATTCCATACCGATGGCGATCTTGGGGGTCAGATTTGGATGTTAAGTTAGAGTATACTTTAATTACGAACGGATCTAGGGAAATGGTCGCTCCAATACCAGTTTCGCTTAGGAGTGATAGGTCGGGTTTTGTCTCCTACAATTGGGTTTCAAACTCTGGAAGGTTGGAACGTAGACCCCTGATGTTGGAGAAGGAGGCATGGTAGTGGGGGTCTACGTTGGAAGATGGAGTTCTGGGTTTACTCGTGTATTTTTTCTGGACATTTTTCATGATGAAGTTACTTTGTTAGAGCAGGGAAGATAGGGAGAGTAAGAGAGAAAAAGAAAGGAAGAATTTTTTGTAGCACATGATAAGGTAAAACTGTAAAAATTACCCACTAATATGGCATCAACAAGCCCCACCAGAAGCTACGGCATGGTCCAAAATCCATTCACCAAATGGCAATACAGCAGCCTCAGTATTTTGCACCTGCTGATAGAACAGCCTCCTTAGTGGTTAATCTAAGGTTTGGGACCCTGACTACCAGCGGATAACCTCAATCCAGATGAAACCTTTACCTCCAGCGCCCTTACTAGTGACATGGCCACAAGAATAGACATAGAAACAGAAAATTTCCGACATATCAGGCTACTGTTCACGCAATACTACCGACCTAGTAAACAGCCCTTTCTTCTCCTTTTGTCAGAAAAATCACTCATTAAAAATGAGTATTAAAGATAAATAAGGAAAAGCGAGAGTTACAGGAGCTTCCGATAACACATCCACAGTGCATTATCTACTCTCCATTAAAATAATAATAATAATAATAATAATAATAATAATAATAATAATAATAATAATAAAAATAATAATAAGTAATGTACTTAATATAATCCAATTGACGTGTTGAAGGGAGAGTATTATGATCGATTCCCATCTCGAACTGAAAATGGATAGATTTGTCAGATCTATTTGATATATTAACTTTGTTATATACGAACGTGAGACGGGCATTAAAGTAAAATAATACCAAATAAAACACATTTAATCATTTTAAAACTTAAAATAAACTTCAGCGTTCCATTAAAAAAAAGGGTCATCACGTGATATAGCTCGCTACTTGGACAAGCATGTTCTTTTATAGGAATGTAAGGTGTGGAAGGCAGGTGGTAAGAGAACAGCATTTTCGGATCTATTTATGCTATATTAAAAATGAACTTGTCAGATAAAGCGGCACATTTTTGGACGAGGAAGTCTATTACACAGTGTCCAGGATATGACCTTAAACTATATCCTATGATTCCAGTTTATTGTCATACATTAGACCTTGATATTTTGTCATCTTCATCATCATTGTTTGGCTTCTTGGCTGATGACGTCTAGCTGTAGAAATACTCGCAATGATGACGTGGCAACGTTTGTGCGTTTCTGTCTGCTTGTGGTTATGATATTGTAAGAAAATTAAAGCGCCAACATATATATACTCAATGACGCCATTCTTTTCGATGAGATATTCTTTTGTATTATTAAGAAAACCTTATAAACTATCTTATATTCATTTTTGTAAGGAGTATATGTCAGTAATAGATATGAAGTTATTAATAATAATGAGTTATTTCCAATGACCGTGTCCTCATCAGTGTTAGTTCTTTTCTATAATTCCGTTGAAAAATCAACTCTCCATAAAAAGAGAATAAGCCCTTGTACATCGTAGGTGAATATATCAACTAGTATTTTGTTGAAAGCATAATTTATGCTGAAGGTGATAAACGTCTATAACAGGAAAAATATAAAGTCGATTCGGTTGATTCTCTTGGGCCGATTTCCAATTTCCAAATTTCCTTGCCGCATACGTATGATTGTCGAGTATACTTAGAAGAAAGTGAGAATTTAATTTACCATTTTTTTATTTTACTATGGTTCATCTAAATAAAGAATAATAATATAAGACACTTCGGAAGACCAAGAGAAAAAAATAAAATATAACAAATAGAATTCTTACTATTCTCTGAAGTTAAATGATGTAATTTAGATATTCAAATTTTGTTGTGTCCTTAAAATGGCTGTATTTAAAATACATCTCATTTCAGACACATTTTAAAGACATCTATCAAAATTTTAATCGTTCTACATAATAGAGAGCAAATTGTCTGAAGAGGACACTTTGTCAGTCGCAATAAATGTATTATAGTTCTAGACGGATATTTTTTATTGTTTTTTTTATAAACAAAGTGCCTGTTTAGATGCGACATTTAGTATTTTCTGTCTTTGTTCAATGGAGATTTCTAGACGGAGTCGACTATATTTTTTGTTTGTTCCAATCCAGAAGGAATGAAAGGAAATATGGAAATAAGAAAAACAACGTTTTTATTCGGGAATTGTAAAAAAGAAAAATAAACAAAAAAATTGTCACGTAGTATAGAAATAAACGGAAGAGAACATCTGATGATAAAAATATAGTTAAGGATTTTTCCACAGTCGTGTACACACACACACACACACACACACACACACACACACACACACACACACACACACACACACAGCCCATATATATATGTGTGTATATATATATATATATATATATATATATATTATTACATTTTCACCCCAAACAAGGCGAATTGTCGCTGTGGTGTAGAGGGCTACTATCAGGGGCAACAACTACCGGGGTACTATGTAGGGATTTGGGCAGCAAGATGTCGGTTCACGTTACACTTGGACTTCTGCACGTCAGCAGTGTTGGGGAAGCAGGGACCCGGAATGGAATTCCAAAGTCTGGCGGTTCTGGGGAAGAAACTATTGGAGTAGAAAGATCTTTTACATCTAGGGATCTCTACAGTGTGGGGTGGGATTTAGCAGCCTGTCGGGTTTGTCGACGGTGCTCACGTTGTGAGGGTACAAGTGCTTGCAGTTCATCAGAGCATTCACCACTAAAATGATTGTAGAACAGGCAGAGGGATGCAACATTTCGTCGATGGAACAGAGGCTGAAGCTTAGATGCTAGTTCAGGGCCTATCAGATTTACGACTCTTTTTTTAACCTTGTCTATGACCGAGAGACTAGTTCGACCCATATAGTTGGAACTGCAACTACATTCAAGATTGTAAATTACATTATTATTATGATGGTGGTGGTGGGGGGGGGTAGAACATCTTTTCGAAAGGATGGCATTAACGTTCTCGTAGAGAACACAACACGTACATTTGAAGCAAATGCACTGCACAAAATAACAATTTTTCACTGTTGAACTGATTTGCTTTGCAAATTTCTGACTGTCTCCAGCCAAGGTAAAGGCAAATATACTGGGCATTTATTGACCATTTGAATTTTAGTTACTGCTATTTTCCTCTGTATAACTGACCTAATCTCATACAACGAGTACATATTTTTGGAGAGGGTTTCAGTAATTATTTTTCTTCATCCAATTTAGATTTGGAGCAGATCATAAGGGCAAGATGTATTAGGGTCCAAATTAAATTTATCTTACGTTTTGGGGGGCAAAATGAATCCCAACGTGTATACAGTCTTGTGAACGTGGGTATACGGTATATTGATGTAAGGTAACTTGATGATATTTTCGTTACCAATACATCAAGGAAAGCTAGGTGTGAATTAGACTCTCCTTCATAAGTGTACTGTAACGCGGAATGCATTTCAATAAGTAAGGAGAAAAAATTGTTTGCCCCTGGTTGGTTATCGAAGAGACAAAATGTGTCGTCTATATAGTGAAAATAGATCAATGGTTTGATAGGTCCAGAAAGCAATTGCTCTTCATGGAAACCCGCAAAAATATTCGCCATTATCGGGCCCAAAACTGAGCCCATGGACACACCTCCTATTTGCCGATACATTACATCGTTGAAGCTGAATTCAACTGATGTAGTCGCAAATTTCATCAGTTCAACGAATATACTTTCAGAAGTGGGAGGAGGCAAAATCTGACTGCGATATAAAACATCTGTACAGATATCTATAGTCTCTGAAATTGGGACGCAAGTAGACAGGTTGCTAATGTCGTAAGAACAAATAAATATATTAACAACATTAGAACTCTTAATAAAGCCTGCAAAATAAAATGAATCTTTCAAACAGTATTTACTGTAATATTTCAATACTGGTTGAAGAATATTTAAGATCCATTTTGCAACTTGATGCTGTGATGACCCTACCATAGACAAAATGAGCCTTAAGAGAATATATATATATATATATATATATATATATATATATATATATATATATATATATATATATATATATGAACCAGGATCGAATAACGATCAATAAATGTTTCACACTTCCATATTTTATTGTTATTGAAATTGGTGAAATCGTCCATTTTTCTATCGATTCGATTAAGTACCTGTTCCTGTTTAAGACTCACCGTAGTGCACTGGGATGTAGCCCTACATGCTTCCACGCGTTCATTTAATCTACAATACATTTTAATTTACATTGCACTGTAGAGAACCTACTGTTAATTTTATAAAATTATTTCATATAATTACTTGAATTAAAGTTTAAAATACAGAAGTCAAGTATCAGGATTCAATTGTGGTCTTAACAGAAGCGTTCATTTCGAACACGCCCCTGCCATATCAAAGAGCGTACTGTTGATGTTGTATGCCGGGCCTTCCTACTTGTACGGTTATAAGGTTTGGATTAAAGTATTAAATATCAAAGTCAAATATCATGGTTCTATTGAGCTCTAAACAGAAATATTCATTTCGAACGCGCCCCTGTCATATCAAGAACCTACTGTTGATTTTATATGCCGGGCCTTTCTGTTTGTGTGGTGATAAAAATTTTCAAATGCATGTATGATGTTAAGTTAAAAATTTTCAAATGCATGTATGATGTTAAGTTAAAAATTTTCAAATGCATGTATGATGTTAGGCTAAAACATTGCCAGGCAGATAAAGCACATTTCTGTGAAATGTGAGAAAAAATATGTCCAGCCGTTTAGGAGTCCATCCTGAACGAACTCTCTCGCTGTCTTAGACACAGAGACATACGCATACTCGTGTTATGGTGGGAAAAGAAAAACAGTAATGACGAATTTTCTGTTGAAGCAAGCGTTACCTAATCACTAATCAAGACAATGTATTTGTTTATTTAGTTGGAAATTCTAATGATTTATCTTCGAACAGTGGATTCATTTTTCTTAAAATTGTGATGGCTTTGGTGGGAAGAGAAATTAGTTCATATATGTTGTACAATACCTGTCGAGAGTATGTTAAATTGTTACATATACATTTACATTACCTGTCAGAGAGCGAGAAAATTATTTAATATATGTGTTGTACATTATCTGTCCTAGGAATTGTAAAGTTATTTAATATTCCTGCTGTTAATCACATGTCCTAGAGAGGTTAAATTTATTTAATACATAATTTGTGTAATTCACATCCTAGATTAAGTAAAACATTCTTTTGCTCGAGATAGCAAATTATATATAGACATAAAAAATACCTCCATCCTAAGGATAACAGATATGTTCAAACTTCATTCTTGTTATTATACGGTTCTGAGCAACGCCGGGTGTGTCTGCTAATGAAAAATAGAAGAAATACATTATTTATTGTATTATCACATGTTTAAAATTGGAAATATAATAAAATATTTTTCTGTAAGCCATAGAGTTCCAACAATTTATACTTTTCTCTACAGAGGAAATAAATAGCCACATAGAGTAAAAGAAACTTCAAGTCTAAAACGATTAAAGTTTTAAATTGTGAATATGAACCACAATCGCAGAGGTGAGAAAGAGGGTAGGTCCGTGACGAACGCTTATAATCTGAAGATAATGTTTAACCTATTAACTCTCATGAATATATGAATAAATTGAAATGATGAGTAAAATTTATATTAAAGAGGAGATCGAATAAAGGCCATATGAACATTGGCCTTTATTCGATCTCCTCTTTTGAATATTTGAGTATTTAATAAACAATGTAAATTTTATTCTTCACGTTCTTTTAATTTATTAACACACACACATACATACATACATACATACATACATACATAAATACTTACATACGTACATACACACATAATGCATACATACACACACACACACACACACATATATATATATACATATATACACACATACATGGTGATTGTCACTTCTTGACAGAAGAAGACACTCTTTCCCTTGCTTTATTGTTGATTACTCATTCATTTTCATGTATATTTGAAATATCTTTTTTTATATAATTGTATACACATATATACACTCACACACACATACACATATACATGTGGAGATGTGATCAAGATGCATCTGATGATTGTGTGGTATGCGTTCGCGCCTGGCCCACAAAGTATGGAAATAAAAAAATTAAAAATTAAAATAAAACGTTTACAAGTGTTTTTGATATAGATGTACATAAGAATACTTTGATAAGTATGTTTTAACTTAAATGGAGATGGTATAATAAAATTGTGGGGTCTGCATTCGCGCCTGGCCTCCATAGAATGGAAATATTCGTAAATTTTAATAAAGACTTTTCATAACTATCTGCGTAAATATTCTTTGATAATTATGTTTCAGTTTGAAGAAACATGGTGTAATAAAATTATAGGGTGTTCGTTCGCGCCTGACCTCCATAGAATGGAAATATGTCACAAAGTTTAACAGGGTCTTTTAATATAGATCCACAGAATATTGTGATTAGTGTTTAAGTGTGAACAGGTATGGTATAATAAATTATGGGGTTTATCTATTTTATTTTTACTTTCATCATATTTTGCTTTGGTTTTCATACCCCCAAATTCGAAGCTATCTCTTTACAACCCTTCCTTTTCATAACCTATCATACTTTCATATATCAGAGTCCATTTTCTGTAGGCTGTTTTTGAACCCAGTCAACGGCGGGTACTTTTGCTAGTATATATATATATATATATATATATATATATATATATATATATATATATATATATATATATATATTATTTAGTCTTTTCAGCCGTAAAAGCTGTTGAAAATTTTATGGACTTACATTTATTTGTTTCAGTTTTTGTAACCTCAAATACGGGGGGAGTACAAAACCTAAAATGAAAAATATCTTCTCTAATATATTTAACGAAACACACATTGATAATGTAACTTTATTTAATAATTAATAATTATCGAAAATATCAGGGGAATATGATTATTATTTGATTGTTTCGAGATTTTTTAAACATAGGTATATCTACGGCTTCACAAACGTCACTACATAGGAACGTTGTTTTAAAGCGTCGATAATGTAAACACGATTTTTGTCTCCCATTTACATTGATTTTGTATGCTGTAAAAAGAACGTAAAAATATCAGCAGTTTGTTTAAAGCTTTTTCTTTGAAATGGTAAAAAAGAAGTTAGGATGCTAATATTACATTACAATTACATAGTTTTACATACAGGTGGGTTACAACTGTGGCACGCACTGGTGGTACCTATTATACACTTATTAAAATAAAATAAAACAACTGATTAGGCTATTTTGGCAGTACAGGCCCGTTTCTATTCTTCGACCTTTATATACATTTAATATTTAACACATTGATTATTGAAAGTAACATGTACGTTAAATTTTACATAGATGTCGTTCTCGAAAACAAACATGACAGGTGCTCTGTTTTATCATTAAATTTGTGATCATTGTCCAACAAAACTTTAGGTTTAATTCTACAGTAGATAAACTTCTGTTTAGATTACGCGACTTATCGATGTCCACCGAATGAGTCACTTTCAGTGATAGTTTGTTTAAAGAAGTCATTTCCAGAACAGTAACGTCGTACGTTACTCGTGGAGCAGTAGGTTAAAGCATTTCCCTTCTTCTTAAGTCCTATTACATCATTCGCAGTACATTCGATCCTGACTTTTGCGGATAACTTTTGTATTTTTTCATTTTATTTTTTCACGTAAAATGCTTGGATTACTTCTTTTCCATTAGTTTTTGGGAAACGGAAATAGGTCTTAAAAATATATTGTTTCTTCCTATTTCACCACCGTTTCTCATTTAAATACACTGTTCTGTTTATAATATTTACGTTTACAGCTTACTTAATCATAAATACCGTTCACAGTTGTACTTGGTAACTTAAAGGTGACAACAGGAATTAAGTTCCCTTTAAGGGACACAGGGGTCGACAGCTTTTTGCCACCAGAGCTCCAGTTTTGCCAACAAAATACCTTGCCCTGAACTTTACCCTAAACCATACTCGGAAAAATACCATGAACCTTCCAGTAAATTTTTTGACAACCTCACCCCAAGCAGAAAATAAGGTGTCTATTCCAAAAGCCATTTTTAACATGAGGAGGTTGGGGGTTGGCCAAGAACAAAATTATATATATATATATATATATATATATATATATATATATATGTATATCTATATGTATGTATATCTATATGTATGTATGTATATATATATGTATATATGTATGTATGTATATATATGTATGTATATATATATATGTATGTATATATATATGTATGTATATATATGTATGTATATATATATGTATGTATATATATATGCATATGTATATATATATGTATGTATATATATGCATATGTATATATATATGTATATATATATGCAGCATATATATATATGTATGTATATATATGTATATATATATATGTATGTATATATATGCATATGTATATATATATGTATGTATATATATGCATATGTATATATATATGTATGTATATATATGCATATGCATATATATATATGTATGTATATATATGCATATGTATATATATGTATGTATATATATGCATATGTATATATATATGTATGTATATATACATATGTATATATATATATGTATGTATATATGCATATGTATATATATATGTATGTATATATATGCATATGTATATATATATGTATGTATATATATATGTATGTATATATATATGCATATGTATATATATGTATATATATGTATGTATATATATGTATGTATATATATATGCATATGTATATGTATATATATGCATATGTATATATATATATATGTATGTATATATATATGCATATGTATATATATGTATGCATATATATATTCATATTTATATATATATATGTATATATATATGTATGTATATATATATGTATATATATGCATATGTATATATATATGTGTATATATATTCATATGTATATATATATTCATATGTATATATATGTATGTATATATATGCATATGTATATATATATATGTATGTATATATATATGCATATGTATATATATGTATGTATATATATATGCATATGTATATATATGTATGTATATATATATGTATTTATATATATATGTATGTATATATATATGTATTTATATATATGTATGTATATATATGCATATGTATATATACATGCATATGTATATATATATGTATGTATATATATGTATGTATATATATGTATGTATAAATTTTCATATATATATATGTATGTATATATATATATATGCATATGTATATATATATATGTATATATATATATATATATATATATATATGTGTATATATACGCACACAAAATCTGCATTAATCAGAATACTATAATCAAGTGTATTTTTCGACCGGACAAAGCCGGACTGCCTGCTGGTATTACTATATATATATATATATATATATATATATATATATATATATATATATATATATATATATATATATATACTAGAATTTCGGCCAGGCGTTGCCCGGGTGTTTGGATGTGTCTGTTGAACAAAAGAAAAAAGAAAAAGAAAAAGAGTGGTAGTAGGAAGGCAGGATCGAACCAGTATCGTGAAGTAGGAAGAGAACGGGGTAAAAACCTGACATCTATGCTGTTACGACCACCGCCAAACCGGAAACGTCATTGTTTTAATTAAGGCTAGACAATCTAAGGGATATGATAACTTTCAAAAATATTGGCGAAAAAAGTGACACCCTCCCCTGTAGAATAGTGCCTAGTAGAAAGTGAAGATATTAATGTTATTAGCCAATTTTTCGATATTTGTCGTATGAAAGGTCACACTTTAAAAAGATTCTAAGCTTGGTAAAATCTGTCGCCTCTGTCGAAAGTTTTAGGCAGACATGCAAACATACATACATACATTTATATATTTGTAACTAAAAATTTTCGACCCAAACCGATTAAAAAGCTTACCCTATCTCTGAATACCCTTTATGTAAAATTTCAAATGTTCAGACCAGAAATTGTCCGAGTAATTTGGAAGAGACCGCAGAGGTCATTTTTTAAAACTTTGACCCCTTTTTAGATCCCTTAACATTTATTATTTTGGGATCAAATCAAGTTATTAAGTTAGATCCATATCCAAGGAATCTTTACTTAAAATTTCAAGTTTTTAGACCCAAAATTCTCGGAGGAGTTTGGTAGAGATCTCAAAGGTCAAATCGTTGAACTTTGACCCCTTAACAGGCAAATTTCTGCCCGAAATTGATCACCTAGATATTCCCAAATCTCAGTACCCTGTATATCAAATTTCGAGTCTGTAGATTAAAAATTGACAGATTTATTGTGTAGGGAAATGTACACACAGACAGAAACACTGACAGACACACAGACACGTTCACTTTTATATATATACTAGCGTGGGTGCCCGGCGTTGCCCGGATATTTGGAGGTGTATGTTGAGCAAAAAAGCTAAAAAAAAAGCGATCAATTTTTTTTTATCTTTAACCCCTATTATGACCCCTTAACGTTTATTGTTTTGGGCTCAAATAAAGTTAATAAGTAAGAGCCATGTCCAAGGAACCTATATCGAAAATTTCAAGTGTTTAGACCGAAAATTGTTCGAGGGCTTTGGTAGAGTTCTCAAAGGTCAAATCGTTGAACCTTGACCCCTTAACAGAAAAATTTCTGGCCGAAAACGGATCACGTAGATTTTTCCAAATGTCAGTACCTTATATATCAAATTTCGAGTCTGTAGATTAAAAATTGACAGAGTTATTGCATAGGGAAATGTACACACACACACAGACACTTTCACTTTTATATATATTTAGCATTTCAGCCCGGCGTTGCCCGGGTGTTTGGATGTGTATGTTGAGCAAAGAAAAAAAAAGTGGTAGTAGGAAGGCAGACTCGAACCGTACCGCGAAGGAGGAAAAGGACGGGGTCAAACGTAGCGTTTATGTTGTTACGACCACCGCCAAACCGGAAGCGACATTTTTTAAAATTAAGGCTAGACAATCTAAAGGGAGGATAACTTTTAAAAATATCGGCGAAAAAAGTGACCCCCTTCCCCGTAGAAAAGTGCCTAGTTGAAGGGGAAGACATTTACGGTTTTAGCCAATTTTTCGATATCTATCGTATGAATAGTCGAACTTTAAAACGATAATGATCTTGGTAAAATCCGTCGCTTCTATTGAAAGTTTAAGGCAGACATGCAAACAGACATACATAAATACATTTATATATTGGTAACTAAAAATTTTCAACCCATACTGATGAAAAAGCTTGCCTTATCTCTGAATACCCTTTATGTAAAATTTCAAATATTTAGACCAGAAATTGTCTGAGTAATTTGGAAGAGACCGCAGAGGTCAATTTTTTAAAAACTTTGACTCCTATTATGACCCCTTAAAATTCATTATTTTGGGTTCAAATCAAGTTATTAAGTTAGATCCATGTCCAAGGAACTTATATCTAAAATTTCAAGTGCGTAGACCCAAAATTGTCGGCGGAGTTTGGTAGAGTTCTCAAAGGTCAAATCGTTGAACTTTGACCCCCTTAATCGCCAAATTTCTGGCTTAAAACCAATCACATCAATTTTCCCAAATCTCAGTACCCTGTATATGAAATTTCGCGGCTGTAGACTAAAAATTGACAGTTATTGCGTAGGGAAATGTACACAGACACGCAGACGCACACAGAAACACGTTCACTTATATATATATATATATATATATATATATATATATATATATATATATATATATATATATATACTTGTTGGTATTACTGCTAACCTTTGTCGGTGCAGACGAATGTCACAGGACAATGTATACAGTAAACCGCAGGTTTTTATATCAGAGTATCCCTCTCCTAGGTACATGTCTTAACGAAGACTGGGGGTGAATCTCTCCCACTTAATGAATGTGCTCCCAGATACAAACTTGGAAATTTCTACAACACGGCGCGGTACATACAGCGCCTAGACTTCTCAAATGGTCACCTATCTGGTACCGGCCAGGCTCAGAGTTGCTTAACTTCGGTGATCTGGCGAGAAGCCGTGTGTCAACGTGATTGTTCCGTATATATATATATATATATATATATATATATATATATATATATATATATATATATATAGAGAGAGAGAGAGAGAGAGAGAGAGAGAGAGAGAGAGAGAGAGAATATCTGCTGTTTTGTTTTTGTTTTTTGTTTTTTTAGAGTAATGTTTTTTATTTAATCACAGTAAAAAATGTCCTTTCTAAGAGACCTGGATTTAAATAGCTTATTTTGTTGGTCGGTCACAGTTAAGTTGAAATACATTGATAGCACGCATGTCGATCGGTCGGTTCTTACGTCTGTCATGGTCACGTTATGGAATGTCCTTTTCGTCCTCAAGCGCGCAGATTTTATGAACGCGTCCTAAAAACATCAGTTTTTCTTCATATCTAAGGTTCTAAAGGGACAACACTCTTCGAATACTGCTCTTAATGACTAGATCAGAGGTTCTCAACCGGGTCCACATGGACCCTAGGGGTCCATGGAATATTTCTGGGGGTCCACAGGCAAAACATAAGAAAACTTATCATAATTTTTTATAGTTGTAGAATACTTTATTTGCATTAAATTAGTTTTCATTTAAAAATAAAGCTTAATTATATAATATTTCTTTTGTTAAAACCTCAAAATTTATATTAGTGAAAAATAGAAGATGGTCTTATGACTAATAGTTATGAAGGGGAACACTAAGATAAAAAGAAGGGAAAAAGGGGTCCATGAGTAAAAAAAACGTTGAGAACTACTGCTCTAGATGAATGTTTCCTCTCTTCCTCGAAGTTAAAATGAAATACGTAATTCTATTGTCTACCAGGTTCAGTAAGCTGAATGCTTCGATAAGCAACAGTTATGCATCGTTGCATTTACCCGGTTAGAATTCGCATTTAATCACATTTCACACCGGTCCAATGAAAAAATAAAAAAAAATAAACATTAGCCGAACTGAAGTTATCAGTCCAGCGAGTCGTCCAGCATACTTAATTAGCCAGAACGGAAAAGGTGGAGAAAGAGAGCCGCTTGAAACGTGCCAAAATCGCCACTAACTTAACTGCTACATAAAAATAAGGCTCTTAAAAAAAATTAAAATATTTAGAATTAGCTGTACCGACTCAGCGTTGCCCGGGATTTATTGTTGACAGTGTTTAAATTAATTTGGATTAGAAATCTATAAAAATAAAAGGGTAGATTTATGCGTGCGTCTGTGTGTAAATATTTAACAGATAAACTCTTAAACTACAGGTCGCAAACACTAGAATTATCAGAAAACAGTAACCATATACCAAGGACTGTTTATACCGAATAAATCTTTGTTTGCATGGATGAATAACGCATACAGAAATATGTCAGGAAGTTGAAAAGCACGCTGTTCATTTCAACTGGCCGAGATATTTATATTATTTTTGCGCATGCGCAAATTCAAAGGTAGGTTGAAATGACTTAATTTAAATTTTTCTTATCTATCTAGCGATAACTGAAACGGTAGGGAACGCAGCTGGAACGCTAAATGTTTTGGTTTCGATTCTACCTGATGGCACCCGAGTCAGGTTTTAGATTTTAGAAATCAGTACTATATATTAGGTACAATATAATATTGAACAGAGAATTGGCTCTGTAATAATAAATACGTAATCTGTATGAATTAAAACATTTTAAGCGTATTGTACGACCGGATAAGGTTGTGCACCTCGTTTAGTCATTGAGGTTGCAGTCGGCGTAAAAGTCTTCCTAACCAAAATTTCAAATATCGATGGGTCAGATGCGATGCTATTGTGGTCTATTTTCTTTAATTATTTGCGGACTGTTATCCTCATCTTTATAGTTATTGTTTCACGACATTTCAGCCAACTATTCCTCTGGCCTTCATCAGGTGTTAACCGCGACGGGATAGGAATGCTGAATCGCCTAACTGTATCTTCAGTAATTACTGCCTTCCATAGTTGTTATCGTTTTTTTTTACATGGTAGTCACCACTTATCAAGGCCTGGAAGCCACTCGAGGATAAGGGTTTTTGCGTGTACAGTAATCAATGGGATAGTAACGTAGTAATCGTTAGTATTGTAGATTTGATAAAGTGTCTTACTTAAGGGGGCGTTTTATCAGGAATTTGTTATGTTGGACTTAGAGTATCGATATACGGTACGGTGGAGAAGTACGTCTGAAGACTTATTACATTTCATTTTTATCTTAACTGATATGACCGAGTGGTTGGAAGATCCCAGAGGAGACAGAACGGAACATGAACATAGCTCAATAAAAATCCCCAGATGTAAGAAAGCCCTCCACTCTAATATTTTCTTCCCAAGGACTGCCAGACTTTGGAATTCCCTTCCGGGTTCCTGTTTCTCTGTCTGTACTTGTTATAAAAAAATAGAACAGAATAAATTATCTATCTATCTAGCTATCTGTCCATCTCAATCCATCGATCTATCTATCTCACTGGAGAGGTGGACAAGAGATAGATATGATGAATATTTATAAAACCTGTCAAAATATAACAAAGCTAGATCATAGACAAGTTTACCGGAAGGTCTGGTCAGCTGCTCGGATCTACGTGTGAGGCACGTGATCAGGTTAGCTGGAGATCCTTGAGGAGTTGGAACTTGGGATTAAAGCAGAGCGGTTGAGGTTTACGGTTGTCTCTCCTCCCCTCTTGGGAGGGAGTGACGCGTCTCTCAATGTAGACTGTTCAGACAATAAGCAAAGAAACTCACTTTCCATTTTTATCTGCGCGACATCCTGGATATTTTTGCCAACGAATCATCTGACCGGCTCTGGGTAGGATTGAAACCGCTATCTTCAGACAATGCTCACCTGGAACTGTAGAGCCTCAACGTCTCTATCCATCGTGACACACTGGATAGAGATGTTTAATGTCTACGTTCATATTAACTATCATATCAACGTTATCATTAGATATCATATCAACGTTATCATTAGGTATCACTTCAACATTATCATTAGATATTTCTGATAACAAGTAAAACGTAGTTACACTACACATCAGTTAACACAACGCCACAACAGCGAAGGCCCTAAATCTGCAGATATCTGTAGAGGATAATTATTTGTGGCTGTCAAAATTTCTGACCGTTACTAACGTCCGAACTCACAGATGATATGAAAGAGATATTCATGAAGTCAATTCCGTTCTAGATGATCATTAAGACAGGTCACCATAGCTTAAGATAAATTATTATGATTAACTAAATCAAATATAACCTTTCACGAAACATCTGATCGGGCACAACGAAACAGATCTTTTCCTTTATATTAGATTTCGTATTTGGGACCAGATCATATACGATACGTACATATTTGTTAGGTTCCAAAACCGAGGATCGAACTCCCAACTTCTGGATAGAATTCGCTTTAGAATATATCTTAAGGAACGCTTTCTCTCAGGACGACGGACAAGAATAAATTAACCGGCACACGTCCAACAGAAAAATGTTAAGTACAAAATTCTTTGAACGGTACTGACTATGACAGAAGGAACCATCTTACCCGGCCCGAGCTTCGCTTTTCTTTCGACCACGTAGTGTATTCTCTGTCGGTTTCTTGTAACGCAAGCTCGCGCACACTTGCTATTTTGCATACGTGCCTTAAATGCTGCTATTGCGAATATTTTCGCTAGCTAGTTATCCTTTAGCTTCAGCTGATATTTTCACACGCACCCATACACGCTTTGTTATAATTCTCTCCCGCAATATTTCCTCTTGTGAAGGTGTAGTATAAGCTAGCAATAATTGTTTACGAGCAACTGTTCAATAACATACATAGCAGTGACTTTACACACATAAAAACACATACTCACACGTCTATCTCTCTCTCTCTTTCTCTCTCTATGTCTCTCTCTGTCTCCCTCTCTCTCTCTCTCTATATATATATATATATATATATATATATATATATATATATATATATATATATATATATATAATTAGAGTTTATATATTTAAAATTTCGTTTAGAAGAATTACTTTTCAAAATAAAAAAATATTGTTTGAAACAGTGAATACAATGTTTAAAATAATTTTATTAATCCATGTATTTGTTTTATCTAGTATATTTTTATTTAGCTGAGATTCTCTTATATGAATATGCTTTCCCCGTTTTTTACAAACGAATAACCACTTATCGAAGCCCAGAGGCCACTCGAGGATAACGGTCAAAAAGTGTACAGTGGTCAAAAGGACAATATCATAGTAATTGTTAAAAGTGCAAATTTGATAAATTAGATTACTTAAGGTGAACGGCTCATCAAGAACTTGTTTATATTCGACTTGAAGAGGGCATTATTGTAGTTAGCTGGAAAGCAGATAAAGGGAAGAGAGTTTCACAGGGGTGCAGTTCTAAGAAAGAAGCTTTGTTCATGAATCTACGTTTATGTTTAGGCACAGATAAAGTGGGTGAAATTATTGATAGAGTTTACGCCCAAAGGAGTGTTTTTCGTGAATGTTTGGCGAAAGGGGGCCATACATTGAAGTCCAGATGAGTACTTGCCATGGAAATAACGATAAAACAGAGATAAACTAGCAACAACTGTTCTGTGTGCAAGAGGTTGTAGGGAAGAGAAAAGGCTATCCCTCAATAAGCTACGAAGTCTAGTCTTCATATTCTATGAGCGATGATTGTGACAAAGGGGGAAGACTTGCTGTTTCTTCGGTCGAAAGCTATCCATCTCACAGTAGTGTTTTAACACTTTAAATCCAGTGGCATCCTACCCTGCCAAAAAGGTCAGTATAGACTAGTCGTAAAAATTTGTAGAAATTTGTTTTGAAGCATGTGGCGAAGTTTTTAACCATACACTTATGCGTCAAGTAATCCCAAACTTGCAATTACATCGTCTTTAATTATTTTCTATTAAATTGATACAAAAATAATGTCGTTTTTTGAAATAAAATTGAACATAAAAAAAATAACATTATTTTTGCACCAACCTATTATTTAAATGTCTTACGGAACACATTTGTCTATTCTCTTTTTAGATATTGTATGCGAACACATCAAGCAAAAAATCACGTTTTTATTTAGAGAGAAGATACAAAGCTAACGTTAGCGGCCGAAACCTAATCATATTAGGTCAAGAGCAAACGTTTATTTTTCTGCTTTTTTTAGTAACATATATTTATAGGTAGCCATTGTTTGTGGCCGGCCATAGACTATTTACAATTATAAGCCTGGCTTCAAGCCTTTTCCCTAAGGGAGGTTTATTGAATTTGAAGTTTAGGGAAGCATAGAAAAATGAATAAGCGGTAGATGAGGTTGGGGATCGGATGGGGCTTTGCTGCAAGAATTGTGGTTGATCTGCCAAAACATTAAAGATACATACGATCAAAATAACTAAAGAACATCTTTATTGTAAATCTATTGATCTGTGGTTATCATGTGATATCTCGTTTTTTCTTCTCTCGATTTCCCTCCCTCTCTTCTCCCCCCTCTCTCCTACTCTTTCGCTGTCTCTATCTCTCTATATATACAGACAATTATTGGGACAACTTTACCGAAAATCTCCCTCTTACTCTCTTTATTTCTTTCTTTCTCCCCTCTCTCTTCTCTCGCTCCATTTCCCTCTCCCTCTCTCTCTCTCTCTCTATATATATATATATATATATATATAGAGAGAGAGAGAGAGAGAGATAGATAGATAGATAGAGAGAGAGAGAGAGAATATATATATATATATATATATATATATTCTCTCTCTCTCTCTCTCTCTCTATATATATATATATATATATATATTGTATTGGTAGTAATTATGTGTTTGTTTAAAACAAAATATATAAGTGTGTCACCCAAAAGAGTGCTCAATGTTTAGACAGAGCCAAAATAAGTGAATTTAGTCTACAAACAAATGGCTACACATAAGCATACATGTTTCAGCGAAAACCCAGTAAGGAAATCGCTTCGTCAGGCCAAGGACATCTCTAGCTGTTTCAACTCAATCATTGCCAATTTATAACTAGGACTACATCATATTTAAGTGTAAAGGGGGAGACAGGACCTAAAGAGAAAGTATATACATTAAAATGTGATCATCCATTATGTTAATTATATTAATTTATTTATTTATTTTTGTTATTTTCTTTAATTTATAGTGCGTCAAGAGTTTCAAGTAGAGTTTCAATATTATCAGTAAATTCCTAGTTCAGTAGGTAAGTTGTGTAGAATATGAACCCAAGTTTTAAAAAAGGGAACGGCTGTATTAAACTGTAATATGTACATCATAAGTATAATTATATATTAACATTAATATTAATCAGTTAAAATATATAGTTATGTGAATAATTCATTAGGCCACTAACGTTTAAAATAAAATAAATAGTTTACGTTTTTTGAAAAAAGTTTACGATGTAATGAATAATTAACGAAATAATGTCAGTTATATTATTCATTGTAAATGCTAACGTTTAAAAAAAAATTTTTTTTTAAACTTACGTATAAAATAAATGGTTAATGTGTAAATAAATTAGTGTCCGTATAATATTACTTTTGTAAATTCCAATGTTTCAAAAATTACGTATAAAAATAGGTGATTAAAGAATAAAAATAAAATAAATTAGGCTCGATAAGATGACCATTAAAACCTACGTTAAACGATTATGAAAAGTATAATTATGGTAAGATAAATACATTACGATTAAAGATAAATAAAATAAAAATAAAAAATATCTTTAGTTAAAAATTTAGCTTATTAGGTATAGAGTATGATTATTTGATGTTAAAATACAAATGTTTAAAATAATTAACGTTTAGAATAGTTTCAGTATAGAATAAAATTAATCATGGGAAAAGGATAAAAGGGGCGGGGGAAACTGGAAAAACTATAAAAATATTATTTACCAACTTGGGCGTTTTTTTAATTTTTTAAGCGTATGTATCTGAAAATGCTTGCAGGAGATGGCCGATTCTTGTTTTATATTTAAAAGTTTGTCACGGTCTTTAAAATTAGTAATATCCATTTTCTCATGCAGGCATAAGAAACAAGGTGACTGCAAATAATTAATTTTATTCTATACTGAAACTATTCTAAACGCTAATTATTTTAAACATTTGTATTTTAACATCAAATAATCATACCCTATACCTAATAAGTTAAATTTTTAACTAAAGATATTTTTTATTTTTATTTTATTTATCTTTAATCGTAATGTAGTTATCTTACGATAATTATACTTTTCATAATCGTTTAACGTAGGTTTTAATGGTCACCTCATGGAACCTAATTTATTTTATTTTTATACTTTAATCACCTATTTTTATACGTAATTTTTGAAACATTAGAATTTACAAAAGTAATATTATACGGACACTAATTTATTTACACATTAACCATTTATTTTATACGTAAGTTTAAAAAAAAGCATTTACAATGAATAATATAACTGACATTATTTCGTTAATTATTCATTACATCGTAAACTTTTTTCAAAAACCGTAAACTATTTATTTTATTTTAAACGTTGGTGACCTAATGAATTATTCACATAACTATATATTTTAACTGATTAATATTAATGTTAATATATAATTATACTTATGATGTACATATTACAGTTGAATACAGCCGTTCCCTTTTTTAAAACTTGGGTTCATATTCTACACAACTTACCTACTGAACTAGGAATTTACTGATAATATTGAAACTCTACTTGAAACTCTTGACGCACTATAAATTAAAGAAAATAACAAAAATAAATAAATAAATTAATATAATTAACATAATGGATGATCACATTTTAATGTATATACTTTCTCTTTAGGTCCTGTCTCCCCCTTTACACTTAAATATGATGTAGTCCTAGTTATAAATTGGCAATGTTTGAGTTGAAACAGCCAGAGTTGTCCTTGACCTGACGAAGCGATTCCTTTACTCCTTTACTGGGTTTTCGCTGAAACATGTATGCTTATGTGTAGCCATTTGTTTGTAAACTAAATTCACTTATATATATATATTAATTAAATTGTGATTCAATGAATTTCAAAAAACTCTCATTGAAATGAAATGAAGTGGTTGAGTTTCATATCAAACAATTTTTATTATCCTAAGCAAGACAAAGAATGCTTTAGAAAATTAATCTTCTTAACCTATAGGGTTTCGATGTCTACCATCTCATCAGAGGAGAGAAAATATTAGCAAATACTTATAAAGGTATGCACCCTATTTGCTAAAGTCAGTGAGACATGGAAAGTCAAAGTCAAAATAATAAATTCATCAGAAGTCCTGTAGCAGGAGGATTTGCATTTGTAAACCTTACAATCTCACGTTTCCATAACAACTCATTGTTAAATAAAAACTATTCTGAAGTATATATATATATATATATATATATATATATATATATATATATATATATATATATATATATATTAAAAAGTGTGAATATGTACGGTAATGCCTTTCTATATAATATACTTCCTTAGCTACCATAGAGAAAAGTTGGTAGAGACCGAAGACTTCAAATTTTTTAAAAACTTTCCCCAATTTTGACTTCTTAATATTTATTGTTTTGGGCTCAAATTAAAATAAATGTTTGACCCATGTCCAAGTAACCTACATCTAAAATTTCAAATGTTTAGACCCAAAATTGGAGAAGTTTGGTAGAGTCTGCAAAGTTCAGCAATGTAAACTTTGACTTCTTGCAGGCAAATTCTCGCCCAAAATCTGATTAAAAAACATGTCTGAATACCCTTTATGTAAAATTTCAAATGTTTAGACCCAAAATTGGCTTAATAGTTTGCTAGAAATCGCAAAAGTAAAATCTTTTTAACTTTGACCCTTTGGACGCTAAATTTTCAGCAAAAGAAAAACGATTAATCGACTTTATGTAAGATTCCAAATGTTTAGACCAAAATTTGCCTGAGTAATTTCTTAGGACCGCAAGTGCATTTTTTTTAATTTTGACCCCAATTTTGACCCCTTAGTATTTATTCTTGGGGGCTCCAGTCGAATTATAAAGTTTGCTCCATGTCCAAGTAACCTACATTTAAAATTTCAAGTGTTTAGACCTAAAATTGGCGGAAAAGTTTGGTAGAGTTTTAAAAGGTAAAAAATTTGAACTTTGACCTCCTTGACAGTCAAATTTCTGGCCGACCACCGATTAAAAAGATTTTCCCAAATCTCAATACTCCTTATGTCAAATCTTGAGTCTCTAAACCGAAAATAGACAGATTCATTTAGTATGGAAATGTACACAGACACACACATAGATAGACATTTTATAGATTTATACTAGCAGTTCAGCCCGGCTTTGCTCGGGCCCTATATACATATATGTATGAATACACTTTATGTAAGATTTCAAATGTTTAGACCAAAATTTGTCTAAGTAATTTCGTAGAGACCGCACATGTCATTTTTTTTTTAACTTTGATCCCAATTTTGACATTTATTATTTCGGTTTCAAATTAAAATACAAAGTCTTACCCATGTCCAAGTTACTATTTATTTAGACCAGAAATTGTCTGAGTAATTTGGAAGAGCCATAGAGGTCAATTTTTTTTAACTTTTACCCCTATTATGACCCCTTAACATTTATTATTTTGGGCTCAAATCAAGGGATTAAGTTAGATTCATGTCAAAGGAACCTATATCTAAAATTTCAAGTGTGTAGACCCAAAATTGTCGGAGGAGTTTGGTAAAGTTCTCAAAGGTCAAATCGTTGAATTTGACCCCTTAATCGCCAAATTACTGGCCAAAAACCGATCGCATCGATTTTCCCAAAATCTCAGTACTCTATATATGAAATTTCGAGTCTGTAGACTAAAAATTGACAGAGTTATTGCGTAGGGAAATGTACACATACACTCACACACACACACACACACTTTCACTTTTGTAGATATATAGACTAGCATGGCTGCCCGGCGTTGCCCGGATGTTTGGAGGTGTATGCTGAGCAAAAAAAAAAAAAAAAAAGGTCAATTTTTTAACTTTGACCCCTATTATGACCCATTCAAATTATTTGTTTTGGTCTCAAATTGAGTTATTAAGTTAAACCCATGTCCAAGCACCCTATATCTAAAATTTCAAGTGTGTGGACCCAAAATTGTCGGAGGAGTTTGGTAGAGTTCTCAAAGGTCAAATCGTTGAACTTTGACTCCTTAACAGCCAAATTTCTGGCCGAAAACCGATCACGTAGATTTTCCCAAATCTCAGTACTCTGTATATCAAATTTTGAGTCTGTAGACTGCAAATTAACAGAGTTATTGCGAAGGAAAATGTTCACAGACACACCGACAGACAGACAAACAGACACACAGTCACGTTCACTTTTATATATATATATATATATATACATATAGATAGATAGATAGATAGATAGATAGATAGATTTGTTTAACAAAAATATATACGTATACATAAATATATAGGGAAACAATTTCGTGTTTACTAAAACCTTTTACGAAAATATTATGCAAGTATAAATCATGTAGAATATCTGCATGAATATAATTACACGTAATAGTTAACTAAAGATGATTATCCCATTAGAAAACCGAAGCAACTAATAGGGAATTAATTAAAATGAATGTTTAAAAGAATATTCAAATTAGCTAGATCTTTTCTTAGTGAATGCAATTCCACAACCAAGATTGTATTTTCTTTTTAAATAAATAGAAAAGAGTTTTTTTTTAATATGAATATCGATACACACAAAAGAAAACCGAATTTATAGGAGTATATATATATATATATATATATATATATATATATATATATATATATATATATATATATATATATATATATATATATATACTAGCTGGCAGCCCGTCGTTGCTCAGCGATACAATATGTTTAAATATGATATTTTAACTGATGCAGATTGGATATGTATTATTATAGAATGAATCCTCTATCAAGGAATAATTTGCCCGCTGCACTAATTCACAACAAAAAATAAAAGTAATTATAATAACTAGCAGGACCCGTGGAAATTCCACGGTAGTTAAAATCTTTTAAAACACATCAGTAAGAAATTCCTTATTGTTATATTACAAATATGAATGTATGGAAGCAAGTAGAATAAAGAAATAACTTTAGTTTAAACTTTTATTGAAGGTCAATGCGATCGTAACTAATGCTGTTGGTATTGTCAGGAAGTGCTGGTGATGATTGAGGCAGTGACAGGGACGTCGATCAGCTGCTTGGAGTGAGAATAGTGGTCAGTCAGCAGGTTCTTGGGAGTCAGACTGTGAATTTTAAAAAACTGTGACATTGTTGACATCGATTTTGTGAAAGTTCTGATGACCCCAAGTTGTTTAATATTTCAGGACATTTTGGATTACACGTGTGAGTAATGAATAGGTCACAGAAAACTGCCATTGCATCTTGATGAAGCTGTTGTAGATTCCTAGGACTTCCTGTAAATGTAGATGGTAAAATAACTGGTACACCAGAATAACCATCTTCATTCCTTGCTAAATGATCCAATAAGCCAGAATATTGAGCAGCTCTTGGTTGACTTTGATAGCTTTTAATGAAGTTAAAGAAGCAACCGTCAACTTTTACATATGCAATAGACTTTTCTATTTATTTTGAATTTTATTTAATGAAGATTTGGAAATTCACAAATACTTTTAAGTCGAATTATTGATATAGATTTCAATTAAATAAAATATACTGTAAATCTTTTAATAAGGAATAAATATTTATTTAAACCATAATTATTGAAACAAAGTATTTTACTGCATAAAAAAAACGGTTATGCGGAGAAGGGTTAACTATTTTGAACCTTCACCTAAATAACGATTTAATGAAAAAAAAATGTTTAAAATGTTCTTGTATCTGTTTTATAATTTTTGTTAAATAAGAAAAATCAATAAACTTTGATAGCACTATTGTAAGAATCATGTTGAAAGCCATTCTTAATATGGGGAGGGGGGTAACTATTCTGAAACTACACTTAACAATGTAAAAAAATAAGGGAAAATACATCTATGAACAATAAATATTTCTTCAGTTAAATAAAATATTCTGTAAATCTTTTAAATAAGGAATAAATATTTATTTAAACCATAATTATGGAAACAAAGTATTTTACTGCATAAAAAAACGGTTATGGGGAGAAGGGTTAACTATTTTGGACCTTCACCTAAATAGCGATTTAATGAAAAAAAATTTAATGGTCTTGTATCTTTTTTTAATAATTTGTTTTAAAATAAGGGGAAAAAAATCTTTGATAGCGCTATTGTAAGAATCATGTTGAAAGCCATTCTTAATATGGGGAGGTGGGGGGTAACTATTCTGTAACTTCACCTAACAATGTAATAAAAATAATGGAAAAATTCTTTAGTTAAATAAAATATACTGAAAATCTTTAAATAGGAAATAAATATTTCTTTAAATAAATTAAATCGTAAGTAATGAAACAAAGTGTTTTATTTCATATTAAAAAAATTGTTGTGTCCATTTTTTATAGTATTTAAATATGTATGCCCTGTCGGTGGGCATTAGAAGATGATGACTTCCTGTAAAAGAAGCAAAATAAAACGAACAAAACATAAGTAATAACTATAACGTGAAGCTGTATAAATGTTACAAAATTACTCGATTCGGCATTAAATAACACGAAAAAGGATTGATATGCCGTAAAACAAAAACAAAACAGAACAAGACGTAAAATATGTTTTGACTCTGTGTTACTCAGTGTATTTGCGAATGGTGACTTTGGTGATTTATTTAATAAAGTCATTCTTGACTTTTGTAACATGTATTTCTAAACACGTTTGTCAAAGTCAAGTAAATATCTGACGAAGAGATCTTTCTCGAAATATTATATTACACGGACATACCACCAGACCGACTTTCCCAGGTAACCACTGTGCAAATATAAATATACTGCGTATATGAAATATGAATATGTACACATGTATTTATAAGTTGTATTAATAAATTTCTCACCTGCTTCAGCTTGTGTCTTTCCATTACTTCTGCATTGTACCGCCTTCTACAATTCCATTTAACTATTTCTAAACATATTTTTTGTTATGTAAGGCTCACTCAAAAATAAATAAAAATAAAAAAAAGATAAAGTGGCACAGTAAAAAAAAACGAACTCGTAACATTAAATGTAAAAAATATATTTATTACTGAATAAAATAGAATAAGCGTTCCATATTACACTACAATAATAAACAGAAGACATCGTTAAAAATGTAAGTAAAATACTATACTATTTAAACTGTGGAACGATACCTTCTATGCATAATTGTCTTTAAAATAATCCGGAACCATAAATAGACAGTTCATATATAATTTTTTTTTTTTTTTTTTTTTTTTTGTTGTTCGGGAAGTTTTGGGAAATAAAAGGGTTTAATGATTTTTAATTAATAAAGATTGAACAATAAAGGGAGATAATTCACATTAATTAATGTTTGCGATGATGATGACGTGACACCGTATGGACAAGCATATTAATATATAGATAATCTCAGTGATTAAAATCCATCTGTGTTTGTTTACAGTATCACATCAGCTGATATTTGGGTTTGGTGATGAATGTCCTAGAAAAGTCACTTCTGATTAATGTTTACTTCTAAATGACAAAATGTTTTACAGCAATTTTAAATGGCACCTCTTCTTTTATCGCAAATTGAACTCATAAGAAAAAATTAAACATTCGATCCGTAGTTGAATGCTTTACCATTAAGCTATATCTCCAAATTATAAATGATCTAGTTATTAAGAAGAAATGGATTACTGAAATTTGATTATATCCCTTACCGGTGTAATGTAAAATATTCCCCTGTAAAATATATTCTCTTTTATCAGAGATAAAAGTTGTTTTTAAGGTCGGATTTTTTACAATATTTTCGATACTTATCGCATGAATTTCTGTACAAAACATTTCTAAGAACACTGCCAGACATATAAATTAGCTTTGTGCTAAATTTGCAAAAGATAGGCTCAGCCGTTTTTGGAGAAGGAACTAACATACACACACATATGCACATACACATGTACAAACATAAAGTGATTTTTATATAATAGTCTATATATATATATATATACATATATATATATATATATTATTATTATTATTATTATTATTTGATTGTTTGGTTGTTTTTGTTTTACGGCATATCAACCCTTTTCAAGTTATTTAATGCCGAATCCAGTAATTTTGAAGGACGTTTTTTTAATAGAGTATATTTGTTTTTCTAAGTCGGTTTCTATTTAACCCATAGTTGGACCCCTAACAGGTACTACCACTCGGGGTAAGAGTGGACCTGGGAGCAATTAAAAGGTGGCTCCACACTCCCCAAAGCCGCAAGCTGGGGCCTCACCATCGGATATAGTTTAAGGTTATATCCAGGACCGATTATTATTTGAGGGTAAACAGTTACATATGGTCGCTACAAAGAGCCATCTGTTTCAGTCAAAGAGACTTTCTCAGGCTACCTAGAACCTCTCGACGCCAAAAAGAAAAATCGACTTCTGAACCCCTCAAACCTGAATATATATATATGTGTGTGTGTGTGTTCCCTATGTATTGATCTCCCCACAATTGCAGTGTTAAATGCAGGGTCGCATTTTAGCGCTCATTAAATGTCTACCAACACAGACTGAAGAGCTGAATGAGTCCAATCTCTTCTATAATACGACTGAATCTAAAGGATGTTGGCAACGTTTGTGTGGTTCTTTCTGCATGAATGTCAGCAATAGCATCAAGCCCGTCAAAAAAGTTATTGACGATTCATACGAATTTACTTTTTACTTTTATTGTGAGGATTATCTGCCCTCCCTCTTCCCCCACCAAGAAAAAGGAAGAGCATTCTGGAATGGGACAAACATTAAAATTGCCTCGGTCAAGATGATGATCAATCTAAGAACAGACACCATTTTTTGCATTATTTATTTGTGACAAACTGAACCAAATATTTTCACAAATTAGCACGAGGCTATTGAATACATAGGGAGCGAGGGTGTTGTTTGCCATCCTCTGCCATTTCTATATTGTCTATTTCACTCTTTTTCAAAATTATTGAATGCACCACAATACCAGATTTACTCTGGAGTCCATCCTAAAGAAAATGTATTGAAACATTGCTTGAATTCAAAAGGCTAAAATTGTTGTGGAGTGTGACATACTTTCTACTGCTTGATTCCCAACGAGGGGTCAAAGTCGATTTGTAAATAATGAGAAAATCCAACTGCTAAAACAATATTCTGGGTTATTCTTCTACTTCTTCCACCAACGACAAAACAGATTCAGTTTAGCCTTAGTGCGGAGTTTAGAACTATTCTAATTTGATAGTCATTTTTTTAGTGCTTCTTCGTTAATAGAATGGAATTCGAAAATCAAAATATTGAATGTCACGTAAAACCAATGGTATCTACTTAAATATCATGCTTCAGTAATAAATATATCCAAAAATTACGAAAAACGATAAGGTAAAAAATTAATTATTAATGAAAACAGTTTTTAAGACAATTAGCAAAAACTGTGTATTGTTAAATTGGTCTAAAATGTCAAAGTTTCAGAAAATAATTATTTTCCTTCTTATAATTATTATAATTAAATGATTAGCAAAACCCCACTTTTGCTAATTGCCTTGAAAAACTATTTTTATTCATAATTTTTTCTATCTTAATAGTTTTCGTAATTTTGGATATGTTCATTGCTGTGGCATGACAATTAATACCACTGGTTTTTAACTGAAATTCAATATTTCGAATTTAATTCTAATAATACAGAAATGTCTTTTTCCTTCCTACATTATAGAAAAATAATTTACGAATTTCATTGTCAAAGGGGAATAATTACAATCTATTTTATAAAAGTTATTCCCCTTGGATTATGCATTTATAAACTGGTTTTCTTTGACTGGAAATTGATTTGTAAATTTTAATTTCTATATCTAAAACATTTCCTGGGCGTTTTGCTTGAGAGAACAGACGAATACACGTTCAGCAGTTGAAGAAGGCGAATTCTGCGATCATAAACGTCTATGATTTGCCCATGTCTACAATATTTACCCAGAATTAACATCTTCTGTGAAATCTAGACGAACCCCACTCCCACCGATTTCAAGTGTTTTTAATTTTAATTTTATTCGCGTTAATAAACACAGTAAATATGATATTGGAATTCCTTAATTTTGTCAATATTTTCACTTTATGTTTAACGAATAAAAAGAAAGAAAAACGATAACTCATTTTTTTACTTTGGGATGAAAAATAAGGGAGATAAATTATTCCAACTTATTTTAAGATTTTTTATCAATTGGTTTTTAGTTTTTCAATTTTATTTCAAAATAAATATATAAAATATTTGTCGTTACAATGAATAAAAATCGATTGTTGGGGGTAAGTCTTAGAATTAATTATTGCTAAAAACATTAAAAAAATTACAGGAGAAAAAAATTAAACAAAATAAACGTACAAAAAATACAAAAAAATTAATTGTTGAATAATAAAAAAAAAAGCTGTTGAGATGAATAAACATCACTTATTTTGTCAACTTAGAATTTAAAAAAAATGGCCATAAATTGTCTGATGTCTTTAAAAATAGTTTGAAAACATTTACAGTAAAATAGATTAACTTTTACTAACACCACAAACTTCTTGGTCTTTGGTTAAAAGCAAAGTGTTTTTTTACTAGACTTCTTTTTCCTATGTCAGTGAATGTATGTATGAAGGTAAAATAATAATAATAATAATAATAATAATAATAATAATAATTCTGATTTCGTTTATGAACGTCTCTCTGGAAAGGGATGGGATTAATTTCCAGAGGATTTTCCTTAATCCCGGCTTCAAACCAGGAGCTTCAAAGATCAAGGGTGTTCCTAAGGATGTTGGTGGTATCTATAATTGCAGAGGTTTAAAGGCCACCTAAAACATCAGGGATTTTTAGTTTTTTCAATTGTCCTTCCAGACGACTTGATACTACTCCTAGTGTACCAACTACGACCGGGATTATTTGTGTTTTAACCCCGTGTATATGCCTTATCTCCAAGGCCAATGGAGCATAATTGCTCCACTTCTCATTCTCCTTCTCTCTCACATTCCTGTCCCAGGGTACTGAGAAGTCTACAATCTGCCAGTTTTTTGAAACCTTGTCAATGATGACCGAATCCGGACGATTATCTTCCAATTGCTTGGTCGTTATGACACTTTTGTCCCACCATACCTCTACTTTGCCATCCTCCTCACTTGTTCTCACTTCATCAGGCACCTCCTCTAACCATTTTCCAGCACACTTCATCCCAACCCTCTTACACGCCTCCCAATGTATCCGGAGTCCCATGCGATCGTGTCTTTTGCGGTACTCTCTCTGGGCCAGTGCACTACACCCTGCTCAGGTCTTACCACAAATCCGGCATTCTGCAGCAACTTCCTCTCCTAGAACCACTTTTTTGAACAATCGTGTTCCTAATGCCTGCTTTTGTGCTGCACAAACAAAAGCTTCAGTACTCTTAGCCAGATACCCAGCTCTAAGCCATTGCCATGATCTTTCATCAGCCACTTCTGCTATATCCTGGAAGGACCTTCCATGCATTTTCTTCCTAGCCAGTTCCTCTGCCCTTTCTCTATCCATACGTTTCACATAATCAGCCTTAGTCTCACATACCTCCACTTCATTGGCCACAACCTTAAGCATCCACTCCCCACTTCTAACCACATGTTTCTTCAACGACATCTCCTCAGTTCTAACACAATCTTTTACACTTTTCAATCCTCTCCCACCATCTTTCCTCTTTTGATACAGCCTTGCTACGCTACTTCGAATGTGAAATATATCAAACATTGCTAAAACTTTTCTTGTTTTGATATCCATGGCATGCAGATCCTTGTCAGACAATTCTAAAATTCCTGCACTGTATCTCAAAACATTGACTGCCCATGCATTTACTGCTTTCATTAGATTTCCTCCATACAGTTTCGATTCTAGCACTCCTAAATACTTATATCCTGTATCTTCTATTTCTTTCATGATTTCTCGATTTGGCAGCACTATTCCATTCGAATGAACCTTTACTCCTCTTTTCATCACCGGCACCGCACATTTACTAATCCCAAACTCCATCCCAATGTCTCCTGAGTATGTCCCCACAAGTTCTACCAGTCTCTCCATTTCCTTTTCATTTCTACCGAATATTTTCAAATCATCCATAAACAGTAGATGGTTGAGGCGTCTGTCACCAGATCCAAAGTTATACCCCAGTTTTTCTCTCTTCAAGAGAATGCTCTGTGGCATCATTATCATTACAAAAAGAAGTGGCGATAACGAATCTCCTTGAAATATCCCACGTTTAATGCCAACCTGCCCCATCTCCTCTCTGTTTGCTGTCAGCACCGTTTTCCATTGAGCCATACTTGTCTCCAAAAGCCCTACCACATTCTCAGCAACCTTCATCATCAATAGTATTTCATGTATCCATGAATGAGGAACCATGTCTTCTGTAATCGATCCATGCTATGCTCAGATTTCTCTTCTTCTTCGCATCCTTTCTGTAATCGATCCATGCTATGCTCAGATTTCTCTTCTTCTTCGCATCCTGCATTATTGCTTCATCAATTACTAGTTCGTCAGGAAAAACACCATTACTCTCTAGATGTTCATAAATTTTCTCTGCAAATATTCTAGTCAACAGTTTCCACATCAATGGCAGACATGTAAGTGTAATTATTGGCATCTATTCCTTTTGCAGGATATTTCCTAATCAATGTTGTTCTTCCCTTTACAAGCCAATCAGGGACATCTCCCGACTCTACAACCCTTTGCAGAGCAGCAGCTATAGGTGGATAAAGGCATGGGAACTGTTTAAACCAGAAGCCCATCACTCCATCTGGACCAGGTGCCTTCCAGTTTCTCATCCTTCGTATGCCAGCTTTAATGTCATCGATGGTTATCTCAACGCTCTTCATCTGCTGCATTTCTGATAGCCTTTCTCTGACCTCTCCCAACCAGCTAGCCTTCTCATTATATCGCCCTTCGACAGACCAAATCCCACTCCAGAACTTCCTTACATCTTTTGTATTTGGAGTGTTGTTATTTCCCACCTGTTTACTACCATTTAATTCTTTATACAGCTGAGACTGATTGTTCCGGAAAAGGTTGTTCTGCCGAAATGCAACATTTTTTCCGACAAAGTTCCTAATTTTTATACCACCAGTGTGGACCTTCTCTTTCAACATTGTTAGAACGTTCTTCGTTCCCTTTTCCAGCAATCTATACCTCCTTTAAAGCTCGTCCTTAACTTTCTGTCCTAGTTTAACTCCTTTTCTTATTTCTTCGATTCTACCAATGTCTTTCCGCCACTGTTTAATACTTTCTTCAAGCCGCCTCTGCCAGTGTGGTCTTCTATCCTTCATTTTTCCCTTTTTCTTCTGTATTAAGCCAAGACGATTCGCAATAACGTATGACGCTGCATATAGAAGCCTTTTAAGTTCCGTAATCGATATGTTCTTTCTTATGATGTTGTGAATTACTCCTTGAATTATTTTTACCTCGTTTTTCACCTTCCGCCTATCACTACTCTTCATACTTGGAATCTCTATGATATCGTCTCTAAGAAGAACCTCTCTTAACTTCTGTAGTACTTCTTTTTCTACTGAAGTCAAAGTTCGAACTTCATCACCACTTCTCCATACATCTGCTCCTTTCACTGGCTCCATTGTCTCAGAGTTAATGATCTCATCTGCCTTAGATCCTTCAAACTCTTTCTCATTACTTTCCCTAACCATAGGATTCCATACCTCCTCAGTTGTCCACCTCCCATCATCGTTTACATTTCCCTTCTGCACTTCCACTCTCTCAGTTCTTTCATCAGAGCTAGATTCATTAATTTTACTTTTGTTATTCATTTCATTCCTAACCATCCATTCAATCTCTTCTCTTGCAATCACTGAAAGTAGGTTGTTATATTTAATTTGTTTTAACTGAGATACCAAACTCGCGACACTTCTAGGTCCCCCTATCACTATATCACCATTACAACCTCACCACCACTACTACTACTAGTAATAATATCAGTGGTAATATTAATAACCAATAAAGTAAAAAATTTTTTAAATAATAATAACAATAATAATGATAATAATGATACTAATAATGATAATGATAATAACAAAAATAAAAATAATAATAATAAGTAGAAGAACATTAATAATAATAATAATAATAATAATAATAATAATAATAATAATAATAATAATAATAATAATAATAATAATTTCAGTTAGAAAAGCTTACTTTGTTCGTCTATTTTTTTTTTAAACTCCTCTGCCGATGTTGCTTTTGGTCAGAAAAATGTACACAAAAACAGAAACATGAAACATCCAAATATGTGAAAGACAATTCCTCGTTTAACCGTGAATTCAATTTTTAAATACTAATTTCAGTTAGAAAGGGTCTTTTTGTTTTTTTTTCCCTCTGCTATTTTTTTTTCTAACTCCACCGCTGATTTTGCTGACGACTAGAAAAATGTACACAAGGACAGAAGCATAAACCATCCGAACATGTGTAAAACAATTTCTTGTTTAACCATAAATTTCAAGTTCAAATTAAAATTTCGGTTAGAAACGCTTTCTTGTTTCGTTTTTATTTTTTAAACTCCGTCGCTTTTGTCGCTTTTGGCCGGGGAAAAAAATGTACACAAAGACAGAAACATAAAACATCCGAACATGTGTAAGACAATTCCTTGTTTAACCATAAATTTCAAGTTTAAATCAACATTTTGGTTAGAAACGCTTTCTTGTTTCGTTTGTTATTTATTATTATTATTATTATTATTAATAATAATAATAATAATAATAATAATAATAATAATAATAATTAGAGAAGCTTTTTGCCCCCTAAATTCCAGTGAAGATCAATAGTCGCTCTCAATGAGAAATCAATGGTAAGTGGCTGTTACGTTAATACAAATGCAAACGCGATGGTTATCGAGAGAGGCGAAGAGTACTGGAAGTCTGGGGTGACTTGTTGTCACACAGACTCCGGATAGCGCCATAAGTTGTCCTCAAGGAGAAATATTTGATGGTAGCCTGTGTGACTACTCCCAGTGAATAATAATAACAATAATAATAACAATAACAATAACAATAATAATAACAATAACAATAATAATAATTATTATTATTACTATTATTATTATCATCACTACTGCAATTACTATTATGATAATGAAAAAAAAAAAAATCCTTTACTCACATGAGATTATTCTGGTCAACCGACAAGAATAAATTTGAAAATATTTTTTTTGTTTTGTTTTGTTTTGCTTTTAGTTTTTATTAATTGGACCGACATGCTCCTTGCAGTCTTCTCAAATTAATGAAAAAAAAATCCTTTACTCACATGAGATTATTCTGGTCAACCGACAAGACGCAATCGACGTCCAACTAAATTTGAAAATATTTTTTTTTTGTTTAATAATAATAATAATAATAATAATAATAATAATAATAAAAGCTAATTATTGCTTCGAATTTATTTCAGGAAGCAGTCTCTATTGCGATATAAATGCATAATTCTGTCTGTCCATTAAAATGCCACTAATGCAAATCCTCTATCATTATCATAAATGCAAGAAAAAAAGACCAGAAGGGGCGACTGGCTTTAAAGACAAAAAAAAAAAAAAAGAAAAAAAAAGAGGAACTCTTTTTCTTTTTTTTTTCTGCTTCCTTGTTGGCAAAGGCGGGCAGAAATGCTGCGTATGTTTATATATATGTATACATGCGTGTATGTCTGTACTAGCAAAGGGCTGTGACTACCATACCTATCATTACCCTCTAACTGCCCGACGACTAGACATTAACTTTAACACGAGTCCTAATAGAAGGCACCGAAACTCAGAAGCAGAAATTCAGAGAAAAATAAATGATGAAACTGAACAAGAAACACCCCCCCATCGGAACTTCCCATAGAAAAACCCCACAAGTTGAAGCCTCACAAGTAAAAACACCAAAGGCCGAGGATCTACGAAGACCGAAGACAACAAACGTTGAAACCGAGAACAATGAAACAGAACTAGCTGAGAATGAAGCAAATGAAATAAATAAAATAACACAGTTCATGAACGAGGAAAAAACTAAACTCCCATCGTTAAAGAACCAAGAGCAGAAAAAATTAAAAACAGAAACAGACAAGGTTAACAAGCTCCTCCCACACATCCCAACAGACACAATCACAGACCTCACAGGTGCCAAAATGGTAAATATGAATCTCAAATTGGAAAAACAATCTGGGACAAGCAGACCGATGAAACGTGGATGGGAAATAAGACTAGAAACCCAAATACAGAAACAAAAAACAAAAAACAAAATGATCAACAGGAAGAATGGAATGTGGAGAAAATAGAATATTGGAAATGTAACTGGCAGGGAGACCTAAACAAGAAACATGAAGAACTGGCCCAAAAAATAAAAGTAAAAGAAGCGAAATTGAGACGGTATAGATATAAATCTGAACAATGCAAACAAAACAGAACATTTGAAACTAATGAACGCTAATTCTACCAAAATGTGAACGGAGAAAAAACAAAAACATTAGAACCAAATCCGACAGAAACAAAACTTTACTGGAGTAAAATATAGGAAGAGCGACAAGATCACAATAGAAATGCCGAATGACTGAAAGATATGAAAGAAGAGTTACAGCAAATAGAAGAAGGAACAGTGAATGAAATCAACAAGGAAACCCTAAAGAAAACCATAGGAAAAATGGCAAACTGGAGAGCACCAGGGCACGGTGGGATACATGCATACTAATTCAAAAAATTCACACCCTTACACGAAAAGCTAGCCCAAAACCTGAGAAGTTGTATACAGGAAGCAAACGTGCCAGACTGGATGACAAAAGGTAGAACCACACTGCTACAGAAGGAAACAGAGAAATGAACCGTCCCCAGCAATTATAGGCCAATCACATGCTTATCCACTATGTGGAAGATACTGACAGCACAACTGAGGGAACAAATCTACCATTCACTGAATAACCATGGACTCATCCCCGAGGAACAGAAAGGATGCCAAAAATGGAAAAGAGGAACACATGATCTGCTTTATGTTGGTCAAAAGATTCTAAACGAGGTAAAAAGCAGGAGGAAAAATTTAGCCATGGCATGGATCGACTACAAAAAAGCGTACAACAGGATCCCCCAAGCATGGATAATAGAATGCCTAAAAATGTATAAAATACCAAGCGGGATCACCAATGTAATAGAAAATCCAATGAAAACATGGAGACTGGAACTGACAGCTGATGGACAACACATAACAGAAATTAACATACAAAGAGGCATCTTCCAAGGAGACTCATTATCATCATTACTGTTCATCATAGCCATGATACCCTTGAATAGTATTCTGAGAAAGTGCCAAACCGGATACAAGTTCCACAATAAAGAGTTAAAAATGAACCACCTGATGTACATGGACGATCTGAAACTTTTTGCAATGACCAAAAAGGAGCTAGAGACACTAATTAACACTACCAGGATCTTCAGCCAAGATATCCAAATGGAATTTGGAATGGAAAAGTGCGCACTACTAGTTATAAAAAAGGGAAAGCTGGAAACGACAGAAGGCATGGAACTACCCAACCAAACAGAAATGAGGGCACTAGGAGAACAAGACGACTATAAATACTTGGGAATTCTGGAAGCGGACACCATCAGAGTAACAGAAATGAAAGAGAAAATTGGAAAGGAATACCTCAGGAGAACAAGAAAACTCCTGGAAACGAAATTATATAGCAGAAACCTAATATAAAGGTATAAATACATGGGCAGTGTCACTAGTAAGATACTCTGGGCCGTTTATAGGATGGACAAAAGAAGAACTGAGACAGCTCGACCAGAAAACCAGGAAACTCATGACCATGCATAATGCAGTACACCCAAAGGACGATATTGACAGACTCTACGTGAAAAGGAAAGACGGCGGGAAAGGACTGATCTCTATAGAAGACTGTGTGAAGGACACAAAAAAAGAACTAGAAAAATACATAATGCAAAGCACTGAAAGGATAATTATGGCAGCGAGAGACACGGAGAAAACCAACAAAACAGAAAAAGAGAGACAAAAGACAAAACGAGAAAAGAGAAATGGAAGAGAAACAACTCCACGGAAGATTCATAAGAATGACAAAAGCTGAGAATAACGAAAACACCTGGACATGGATGCGAAAAGGACATATAAACCGAGAAACTTGATCTCTAATAACTGCAGCACAAGATAACTCGATAAGAACCAACCATATCAAAGCAAGGATCGATAAAACACAAGAAAACAGCAAATGCAGACTATGTGGACAAAGAGACAAAACGATAAACCATATACTAAGTGAATGCAGCAAACTGGCCCGAAAGGAATACAAAAACAGGCATGACAAAGTGAGGAGGGCGGTGCACTGGGAATTGTGCAAACAACTGCATTTTGAGCATACAGATAAATTGTACAAGCATAAACCCGCAACAGCACTCGAAAACAAGAACCACAAAATCCTATGGGACATGGACATACAGACAGACAAACCCATCCAAGCAAGAAGACCAGATGTCGTAATAATTAACAAGAAAGAGAAATCCTGTCAAATCATAGACTTTGCTGTCCCAGCTGACCACAGGGTGAGTATGAAAGAAAAGGAGAAACAAAGCAAATACACAGAGCTAGCCAGTGAGATAAAAGAGATTTGGATGATGAAGAAAATCAAAATAGTACCGATAATAGTAGGAGCACTAGGAAAACTCCAAAAAACTTCGAAAAAAGAATGTCAGAAATTGGAATCAGAGGAATAACTGCAAAAATACAACGCCTAACGATAAAGAAAACGGCTTAAATATTAAGGAAAACCCTAGAATGTGTGGAATAACACAAGACAATATAACAAAGAAGCGTTACAGGGAATGAAGAACGCCAAAGCTGCATATCAACAAGTTCTACACCACCATTATGCATCCCCCCATTGTCTCATCATTGTCAATAGAAAAGTGATACCAAAGAGCTGAGAAGGGTCAAGGAGGATTGAAAGACCAAGGAGAGAGCGCTGGCCAGACCTCCGCTGGACAAGCGCAAAGAGAACTGGGATCGTGGGGAGGCTTAGTGCCACTCAAATTCCAGTACAAACTAATGCCCACTACCGGCGAAAAATCAATGGTATGGGGCTGTTGCGATGATGCAGATTTATTTGCAAATACTATCGAAGGAGGTGGAGAGAGCTGGACGTCTGGGGAGACTTGTTGTCACTCAGCTTCCAGAGAACACCACAGGTCTCCAAACCGATCGTTTGTTGACTTGTGTGAAAGCTCCATGTGAGCCAATAATAATATTAATGATAATTATAATTATAATAAGTATAATAATAATAATATTTATAATAATGATGATAATAATAGAAATAATAATGATGATAATAATAGAAATAATAATAATAATAATAATAATAATAATGATAATAATAATAATAATATCTGAATGGAGTTAAGTATGGAAAAGTGCAAACTACTAGTAATAAGAGACGGAAAACTAGACAACAAAAGGCATAGAACTACTCAACCAAATGGCGATGAGAGCAGCATCTCTCATCTCTAATGAAATGTTACATGGAACCAAGAACAATGAAGCTACATACCTACAAGCTCACTATTTCTTCTCAATCACCCCCCCCCACTCCAAAAAAAAAAGAAAAAAAAAAGAATGATACCAAATAGCTGGGAAGGATTGTGGAGGATGGAAAGATCGAGAGGTGAGCGCTGACCATTCCTCCGGTGGACAAGTGCCAAGAGAACTGGGACCTTGCAGAGGTTTATTGCCAGTTAAATTCCAGTGGAGACCAGTGGCCGCTGCTAGCAAGAAATCAATGGTAACCAACTGTTGCGATAATGCTAATCCATTTGCAAATGTTATCAAAAGTAGTGGAGAGTACTGGAAAACTGGGGAAACTTGGTGTCACTCAGCTTACAGGGAACCCCACAGGTTGTTCTCAAGGAGAGATTCTTTATGATCTGTGTGAAAGCTCCTTGTGATCCAATAATAACAATAATAACAATAACAATAATAATAATAATAATAATAATAATAATAATAATAACAATAATAATAATAATAATAATAATAATAATAACAATAATAATAATAATAATAATAACAATAATAATAATAATAATAACAATAATAATAATAATAATAATAATAAAAAAAAAAAAATAATAATAATAATATAATAATAATAATAATAATAATAATAATAAGAAGAAGAAGAATAATAATAATACCATCCAGTCTTCACAAGGCGGCCTCTTGGTTCCAAAGGATGTGACTGCAGCGTCATGCATCGCAGTTTGCAGGATTTCCCAGGATTTATCCAGGTTCACTGCTTCCGCTGGTGCAGAATCTCTCAGCTTATTTTCAAGCGCAGTATGAAACGCACTGAGGCTGTCGTTGTTCTTCATTGCAGCCATGTTGAGACTATGACGTGGTCTTGGCTTACGTGATGCAGGTTTCTTGTTCGAGAGATCGAGTTGTGTCAGCACGAGTGAATGGTCGGTATCAACATCGGCGGAGTAGTAGGTTCTTGATCGTTTGACAGAACCGATGTCTCTTTTTCTACACAATGCAAGATCCAATTGGTGCCAATGTTTGGAACGAGGGTGTCTCCAAGAGACACGATGACATATTTTCTGTTTGAACCAGGTGTTTGCAATACAGAGTCCCTGTTAACTACATAGCTCCAGAGTTCTTTGACCATTTTCATTTATTTAATAATAATAATAATAATAATAATAATAATAATAATAATAATAATGATCCTAAACTTTGCTGTTCCAGTCAACCACAGGGTGAATATCAAAGAAGACAAGAAATGGTGCAAATACACAGAGCACGCCTCAGAGCTGAAAGGCATATGGAAGATGAAGAAAATCAAAATAATACCTATAATAATAGGAGCACTAGGAACAATCCCGAAAAACTTTGAAAAAAGAATGGGAGAAATTGGAATCAAAGGAATGACTGGAAAAATACAACCAGCAACAATAATGAGAACAGCTGAAATATTAAGGAAAACCCTTGAATATGGGGACTAACACACAGGAGTCACAAGCGCAGGCTAGACAAACTACTGCAGAGATAAAACATGAAGCGCTACATAGAACCAAGAACATTGAATCCGCATTTCTCTAAGTTCTCTAACTCCCATCACTAACCCCCCATTACACATTAATGCCCCGCCTCCCACAAAAACAAAAAAGAATGAGACTGAATAGCCAAATAGAGTCAAGGAGGAATGAAAGACTGAGGATAGAACACTGACCAGACCTCTGCTGGATAGAACTGGGACCTTGGGAAAGCTTATTGTCACTCAAATTCCAGTGAAGATCAATAGCAGCTCCCAACAAAAAATCAATGGTTAGAAGCTGTTGCAATAATGCAAATTTATTTGCAAATGTTATCTAAAGAGGTGGAGAGTACTGGAAATCTGTGGAGACTTGTTGTCACTTAGTTTGCAGGGAACACATCAGGCTGTTTTCAAGGAAAGATCTTTGATGACCTGTGTGAAAGCTCCTTGTGAGCCAATAATAATAATAATAATAATAATAATAATAATAATAATAACAACAACAAAAACATCTATAATAACAACCGCATAATATAATACAATTAGAATCCACCACATAAAAGCAATGATCGACACGACACAAGAAAACAGAAATTGCAGACCAGTGAGCAGAAAGGCGAAACGGTAAACCAGGTCATAAGCGAAAAAAAAAGAATATAAAAAAAAGAATATAAAAATAGAAACTCATATTAGGAGCGCTATAAACAATACTGAAAAATGTTGAAAAAAGAATGGGGGCGATTGGAATCAGAGCGATGGCTGAGATGATACCACAGATAAAAATGAAAACGACTGAAATATTAAGGAAAACGTTAGAATACGAAAACTAATATCATTTGAATTAGCTAAGTACGGGCAGTAATGGCAGAAAAAAATAGGGAAACATAGTTTTGAAAGCCACTTTATCATCATTTTTTTTTTTGTAGATTTACAACTATTTTTTTTATTGTATTTGAAAGATTAACTTAAAGTTAATTTCCAAAAGGAAAAATATTTGTACACGTGAAAAAAAATTTGTAATGAAAAATGCATTCACGGCGACATCTGACAAATTTAGTTAAATTTTGAAGTTAAATAAATTAATTGTAAAAATTCTTTGAAAGATAAATATTACTTTTCTGGGTCTATTTCAAAGATAACTAGTGAAGTAAAATCCTAAAATATTGCATTGAATTAAAAAAAAAAAAAACAAACAAACAAAAAAAACACCTTGTTTGTATATATAAAAAAAGAAGCGTAATTAGCTTCCAAATGCGAGAGATTCTAGTTTCGCTACAGAAAAACCAAAACAAAGTCATCTGTGTGTGAATTCTATGGAAACACAAAATATCAGAAAGTCAAAAGGCTGTCTAAAAAAGGACGGCAAGCAGTTATAGGGAAATAAGAAGTGCTGGTTTTCTTTTTTCCCTAGCCGTGCATTCGTGCATTCCTATCGTGAACGTTTGTAAAATTCTTACCATTTTTTAATTTAATTATTTTTCTGTGTTCCTGCTTTTACATTACAAAAATTATTTTTCAAGATTATAAAAATTTTGTTATGCAGAAAGTTTCACGTTCATTCAAGCAAGGAAAATATTACAATCTTACATATAAAAATTACGCGAAACATGTAATCTAAAAAAAAAAAGTAGAAATAGTTTTTGCAATTATAATTTTTTGTGAAAATATTAAATAAAGAATGCTTACTTCAAGGATAATTTCGGTAGTTCGAGAAATTAAATTTTCCTCAAATTATATCAAATTTATTAATACAGAATGTAGAGGCTTTTTCCGGAATGTATCTGAAAAAATATTTTTTCTTATTTTCATTGTTACAATTTATGATGTTTTATTTTCATAAAAAAAAACAAAAATAAATTCATTCAGTTTGTTTTTTACTACTAAAAACAATAACTTTAGTAAAGGTGTATTTTATTTTTTAAAACAAAATGATACATTTCCACTAAGATTGAAGAAAAAAAAAATCATGGGTTCACTATTCTATAATTTTTATAAATATTATTTTATAAATATTGAAAAAGTCATTAAATTTGCTTAATTTCCTCATCTTGCGTGAATTTTTAATTAAAAGCGGGGGTGGGGGTGAGGGTCAAACTGTTTATACATTTTGAGCATCGGCATTCATTTTGCACGTACCCAGAATTAGCATCAACTTATTTTGAAATAATCATCAAGCATAAATCAACAAAACCAACGTTTTTCAAGATCTCCTAAAACAACTCAATTACTTTTGCCTAAATTTAATGAATTATTGAATGATTTTGCTTTATTTCTATTTACAGAAACACATTTTTTTTGACAAAATAAATTAAAGAAAACGACAATATAAGGGAAATAACTCCAAATATATCCGTTATAAATTTCATGGTTATCTCCCATTTCAAACTAGGAACGATTTTTCACCACATTAAAAACCAACTTTGTGTCTAATTCTGACAAATAAATAGTAAGATGAAAGTTTCATTTTCTACACTTTTTAAGTGTGCAAATTTGTAAAAATCATTGTGGTTACATATGAAACGCATGTAGTTTGGTCAGACGTGGGCTTGATATTCCAGACAAGGCGATTCAATTTATATTAATTAGAAACTCGTGACTTCTGGAAAATCTACAACAGTGTAATAAATAATAGTCAATCAACAATTCTTCCACTATCCAACAATTATAAGGTTGTTTGCACGGCAACCGAGAAAGCTACTATGCTTGCCATTCGGTTTGCCTCGAACTCTACTTTGGACCCAGCAAACCACTCCCTTCCTGATTTTCCTTTGCAGACAGAACCCACACTAGATGATCTAAAAATCACCCCCCTTTTCAAGTACATGACATCATAAAAAACGTAGACATCTAAAAAATATGTGGACCTGATTTCATCTCAGCCGTATTATTTAAAATACTGGGGTTGCTCCGGTTCTCTCCAAACTTTTCAACAAATGCCTTAACGAATCTTGCTTTCCTGACTGCTTGAAAATTGCTTCTGTGGTACCAGTTTACAAGAGTTCTGGCAAAAGAACTGACCCATTAAATTATCGCCCCATTAGACTCTTTCGCCAAAATATTTGAGTCCATAATTAATCAAGCTCTAGTTCACCATCTTATTGTTGCAAAACTTCTATCCGATCAACAATATAGATTTTGGCAAACTCGTTCTACTGCAGATATCCTAACTGTAATCTCTGAACATATATACCATGCACTCGATAAGGCAGAGGGGCAGCAACCCTAGATATATCCAAAGGGGAGGGGAGGGCAGTAGCTCTAGATATATCCAAGGCTTTTGGCAGGGTATGGCACGATAATATTCTCATGAAAATCAGATCATATCGTATCACTGAACGAATACTTAGCATAACTAAATCTTTCTTAAATAAGAGAAGAATCCAGGTTGTCCTCGATAGCCGTACGTCAAAACAACATGAGATAAATGTGAGTGTACCTCAGGGATCTATTCTTGGACCTTTATTATTCCTAATATTCATAGATGACCTCCCTGATAAAATTGTCTCTGAGATGGGCATATTTGCTGACAACATCACGCTCTATAACAGGCATGAGAGGAAATATTCAAGGCAATGGCAGAATTCCTAGAGGAAGACCTCCAGATTGTGGTGGAATGGGGACAAAAATTGATGGTAAAGTTCAATATTGCCAAGACTAAGCTCGTTGCCGGTAATAATTACAAGAAATCTTCCCAACCACAAAAAGCTATGGCTAATGATACACTACCTGAAAGTACTTTGTTCAAAATCCTCGGCAACGTTCACAAAGAACATGGGTTGGAACAGATACATCGAGAACATTGCCACAGCTGCTGCTAGGAAAGTGGGCTTTCTCTACCGTGCTAGAAAGTTACTTACACCTGAAAGTATCCTATACCTTTCTAAGCCCATCATTCGCCCATGTATGGCGTATTATTGTCACATTTGGGCTGGTACATTTGCTACTAGTCACTTAATCCAAGACAGTGTTCAAAAGAGAGTCGCCAATAATAGGTCCGGAGCTGTCAGCTAAACTTCAACCTCTGTCCCATCGATGAAATGTTGTATCCCTCTGTTTTACAAGTATTTCAATAGTAGATGTTCCGACAAACTCCAAGCCTTAGTACCCCCTCGACGTAAATAGGTCAGATAAACCTGACAAGCAGCAAAATCTCTCCCCCTACACTAGAAATCCTCATATGCCAGATGCTCTAATAGTTTATTTCCCAGAACTGCTAAACTTTAGAATTCCCTTCCGGGCTCCTGCTTCCCTGACTGTACTGACATGCAGAAGTTCAAGTGTAATGTAAACAGATATCTTGCTGCTCAACTCCCTACATAGTATCCTTGCAATTATGTCCCTGATAGTAGCCCTTACTGATAGAGGGACATGGTTTTGAAAGCCGGCTTATCATAATTTTTTTATTTTTTTTTGGTTTCAGATTTCATTTTGATTGTGTTTGAAAGATTAAAGCCTAAATTTAATTTATAAAGATTTGAAAAATGTTTTTACATAAGAAAAAGAAAAGTTATAATAAAAATTGTTTTCACAGCGGGGGCGGAAAGTAAAACTTAAGCTAAGTTTGGAAGTTAAATAAATTCATAGTAAAAATCTTTGGATATTAGTTTTTTTGCGACTATTTCAAATTATTCAAGTAAAGTCTTTAGATATTTAATCAAATAAAAAAAAATACCTTGTTTGTCCAAAAATAGCTTAATTAGCCCCAAAAATGAGAGTTTAATAACGGTTTTAACTTCAAGCAATCAAAACTAACAGAACGTCATAGAGCATAAGTTTTACAAAAGCCCAAAATGTCAAAAAGTCAATTTTATTTTTAAATTTATTTATTTATTTTTTTTTTTTACACAGTGATCACCACTTATCAAGGCCCGGAAGCCACTCAGGGATAAGGGTTATTGCAAGTACATTACGTTAGTGTGGAGATTTGATGAAGTGTTTACTTAAGGGGGCGGTTCATTAGGAATTTGTTAACGTTGGACTTGAAAACATCCAAGTTGTAGTCCGGTAGGAAGCAGGCAGACGGAACAGAGTTCCACAGGCGTGCAGTTCTAAGAAAGAAGCTTTGTTCATGGAATCCGCGTTTTGATTTTCATGGAGGAATTGAAACAATGACTTAATTTCTGTATTTTTAAAAATTATAAAAAATATTCATTAATTTTTGCAATCTTATTTGTTGTAATAAAATGAAGTGTTTTTTTAAAATGTGAATATTTTATTTCATTTTTTACATGATGACCTGATTTATTCTCAAACGTGCTGTAACGCTAAATTTAATCCGTTTTAAGCGTGAAAAAAGTCAATTAAAATTATACTGACAATTTATTCATTGTAACATATGCAAAAACAGTTCAGTAATAATTAAAGAGAGTACAACATGTAGGCTGAAAATCCTGTTATTTTTTTTTAATATCATTTTGCCCATCCGTATTTATCTGCAATAATTGTTTTTTAAAATTAATACAAATTTTAAAATTACTCTTTCTTAGTGATCTTGAATTTCACTTTTATCAATTTAAAAAAAAAAAAAAATTCAGGATTACAAAAAAAAAAAAGAATTCTTACACTGATGTTTACACCATCATGCGTTCAAGAAAAATCTAATATTACATTTGAAATTTTTGTGAGAATTGTTATCATTAAAATAACATGAAATATTTTTTCAGTTATATTATTTTTTTGTGAAAATATTGAATAAATACTTCCTTATTCAATGATAAAATTGGTAGTTCGAGAAATGACTTATCACTCTCAATTATATTTATTTCATTAACACGAACTTTATGTTTTTTTTGTAATGTTCCTGATATGCTGAAAATATTTTTAATTGTTAACATCTACAATCTTTTGTTTTTATGTACATAAAAAAACAAACAGAAATTCATGTGTCCTTTTTTTTAGTACTTAATACTTTGATTTTAGTAAATATGATTTTTATTTAGATAATAATAATAATAATAATAATAATAATAATAATAATAATAATAATAATAATAATAATAATAATAATAATGTATTTTCACTAAAAATAAAAACAAAATATGGATTCATTATATTCTGGGATTGTTTATTGACAAATACTGAATATTTCATTAACATTGATTTCCTGAATTTTTGTGAATTTTTAAATAAAAGGAGGGAACAAAATGTTTATATATGTTAGGAATCGTCCATTCATCTTGTACGATTTAATGAACATTATTTAGAAACCATGAAAAACGAAGATTATAAAATCAGTATCCAAGGGAAATAACTCCTGATAAATATCAAAGAGTTATTTACCGTTATGTGTAAAGCTTGTACAACCCATTGAAAGAGCACAAATCTGTTAGGAGCACAAAACATTACCCCCCTCTCTCCCCTCTCCCTCTTTTTTACACGCATTTTTTGTTTGTTTGTACAATTGAGGGCATTCGGCACTATTGTCTGTGTAAGAGACGTGTGAATTGTTAAGTAATTGCTCTATACTATTGACTAGCAAGTCTACCGATGTTGTCCCGGCCATAGAAACAAACTAGAAGTTAAAAGTGGGTGTCATATTTTTATATTCAAACCATTACCTATCTCAATCCTTCTTTTCACCAGATCCTCCTCTCCTCACATTAAAGAGATTTAAGTATAGATTTTAATAAGAAAATAAAGTACAAATATATACAGCTCTTAATAAAACATAGGTACGGGCAAAATGAATGCCGATGCTCAAAATGTATAAACATTTTGACCCCTCCCTTTACTTAAAAAAAATCACCAAAAATCATGAAATTAACCAATTTTAATGAAATTTTCAGTATTTTTCAACTAGTGATCGCGGAATATAATGAATGAATTATTTTTATTCAAATCTTCGCGTAAACATCTTAGTTTAAACAAAAAGTACCTTTACTAAAGTTATGGTTTCAGTAGTAAATAAAAAAACGCAAGACTTTATTTTTGCTTTTTTTATATAAATAAAGCATCGTAATTTGTAACAATAAAAATAAAATAAAATAATTTTTATGGGAACATTACGAAAAAAGCCCTTAAATCCGTATTAATGTATTCTATATAACCGAAGAAAAATGAATTTTTCGAACTACCGATATTACTATTGAATTAAGCATTACTTATTTAATATTTTCACACACACAAAAACATTATAATTGCAAAAAATATTTCTACTTTTGTTTTTAATTACGGATTTCGTATAATTTTTATAAGCAAGATTTTAATAATTTCCTTGCTCGCAAGAATGTGAAACCTTTGGCGTAACATATTTTTTTATATAATATTGAACAATAATCAAAAAAAAAAATATTTACAAACAGGAACATAGAAAAATAATTAAATTAAAAAATGCAAAAATTAATACAAATTTTCAGAAAAGAAATGTACAGATGCGCAACTGGGGGAGGGGGAAGAACTTCCTCCCTTTTAATTACATGACGTCATTTTCACAGTCTTTTGACTGCCTGAAATTTTGCGCCTTCGTAATTTTCGTGTTTACAAAATTTTAGTTTGTTGCGTTTTGCGAACGAAAGAATCACTCGGTTTTTGGGCTAATTAATTTATGTTTTGTACAAACAAATTTTTTTTTTTATTTACTTCAATATCTTAGGAGTTTACTAATTATCTTTGAAATAGACCCAGAAAACTAATATTTATCTTTTAAAGAATTTTTACAATGAATTTATTTAACTTCAAAATTTAGCTGAATTGGGTGGCTCGTAACTTTTTCTTTTTCACGTGTACAAATATTTTCTTCCTTTTGGAAATTAAGTTTAGTCCTTAATCTTTCAAATACAATAAAAAAAAAGTAATCAAAAATATACAAAAAATTATAATAAATCGGCTTTCAAAACTAGGTCCTCCATTTTTGCCCGGCCATTTTAGCCCGTACCTAAAAAACAAATCAATCTGATATAGTTTTGAAAATTTTTGGCTTTAAATAACATTAAAATTTCAATCAGTTTGAATATATTAGGTGGATGAGAAAGTTCTTGCGGGATTTATAATTTTGATTTTAAATGATGTATTTTCAAATAAGTTTTCGTTATAATACCTTTACTTTATATATCATTTTAAGAATGTTTACTCGCTCTTTCTAATCGTTTAAATGATAATTGTTTCGGAACAATTATGTCTTCTTTTCAGAACATTAGATGCAAGATTGAAAAAAGTAAAATCGCACAATTTCCTGATTTCAATTCAAGCTAAGCTAGTCCTGGATATGACCTTAAAATATATCCGATGGTGAGGCCCTAGTTTGTGGGTTTCGGGGAGTGTGGAGCCACCCTTTAATTGCCATTGCTCCTAGGTCCACCCTGACCATATATATATATATATATATATATATATATATATATATATATATATATATATATATATATATATATATATATATATATATATATATATATATATATATATATATATATATATAAATCACCCCCTCTTTGGGTAGAGCACTGTCCTAAATATCTCACCCGCTACTTAATTGGCTGAAAAATGAGAAGTTCGTTGTTTGTTTGTTTACAAACAGGCGGTTTGAGCACTGTAAAAGTGATGGCGGATTTCTATTTAAATAGACATTCCGACGAGTTATTTGCGGGCGTCGCTTCTGTGGTCTAGTAGGAGAACTGCCGAATGTCAACACGTCGGTTCTAGGTTCAATCCATGGCTTGGAAGAGATGCTAGTCTAGCGGCACTGATGAGTTGTGATACAACGAAACAGGACTGTATGGCGATGACTACATATATATATATATATATATATATATATATATATATATATATATATATATATATATTCTATTAAAAAATATTCTTCAAAATAACTGGATTCAGCATTAAATAACCTGAAATGGGTTGATATGCCGTAAAACAAAAACAACCAAACTAAATCAAGCTAGGCCGAAAAGCTGCTGAAACAGCTTGCCATATCAACGAAGCGTTTGACTGTGGAACCACTACTGAATGCATTGTACAATGGGCGTTCAAGAAATTTCGTGGCGGCGATGAGTCTTGAAGATGATGAGCGTAGTGGTCGGCCATCGGATGTCGACAACAATCAATTAGTTGCCTCAGTCGAAGCCAATCCATGTACAACTGTTCGAGAACTTTATTTTGAATTAGACATAACATATATGACGATTTCCAACCACTTTAGAACGATTGGAAAGACAATAAAAAAAAAATTGATACATGGGTGACTCACGAATAATAATAAAAAAAAACGCTGTTATGAAGTGTCATCTGCCCTTCTTTTACGCACCAAGAACGACCCGTTTCTCGACCGGGTTGTGACTTACGATGAAAAGTGTGGGTTCTTTACGACAACCGGCGACGCTCAGCTTAGTGGTTAGACGCCGACGAAGCTCCACGACACTTCCCGAGGCCAGAATTGCACCAAAAGAAGGTCATGCTGATTGTTTGGTGGTCTGCTATCGGTCTCAGTTTTTTGAATGCAGGTTAAACCTACATTGCGACGGAAAAAGTCCTGTCAACAAATTGATAAAATGCATCAGAAATTTCGACAACACACAGCATTAGTCAACAGAAAAGACCCAATTTTCCTCCATGACAACACCAGATCGCACGTTGCTTAATTGATCCTGCAGAAATTGAACGAATTGCGTACGATAGTCTGCCTTTTTTTTTTACACGGTGGTCACCACTTATCAAGGCCCGGAAGCCACTCAGGGATAAGGGTTATTGCAAATACAGTACGTTAGTGTGGAGATTTAATGAAGTGTTTACTTAAGAGGGCGGTTCATTAGGAATTTGTTAACGTTGGACTTGAAGACATCCAAGTTGTAGTCAGGTGGGAAGCAGGAAGACAGAACAGAGTTCCACAGGCGTACAGTTCTAAGAAAGAAGCTTTGTTCATGGAACCTACGTTTTGATTTAGGCACAGATAAAGAGGGGGGGGAATTTTTCACAGTGGATTCAGCTAGACGAGTGTTTTTCGCCATACACTCCAGACCTCTCACCTATCATTTCATTTTAAGCATCTCAAAAACTTTCTGCGTGAAAAATGCTTTAAAAACCTAAGCGACATCAAAAACGCCTTCAGCAACTTCATCGCCACCAGAACGCAAGATTTTTATGTAACTGTCATAAATACACTTGTTTTGCATTAGCAAAAGTGTGGTAATTCTGATGCTGTTTATTTCAAACAATAATTTTTTGTTTGAGCCGAAGTTTGTTCATCTGAATATAAAAATAAAAAAAATGCAAGAAATTTCTTGTCAACCTGATATATTGTTGAAATTTCATAAAATAAAATAAGGGGTGTGGCCAAATAGAAAACTATTTTCCCTAATATAACTTTCGAAAACTGGATTTAAAAAATAAATTCGTCAACTCATAGATTTATAAATTCATGATGAATATGTATTAATTTTCAACGAAAATCACCAGTTAATTTTTGCGTGAATTATTAAAAAAAGATAATAGTGTATTCTCGAAAAACCTGTTCATATATATGAATGTTATTTTAAGACGTCGATTTTGTTTTGTGTTTGCATTATTTTCGTTCGCTGTAAAAATTGTAAAAAAAAAAAAAAAAAAAAAATCATCATTAATTTATTTTATGATCCTTGCTTTAAATGATACAGAAACTATGATGAAAAAAAAATACCTATATTAAAGTTACACCGTGTTAAATATAACGGGAAACTCTTTGATTTGCTTTGGAAGTCCCCGGATAAACGTACAAAACAACAACAATACCAAATGTAAAGTGCTTTGTCACAATTTTAAGCAACGTTTAATTTCAAAGGGGGAATAAATACTCCAAACTATACAAAGAGTTAGCTACCTTTATTCATAAAAAATGCCAGGTGCAAATCGACACACACGCAAATCATTTCCTACTCGTTTGAATTCCGCTGAAGCCAAGTGAGACAAAATGTTTGTTTAAAGACATGCTCGGCCTTCGAACTAGGATCAAAGTATACTGTCTCTTTTCTAGTAAAGAGAAGAAAAATTTCTTTTGATGAGGATCATTTTTATTTTGACCAAATTCATTGTAGATATTTGAATACTATCAACCACAGCATTGTGTGACACAAGGTCGCAAAAGCTCTCAAATTGTGTGAGTATCTCCGTTGGCATTCCTCGGTCGGGCGCCTCAAGTAATAAGCAATGAACTTACTCCACACGAAAGTTGGGTTGCAAGGCCTGGAAATGTGGACCAGACGGCGTACCTCAGTTCGACGGGTACTGGGCCAGTTCCTAGCTCACACCTGTCGGGCTAATTGTTAAGACCAGATTCTTGACGTGTATTTTCTACCCAATCTCCAAGCAACTGAAGCTGCAAGGAGACTCATCTCCACCATGTTTAATGGGGGGGGGGGTCAAATTCACAGCAATGTGAGGGGGTGGATTTGTATTATTTGGGTTATTCCAAGTACTGTTCTCATCTTGAGTGTTGGGAGGTGACAGTGGTCTAACGGCTAGTTCGAATCTAGTTTGTTCCACAATAAATAAATAAATAAATAAATAAAAAATCACTTTGCTTTTGATGTGAGCAACTTTCACGCGGTTCCTTCTTAATCATCGATGTTTTTCTAAAAATAATTCTGACTGGAAACATATCTGCGAAACCAATGCCAACAAAATAATTATCGGACCTATAAGTGATGATGATAGTCTTGAGTGTTATTTTCGCAATTTTCTGGTCGATGTAACCTCCTACCTCCTTCCGATGTGTCTTATTGAACCATGGAATCTCTTTCAAACTCGGGAATCTGTACGAAATTTCGAATATAACCATTTATTTAATCTAAAAAGATAAAATACTCTCGTTTCGTCAGTTATGACTGGGTAGAAGTAAAGTAATTTGCAAGGTCTACAGGGATCTCTACAGTGTAGGAGTGGCATATTGGTGCTTGTCGGACTAATCGGGGTATTTGCGTCGACGGGGTACAAGGGCTTGGAGTTCGTCGGAACACCTTCTATTAAAATACTTGTAAAATAGGGATAGGGATACACTATTTTGTCGATGCGACAGAGGTTGGAGTTTGGTTGATAGTGTGAAACATATTAGGTTGGCAACTCTTTTTTGAATCCTGTCCAGGAATGAAAGACTAGTAGCAGATGCACCAGCCCAATGCAGAAACAATTATCCATGTATGGGGAAATGGTAGCCTTGTGGAGATGCAGGATACTGTCAGGCGTAAGTAATTTTTGATCACGTGTAGAAGAAAGAGCCCACCTTCTTTGCAGTCCTGGCAATGCCCTCGATATGTCTGTTCTAATTCATGTTGCCTGTGAACGTTAAGCAGAAAAGTTTGATTGAAACAGCTTTTAGGTAGAGTATTATTAGCCATGGCTATCATTGGCCGAGAAAAAAATTATATTGTAATATTGACCTAATGCGTTTGGAATACTTATACATTCACTAATGTCAATTTACTTTGCTTTCAATACGATTCCAATATTTAGTCAATACGGTACTAATATGTTTTAAGTTATTCATATGTATAACATAATCATTTGCCGATGAGAACTATTTGCTTTTTTGTGGGGACGGTTATTGAATCTGCTGTTATCTCCTGGCAACCAACTTCTCGGCTGTTTTACACAATCAAACGATAGACACAATGAAATGATAGAAACATCGATATTGTGCTATAACCGGCTGGCATGGGTCTGGTGGTCGAGTCTTCGTGGCGTTGTTTCGAACAGACATAAGGGAGCTCTGTTGAAAAGAATGATGTTGCTGCAGAAATAACGCTTGTATAATTAGCGGACAAAGGCATTTTTTATAAAAATATCTTTCTTTTATTTAAGATTTAACACCGGCGGAGCATATTAAGCGATGAACACACGAGTGTCGCCAATGACCGGCATAAAACTGCTATGCATCCGTTGCATACGGAATTCACACTTCGACTGTTAAAGCAATACAATTTAATCCTCCCCTCTTTCTTCATTGAAACAATGAGAAAGAGAATGAAAGAAAAAAAAAAAAAAAAAATATATATATATATATATATATATATATATATATATATATATATATATATATATATATATATATAGAGAGAGAGAGAGAGAGAGAGGGGGGGGCGTATAGAATTTGACATAAGCTGAAAATTAAATGTTATTTTGTTTTCCGAGCTGTCGTCAGCCAGCAGTCATGACCTTTCTCACCCCCCTGTATTCGACTACACAAAACACCTGTCAATCTATTCCGCTCTGGTTCATGGTGATATTTTGGAATTGCTCCGGCAGATTGTGCATGTCTCCCCACAAGAAAAGTACACATCTTATAAAAGGACCTCGAAACTGGGGAACCGGGGCTCCCCCGAAAGTGTTTCTCACATACTGTGTCGTGTCACATATGCCCACTTATTTCGCTCTGATTTGCTTTCATTATTTGTTCCGTTAACGAAGAAGTATTAAGTCTATATAATTAAGACAGTCATTAATGCTGACCTAATTTGCATAAATTATTCGCAGGTTGAATGTGACATTTAAGTTTATTATTATTCCAATCGAATTCATGCAAATCATTTTTTACAATTAATGCAAATGTGCGGTTCCTAATTTCTTACATTTATTTATACACTTATTGTGTGTTCAATGCCTTTACATCATTCTTATTTCCTTCCATTATTTATACAGTCAATGCAAAGCCAATGTGCGTAAGCAAGTTATGCCAATGTAATTCGTACATGTTATTTGTACAGTAAATCCAGAGCTCATCCAGCTAAATACCGTCACAAATAATGTTTTAACCGGTTTTATATATTTAGGTACTTAATGCGATTCTAATAGGATCGTAACGAGTTCAGTTTAAGAATTACCAGTCGAATTTGCTTAAATGAATTATGCAACAAATTATGATCTAATGATCTCAACAACTGATAGACGTATTGAATTTTTTCTATAATTAAAATAAAGTAAATGTGGATCTAATGCGTTTATATAACTTATGCGATTAGTAATTAGTAATTCCAACATAATTAGTGCCCATCTGTTTATATACAAATTTGTATATATATATATATATATATATATATATATATATATATATATATATATATATATATATATATATATAATGATATTGTCGATCAGCAAATTCCGTCCGTGTTTGTTTACAATATAGCATCCGATGATATTTGGACTTGACGATGAATGTCCTGAAAAAGTCACTTTTGATTAATGTTTAGTTATGAAATATGTCAACGAAGAAATGATTTGCGGTGATTTTAAATGGTACCTCTTCTTTTATCGCAAATTGAACTCCATAAGAAGGACACATTGAAATAAAATGGTTAGGTACACCGGGCTTGAATAGGGGATCATTCGATTTGCATTCGAATGCTTCACCACTAATCTATATCATCAGATTATAATAAATCTGTTTTTTTTTTGTTTTTTTTTTTGTTTTTTTAAAGAAGGAATAACTTGCTGAAATTGTATTATCTCTCTTGCCGGTGTAACGTAAAATATTCCCTTGTAAAAATTATTTTATTTCTAAGGAAGAAAAGTTATTTTAAGATGGGATTTTTTTAGATTTTCCATACTTATCGGATAAATGCCTATAGAACACATATCTAAGAACACTGCCAGACATATAAATTACCTGTGTGAAATTTGCAACAGATAGGCTCAGCTATTACAAAGTGACTTATATATATATATATATATATATATATATATATATATATATATATATATATATATATATATATAAAACGTATGGTGTACAGTTTATTTTTCATAAACCATAAAAACCCCGTACCCTTCGTTTTTCTATAAAAATTGCTGTTCTTTTGTTACTACGTCATAATGCATGCGCCAAGTGAAGAGAGAGAGAGAAAGAGAGAGAGAGAGAGAGAGAGAGAGAGAGAGAGAGAGAGAGAGAGAGAGAGAGAGAATAATAAGCTAAAGAATTTGAGGTTTCCCCATTATCATATCACACGTTTTTTTTCGAGCAGAAACACGATGCTAAAAAATCGAATGCCACCTAATGTTTTATTTTTTCGTTTTCCTCAACTTAACCGGACCCTACTTTGTATTTGTGTTCAAAGTTCGTCCAAGCATCCTTATTCTTTGATAGAATAACTGTTAAAAAAAAAAAACGGCACCAAATTGCGAAGTCGATATTTCGTAAGCCAGACAAAAAATTGCCCACTTCGTTTTTGCATAAGGTATAAAAAATTTGATTTGCTGATCTTTCGTTACTGCCTCATAATGCGTGCGCTTAACTAGAGACGGAGAGGGAAGACCGGGAGGTGGGTGGATAGAGCCACGCTTATCAGATGCCGATTTGTCGACTGACTGTAGACTTCTGTTTTCTTTTTTCCTTTTTCTCTGAGCTGTTGTTTGCAGCTGCGCTCACCTCCAACAGGTGCGTGTGTCAAATAGTTGACCTTTTCCCTCTGACGATACCAATCTGACAATTTGATCCCATCGTTCAATACGTTTACTACTGGCTGTCGTGCGTGCGTTTCTGTGTGTGCATTTAAACACGCGACCGCTATCTATCTATCTATCTATCTATCTATCTATCTATCTATCTATCTCTCTCTCTCTATATATATATATATATATACATATATATATATATATATATATATATATATATATATATATATATATATATAGAGAGAGAGAGAGAGAGAGAGAAAATAAAAAGGAACAAACCGTATTATGTGTTCATCAACGTTTCATCTTTATTTCGAGACTTCCTCTGGATGAATGAGATTAAGAAACAAAAAATACCAGTACAAAATATTTGAAAATGTTTCACGTGCACAGTGTGACGCAGTTCTATTTCGAAGAAACGGAAAAAGACGTTGGGAATTCAAAACGGAGAGGTGAGGCCTGGCGCTGTTAAAGAGAATGAAATTTTAGTGACGTCATATAGTCGTTAATGTAATTTTAAAACTATGAAACGCAGATAATATTCTTATTGGAAAAAAAAGATATATCTGTTGAAATTCAAATATAGGTTTGTAACAGAAATGAAATGAGTGTTTTTTATGTAATTTATTGATTGAGATTATGTGTTAATTATTACAGGGGGTGTTTGAATGGTGTGGGAAAGTTAACCTGTGTCTACAGTTAAATAGTGTTCTTTTAATAAAAGTTTACTTATTAATGGCGATATGTTATAGAAACCTCCACGTTGTTTAATAGTGCTTGAAAATGCGATGAGCGCAGATTCAAGAAGTCTCCGGCGCGGTTTATTTGAAATAAATTTAACTACTTTTGCTTGTTTAAAGTCAAAGGTGTGATTATGTTGCAATGAATGAGAGAATAAATAAATCAGTTCAAAAATTCAGCACCCGCCATTATCACAAACTAGATAATAAACTTACAAAATTAATCTCCGACAGCAAATGGAGAAATATTGGACGCCCGGATCTAATATAAAATCTTTCTACCAAATTACTCTCAAACACCGAAATTGAAGCCCTTAGTTTCGGAATAAAATTCGCAACTGGCACACATTCAAATATTTCCACCGACGCAATTTTGAAGAATTAAAAACATGAAGATACGGATATTCAAAAAGGTTTCATACAGGGTGTTATTTCTGTTGCAGTTACTCATCCATATGAAACTGTACTTCCTAAGAGATACATAGATGCTTTGAAACACCTAGCGAATAACAAGAACTTGATTATATCACCATCTGATAAAGGTGGTTGTATAGTATTAATGGAAAAAGATGAACACCTGGAAAAAGTTTCCACATTGTTGGCAGACAACGACACTTACACTAAAACTGATTTAAAGACAGTAAATCGAAGTATTGAGAATTTCAACCAATCTTATAAAAAACTTATAAAAAACAATAAAACTTGGATGTCATACATTGAATACCACCCCAATGTTCCATCACTATATGGCCTCCCCAAAACTCACAGACCAGACATCCCTATGCGCCCTTTAATATCCGGCATCGGTAGTGCAACACACAAAATTGCACATGCCATATCCAACATCTTGACTCCACTACTGGGCACTATCAGCACCTCCCACATAAAGGACTCCGGAGATTTACTGAACAAAATAAAAAACATTAACGTACAAAACAAAACTATACACAGCTTAGATATAACATCATTAAATACTAATGTCCCAATTAAAAAATGCTTGAATTTACTCCTTAAACATTAAAAAAAATCAAACATTAGCTTACTTTTTCCTCCCGACACTCTTATAAAAATCATTAGACTTTTAACTAACATGACTTACTTTCATTTCAATAACAATTTCTATAAACAAAATTTTGGTCCTCCAATGGGTAACACTCTTAGTGGAGTATTAGCTTGCCTTTTCTTAGAATTCCCAGAATCTGGTCCTTTCAAATTCAGATTACACAGAGTATTTCAGATACATTGACGACATTTTAATTTTTCTTCCTGAAAATACGCGCATAAATATCATTAGAGACAAATTAGACTCAGTCGAACCTTCCATAAAGTTTACCTATGAAACAGAAAACAATAACTCATTACCTTTTCTTGACGTACTTATTATAAAATCCAATAATAAACTATCCTTAAAAGTTCACCGCAAAACTACACACAAAAACGATTACATACATTTCTATTCACACCATAATAATAAAATAAAAACAGGGATGATAATTGGTTTCTTCTTACGCGCATTCAGAATCTGCAGTCCAGAATATCTGGACGAAGAAATCAAATACCTCACAAACATTTTGAAAACCTTGCAATATCCGAAATATTTCATATTGAATGCTAAGAGAAAAGCCACACAAATATTTTCCAGAATAAATAATAATAAAAAATCATACACACCAGACCTTTCTCTCATAAACAGACATCTTCTCTTACTTACACACACCAATAATACAATAATCTGTAACACACTAAACAAACTAAAAATTCCTATCGTACAAACCACATCACTAACCATAAGACAGATATTAAAAACTAAGAAACATCTCCATAACAAACCAGTTCCCAATGGAGGAATATACACTATTCCTTGCCATAAATGCCATCATAAATACGTTGGTGAAACTCAGCGTAAATTGGAAAAATGGCCCAATGAACATAAAAGAGATATAAAAAATAGCAATTCTCTAAGTGCATTATTCTCTCATTCATTGCAACATAATCACACCTTTGACTTTAAACAAGCAAATAACCCGCGCCGGAGACTTCTTCAATCTGCGCTTATCGCATTTTCAAGCAACAACGTGGAGGTTTCTATAACATAGCGCCATTAATAAGTAAACTTCTATTAAAAGAACATTATTTAACTGTAGACACAGGTTAACTTTCTCACACTATTCAAACACCCCCTGTAATAATTAACACATAATCTCAATCAAGAAATTACATAAAAACACTCATTTCATTTCTGTTGAATTTCAACAGATATATCTTTTTTCCAATAAGAATATTAACTGCGTTTCATAGTTTTAAAATTACATTAACGACTATATGACGTCACTAAAATTTCCTTCTCTTTAACAGCGCCAGGCCTCACCCCTCCGTTTTGAATTCCCAACGTCTTTTTCCGTTTCTCTGAAATAGAACTGCGTCACACTGTGCACGTGAAACATTTTCAAATATTTTGTACTGGTATTTTTTGTTTCTTAATCTCATTCATCCAGAGGAAGTCTCGAAATAAAGACAAAACGTTGATGAACACATAATACGGTTTGTTCCTTTTTATTTTCTCTATTTTGTCGGAATACTATTTCCATTATTTTCATCATATATATATATATATATATATATATATATATATATATATATATATATATATAAGAAGCATGTTTCTTAACATTTGTTCGTGAAAGAAAGTCGGTCAATTGGCCGACGTGCAAAATCGCGACCTGCATTTGTTTGTTAACATTTATTCATTTATAAATGTTTAATTTCACTTAAATACGCTTGTAGTTGATGGTGATCTTGGGGTTATGTTCCTTGCCAATAGAGACAGAGAAAACTTTGTTACGGGATTCGAATATCCCGCGACAAGCGGCAATCCTATCTTCTTCCAATGATGACTCCGAAAGGATGAAATACTAGTGTCTCTAAGAATTATATATATATATATATATATATATATATATATATATATATATATATATATATATGTGTGTGTGTGTGTGTGTGTGTGTGTGTGTGTGTGTGTGTGTGTGTGTGTGTTTACACATTTTTAATTTGAACAAACGTTCGTGGCATTTACGGTACTTATATTAATATAGCAGTAAGTCAGTTTGAAGTAAGTCATACACTACCAATTATGACTATGCAATACCTACAACCTTGAAAACAGGACTACTGACCTGACATAGTTATATGGGACAAAAAGGAGAAAAAAAGCAAACCTTGAAGAAATAAATGGCTCCAATGATGCTGAGTTAAGCAGAACTGAAACATAAAAAAATAACAAAACATGTATTACAGCAAAAGAAATTGGAATCTTAGGAAGATCGTCATTATTGCAGTAATTATAGGAGCGAACGAACTCATGACAAAAGATTTCAAAAACTATTTGCTGAATATATCAGGTGATTGGAATACTAAAAATGGCACTTATAGGGACGGTTAGAAACATAGAAAGATCACTCAGTTGGAATGTTTGAGATCGTATGTGATTGTCTGGCGTTTAATAGGATGCCTTATAACCAAGTTTTGCGAGAAAAAATATTCATATTCCTTGTTTGCGTGCGCTTCGTTTGTAAAGGATTGAGTAATTTATCCATTGCAGTTTGAATTTCGTATTCTGAACTGTGCAATTTTAACGTCTTTCGCACGGAGTTAAACGTGAGTGATAATTACGGGCGGAGACGATAGTGACTTGCACAAACGCTGTCTAGACTGGTTTTGTTTTTCGTGCTCTGGCGCTTTTATATAGGCTTTCTCGAATGTTCCACGACATTCACTGTTTACATTCGCGAATAGACACAAATATTATCCCATGGATATATGTGTCTAGCAAATGCATTACAGCTAAGTCTCAAAGCACAGATAAAATTGTGTGGACGAACGGTGACAAAATCAAATTTTTCCTAAATGAATAAATTCTGGATGAATAGTTTCTTCTAATCACGTGACGAGTGACGATTTAGCTGGTCACTACACTTTATTCAGTGAATATTCGTTTAGTTTCATTCCTGTAATGATCCGGTCGCTGTTGATTTTGCGGTGTGCGTTTAGTCCTGTGCAGTTCTAGGAGGTCCACCTTCTAAGGCCCTGCCTTCTCTCTTTGGAAAGGAGATTAGTTTACTGCTAATCGTCGGAGGCGCCCTTACCGAAGAATGCTGACGGAGCTGCCCAGGCATTTTTTTTCGGGTCAGAGTGCCTCTACTCTGGGGCGCTGAGTTCTCAATCCCACTTTCTGACTTCGGTGTCTAAAATCCTTTTGGCACGGATAGAGAGTAAGGTGCAGACAAACCAATGAACAAACCAACAAATATAAAAATATTTTGATTGTTGCTGTATTTGTAGGATTTATATCTCTGTGCGCATGCGCGTATCTGTGTAAGTATGCGAGAAAGTATTCTGCGATGGTTGACTTTTGCTCCCACTCAAATTGTACCTTACTGATTTACGACCCATTCGATGTGATCCTTTTAGATCGACATCATGCACACCTAATCCTGCTTTGCTACGAGGGTGAGGTTTTATTTTATTTTTATTCTGCGCGTTGGTCGCGCATCGGCGCCGTCTTTTTGATCCAAACGGAAGTTGGTATCACATGATCTCTATTGATTCTGTCGACACATTCACGAATTCGGGAAATTAGGTTTTCCTAAAAATATTGCCCTTGCGCCCAGGCACGAACTTTCCATGGTGATATTTCCGGCGCTTGTTTACAGCCGCGTGCACACACGCACACACTCACACGCACACACGCACGCACGCACGCACACACATACACACACACATATATATATATATATATACACGTATAAATATACATATCAATAGAGAGAAGGAACAGGGAGAGGGGAGTTAAATAGGAACGGTGAGACAGGAGAGAGAGAGAAATAGGGTGAAAGAGACACAGAGAGTCGGTGGGACTAATAAATTTACATGTAAACACAGAGAGGCACGAAGGTAAAATGCCAAAGTCTAATGCTTAGTTATAAATATAAATATATAAACAAATAAAAGTTTCTATTTATAAATGTTTATAAACAATATTCAACAAAACGTGATTTTGAAGACGTATCACGTAAAATCAGATTCATATTCTATTACATAGAAAAATGCGAGCATGAAAAGTAATATGGTTATGATAAAACTTAGAAAAGTAAAAGGACTAGTTGTAAACATTGGAAAAGAAAAAGACAATATATTCTAGTAAAAATTATAATAAATTTATAACTTAAAATATTGAAACATTAAGAATTTTTTAAAGATTAAATATAACATTATATATAAATTCTTAATGCTGCAACATTTTGAGTTAAAATTTATTATATTTTTTACTAGAATATCTTGTCTTTTTTTCCAGTTTTTACAACTAGTCCTTTTACTTTTCTAAGGTTAATCTTAACCATATTACTTTCTATGTTCGCATTTTTCTATTTAATTCACGATTTTTCAGAGTTTACTTTTAAATAATATTTTCTTTTTGTGTTGAATATAATGCACATTGTCAACAAGCCATAGAAATATTACCGACTTCTTAAATTGACGAAATAAAAAAATATCAAATGAAAGACGTAATTAAGTAAATAAACAGAAAAAGGGACAAAAATAGAGAGAAACAGAATTAATGGGCGCCGTCGCAAGCGAAAGATTATCTACCCTAGAACGTCAAAAAATAAGAGAAACAGATTTAAGGGGCGACGTCGTAAGCGTGATATTATCAGCCCTACACCTGCAAAGAACATCACCTTTGATAATTCTCTCTATATAACCCAAATAAGATGGCATACAAGCGACATCCCCGTTATGATTTATGAAGCTATTGACGACAAAAAAATTGCTATGGTAACAAACAGTCAATCAAAAGAAACCATCTCTCACGTTCCTTACTTAATCTGATGACTTTTGAACACATTAATTTTATTATAAATTGTGTCTTCATAAACAAAAATTGAAAATCTTTATTTCAAAATATAGCTGAGAAGGTAACCCATGAACGGTAAAAAGTGTTTGAAATTTGGTCTCAAATGAGGGAGCAGTGAAACTTTAAAGCAAAAGTAAAACTAATACGTAACCATATATTCAAACACGGTCAAACTGCGTAAAACAAATTTCGGTGCTTTTAAAGATACAGTCGAGAAATCGATTATTAAAAAAATATATCGTTTTAAGCAATAGTACATACTTAATTGGCATGCCGAAAATGGCAATATGTAAAAAAAAAATACGGAAAATCACCGAATAGAAAATTATCTATAAATATAAAAGCGAAAATGTATGTATGTTTGTATGTGTGTTCGCTTTTTCTGTATGTCTACAAAAGGCTTTTTTCAGAGAAGCGGTCGGTCAGTTCACAACTTTTTAAAACTTTTTATATCACATATAAATCGTAACATCTCAGAGTTAACAACGAAGCTCGCCTGTCTATTTAATTTGCTCGATTTCGGGAAGATAAATATTTAACATTTGTCGCTCGCCGCATGTGGGTTAGTCTTTTTCCTACAACATCCTGGGAAAATAAAAATAAAAAAAAGCGTTCCCGCCGTAAATGAAATACTATCCCGCAGTCAAACTTGACCTCATTAACTCATTAAAACGGACACCTGCCAAATCCAAGTAATTAAATAAATTCAAACGTGCTTCCGTTAGCATCTCGCGGTGGGACAATGGTTACCGTCGCACTTTTTTTTTCACACTTTAATTTACAACTTTGCCTCAACGGTTCGGGTTCGATCCTCATACTTACATAGCAAAACATTTTTTAAACGTCCCCCCCCCGGAGTTTCCACGGAGTTAACCAAAAACTGAAAGATTTCGACCACGCTATTGCTTTTCTTCGAGGGAATGCCAGGCCAATAAAACTTCTAGGTTATCACAAATAAACTTTTTATATTTTGCGGTTGAAGAAAACTTTCGAGAACTCTTAAATTAAAACCTAACATTCGTATTTTGTAAAATGTTCCATTATATATTTATTGAATAAAAACACATAATATTTTAAAAGAAAAGGTTAAGATAAAATATAGATATTCGCTTAAAACATGATCAGAATAATGGTTCGAATAATCTAAATTATCCGAACAATAATTAAGTCTAGTTTGTTTTACAGATTTATGGAAAAGAAAAATAAATAACAAAGATACAGGATGGAAGGATAAAATTGTCGCCCTAGAACATACGACATGATTCCATTTCCGTTTGATGAAAACCTGTTTCTTTTTTTTTTGTTGGAGACCATCTACTAGTTGGCTAGTAGTGTACAGCACCCTCAAAATGCATCGTGAATTTCTATGAATAAGAGGAACGTGCCCACGGTGATGAAAACAAAGTTTTCGACCACAGTTATGGTCTTTGGCGTGGTTTCAAGTGAGGGCCACCACATTTTCGAAGTAAGCTTGAAAGTTAACATCAAAGTGCACCTGGATTTGCTAAAGAGTGTGGTGATCCCCTGGCATAATCAGGTGGTCGCTGGCAGACCATGGGTTTGGCAGCAGGACTTGGCGCCGGTGCACAAGTTCAAAGAGACCCAGGCTTGGCTTCAGAAGATGGCTTTGTAATTTTGTAAAATAATGCAAAGATTCTGATAAGTCAATTGATAACAATCCTAGTCTGCTGTACATCAGAGAAACAATGCTATGAAAATAATTTGCTCAGTGGGGAAGCAAATAAATACAACCATGCAGGAGAAGGTATTTAATGAAGTGTCACTTGGTCTGGCAATTCTTTTCTCTTGATTCTCTCAGTTTTTGTACTCTTCCAAATTCAAAAACTTTTAAGGCATTGTGACATGTCAATCTCCATTGTTTCATGTCAGGAGCGGTTTGTTCAAAAGTTGTCAGTGGATGTTAGTTGTTGTCAAATTGTGCTTAGGCTTACCCGTGTAGCTTAATGGTGGGCGGTGAACATGCCCTTTACTTGTCTGAAGATGACTGTACAAAAGTGCCTTAGGCATTCTTTCATCACTTATTCTGACTACGTGTCCGGTTCAACGTAAGTGACAGTGTACGAAAAAAGTTTCAATTCCACTGATATCACACTTTTCAAAGAGGTCAGCATTGTATATATATATGGCAGCCCGGCGTTGACCAGTTAACAATACACTTACACATAATATGATAATTTATGCAGAGTGTGTCTGTATAATTACAGATCAATCTTCTATTGATTATTATATATTATTTGCTCCATAGACTAATTCACAAAAACTAAAAACAAAAAAAAAAAATAATAATAATAAAATAAAAAAAATAATAATAAAATAAAAAAAATAATGATAATGACGTTCATCAAATTCCATCTGTGTTTGTTTCCAATATCACGTCAGCTGATATTTGGGCTTGAGGATGATTGGTCTGGAAAAGTCAATTCTGATTAATGTTTAGTTTATAAATATGCAAGAAAAGAAATGATTTGCCGTCATTGTAATGGTCTATCTTTTTTTAAATCGTAAATTCAACTCAATAATAAGAAAAAATTAAAATAAAATGGTGAAATACCCCCTGGCTTGAACGATCTGTATTCGAAGGCATTACCAATAAACTATATCTCTAGATTATAATAAATCTGTTTTTTTTTTAAAAGAGGAAATGATCTGCTGAAATTTTTTTTATCTCCCTTGCCGGTTTAACGTAAAATATTGCGTTATAAACTTATTCGTTTTTAGATAAAAACGAATAATTTTATAAGGTAATATAAAACATTAAGAGAGAAAAGCTATTTTTAAGATCGCATTTTTCTCGATTTTCGATACTTATCGGATAAATTTCCATAAAAACATATCAAAGAACACGGCCAGGCATATGAATTAGCTTTGTATAACTAATATACCTATATAGAAATTAATATAAAAGAATACTATTTTATAGATATTAAAGTAAGTAATTATGAAAGATTTGTTAATTTGTAAAGACACTTTAAACAAAAATACCAGGATGTTTCTTTTATATCCACGTGATTAAAACAAGCTTCAGATATACACAACTGAGTTTAATAATCAACAAATATATAAGGTAAAGATGTAAGCAGTATTTGGAAGAGAATATAAAATAAAAGTTACGTGAAACAAACTAAAAAATATATGATAGACTTGAATGTGCCCCGAAGAACTTCGTTCAATGTATATACCACGGTGTACCCGACTAACAGCCACTGCACATCCTTCTCTTTAGAGGTCATTTTATGACAGAATATTTTTTTAGCTTAAGTTTGGAATGTCTCTCTATTCATAATTACTTCTGACCTGGACAACATATCAAAATTTTATGCAAACAAAAATGTTGAATGCAACGTAAGTACAAAATAAATGACTGCATGATAATATGAATTGTCTAACCTTTCGTATCATATAAAGTGATGTGAGTTTCAGCAATATGTAAACAACACTATATTTTACGTGATACTAAGTTGTTATGCCATAGTAATATTGTAGAAGCCATTTGCAATTTTTCGTGCTTGTAACAAACAGAACTTTCATTGCCTAATGAAATACCTTTTAAACCAATGGAAATTACGGTAAGAGACACATCCATGCTTACTTCAGGCAGATAATTAACACGGCTTCAGCTTGACAAATTTCTGCCGGTATGAAATATACACAGCTCTGTATAACTTATATAATGTATGCTAACCACTTTATAATGTATGCTGACCACTCCTGAATATGTACTAAAATAGATATCTAGAATATTATATCACTTAGTAATTTCATATGCATATATATGCATATAAATGGCAAATATAAAATTATTATGGTAGTAAATCTCTCTCTCTCTCTCTCTATATATATATATATATATATATATAATTTGCATTCCTGTCTGTTTGTTTGTTTGTTCACAATTTGATTGATATATACAAAAGATCCGCTACTTTACCCTTTCATTTATTTCTATATATAGTATGATTCTTGCAAAATGTACAACTAAGAGACCACCTTGTTTGCATATTACATAAAAGAAAGTCGATTTTACTAAATAGCGGTATGTTAGTTAATGTTTCTAGCAAGGGAATTGTTTTAAGTGTTTTATTTAAAATTGTTATTTAATAAACTTGAAACAACAATTAAATTGACAATATATCTAATTTAATTTATTTGTAATTATTTCCGACATTGACTTTTAAAGACGTAGAGTTATCTCCCCTTTGAACCGCTTTATCAAATAAAATAATTTGATAATATCAATAAATTTCTAGCTTGAAGAAATAATTCCGTGTAGACAGAAAAATGATTTTTTTAAATATTCAAACAGCAACAACAACAAAACACTTACGAATAAACTCAAACATTTTATTTGTTTTTAATATTTTGAAACGGCTATACAGAAACTTTGACCGCTTCGAATTCAAACCTCAGCCACAATTTAAGAAACAACCCTCCCCCCTTAAAAAAAAGCAAATTGACCCCTCTAAAAAAAGCAAATCGAAAATTTCCTTTATTTACGAAAAAAAAAAAGAAGCCAATGAAAAAGTGCCATTACAAAAACATAATTTTTTTTTAAAAACACATATTACGCATGCATTTGCCTAAAAAAAGTTTTCGGTTGTTCGGGAACTCGCTGTGATTTTTATTGAAACAAAAGTTGTTTTAATTTATTTTTATTTATTTATTTATTTTAATGCACAGACAACAAATATCCAGAGAATAGTTTCTTCTCTTTATATGCCTTCTGCCGAAATAGGACATCACGTACTTCTTTTTTTGGATAAAATGATTAATATCCTTATGTGTGGTCAAACGGACCTTCATGTCAACCCGGGAAATGCCGTGTACCCATGCTAGTATATATATTGAAGTATTGAGGAGTGTTGCGGAGGCTGCGAAGATATGTTATGTGATATGCTGTGTGACTGCCAATAAAGCTCAAAACATCACAAGCAGTGCAATTCATTTCGTTAAAAAGGATATAGTTCAAAATCTTTATGCAAAAATAGGTAGAGATCGTCATTGTGTGATAGTTGCACTGGCTCGTGTTTGCATTAGACTTAAAAAGCCGGCTCGTATCTCCAACTGAAATAACGTTAACCGATCAGCGTCCGGATATCGCCCTTTTGTCCTTTCATTTGACAAAAGTTTTCGTCGTTGAATTAACGGTTCCATTTGAGAAAACTTGTGACTGGGCACACCAGCATAAGTTGGAAATATCTACGAGAGGAACGTGTACGAAATGGCTGGAAAATCATTTTATTTCCTACCGAAATCGGATGCCAAAGATTTTATTGTCAACTTAACATCAACGTTCTTGAATAAGCATTGTCTTTCTCCATCAAATAAGAGCAAATAAAGAAAGAAAATACAAAGGTTTTATCTGTATCATCGTGGATATGACGATCCCACAGAAGGAGGACAATACAACAAAGTTTGGTATCGTGAAATATTGCTGGCGTATTCTGGTTAGTGGTGATAATGCTTCGGCCAAGGTTTTGTTGGAAGCAATGTTGCTGTACAGACAACACTTATTGTATAAAGTTTTTCACACACACACACACACACACACACACACACACACACACACACACACACACACACACACACACACACACACACACACACACGTTTCGCTGAACAGCAGGGATAATTCCTGTTTCATTTCTTGCAATCAAATTTTTCTTTTTGGTGGGACAATGTTCGAACGTTCTGTTCGAATGTAAAAAGAAATTTGCCGTAGTCGCGAACATGTTCGAATTCCATGAGTTGTCTTCAGGCGAATTAAAAATTGCGTTGAATTCATTGAAAGGTCGATTATCCCTGCTGTTCAACGAAATATTCATACGAGAATATATATATATATATATATATATATATATATATATATATATATAGGAAGGAAGTGGACATTATTAAAACTATATTTTAAAATATCTATCATTCGAAACGAGGCATACATATGAAACAATTATTATTTCATGGTGTTTCAAAAAAATGCCACTTATCCTCAGTTTATAACTAGTTAGAAAAATAACATTTATACAGACTAGCTATAAATATACTCATGAGCACATAGTTTGCAAACTTCTAAGACTGCGAGAAGAGGATAAAATCAGGAGAATTCTGTGTAGCTTAATTGCCATAAATATTTACAAAACTTACTACAATATATATTTAGATATATACATGAATAAAAACAAAACTGTTCTGCATTGATCACCTCTACCATTAAATTAGATTATTGTTATTCAAATCTATAATACTACACAACATTTCGACAGTCCGTATATATAGACTATGCATGAACGATTAATAGTAAATCTTTCGAAAGTCTAATTTACAAACAGTTTTTCTAACAGCTTATAATAAATTAATGTTTGGTGTTATTAATTTGGATTTGCATTGTTTTATTTTAGTCTGTATATGCAACGGTTTCGTCAACATTAACAGTTACGTAAGAAATACATATGATTATGATAAAATATATTCACTTAAACAACTCGCACACGTCATAAAAATATATTATCGAAATAGAACATAAAAGAGAGAGAGATAGAGATAGAGAGAGAGAGATAGAGATAGAGAGAGAGAGAGAGAGAGAGATAGAGAGAGAGAGAGAGAGAGAGAGAGAAAGGATGTCTGTCTCCTTCACTCTCTCTCTACCCCATCTCTATCGTTTTTGTCTTATATCACCTTTTTGCTGTTTTTTACTTTTGCTCTGGAAATTTTTATAAAGTTTTCTTTTGTTAACAAGTTTAATAAAACACATATCGTTTAATATTTGCAAATCTCTTTTTTCCACTGTTCTCATTGACATCTGAAAACAAAACTTTAGTAGTATTGATCTGTTCAAATTATAGAAAAATAAATTCATAGTGTAGTATAATTTTAGATTAACATCTTCCGCTACAGCATTTTACACAATACCAAAAGATGCTTTGAAAAAGAATTAGTCCTATTTCCCTAGTCAAGTGTTACAGAGCAGTTAACGACTATTTTGTTTAACTGAAAGATAAATCAACTGCGTTTTGTTGGTAAGAGGGTTGTGTGTGGTTTTGTGACCTTCTCGTTCGACATACTCAAAACATACATTCTAAACACAAGGTTGCTGGGAAATAACCTAAGACTTGAACGTTAATGAATCAGGTTAATTATTTTATTGTATTTTTCCTAAGAGTTTATAAAATAAAATTTGAATCTGACTGATTGAAATTTAAATAAGTTCCTAATTTTCTTATTTATTCGCGTCATCACAAATTTTTCTTGACAAATTTTAATTTATTTTTTGATTGTGAGATTTTCTACAATTACTATATAAGTAAAAAAAAGCAATTGCTATTTACAGTTGAAAATTAATCTGTTAAAACTTGGGCAAATAATTCACAAAAACAGTTTCATTTTTTATTTCTTAGTATTATTGTTTAATTGATTTTTATGTAATAAGGTAAGGTTTAATTATTTATAAAAGGTCTACAAATCAATGCAACTGCGTATTTTGTGGCCAGCATCAATTACGATCTGTTTGCCTGCTTTTATTTTCATGAAAATTGAACTGTTTGTTTTTGTAAATAAATTTTATGAGAAACTATATTGTTAGAAATAATAGAAAAATATTAAATGGAAATGATTAACATAAAAAGTACTTGCCTATTATAAGAACAAGTTTAAAACATCTGCAATTACAGAACTGTCCTAACTTATTGTGGATTGTGACGGTACGCTAATGGAATTTTACGTCTATAAATAAAACATGATGTAAAAGAGTGGCGTGAGGGTAAATAATTTATATAGAGAAATTATGATTGCTACTCTATTTCTGGAAGAGATATTTGGTAGAAGCAGATATCTTTGAATTAATCTTATATTTGTAAGTATAACATTTTGTGAAACACGCTTTATGAAATTCTGTACCTTGTGAATGGAAAGATTTGTAAAGGAAAATCACGGTTATTTTCCTATCACGGCTGAAATGTTTAGGAAAATCCGGATTTACTTTATTATATAAGAGGTATTTGTGACTATTTTCTAGTCAAACCTACCTGCCATGATAGCAGTCATTCTATGCACTTATTTAAAGACATTTACTACTAATAGTTTCTCTGATATTACGTATAAAATTAATGCGCAGCATTGCAAAGAGGTTCATTTCATATTCTTTATTTTATTTTAACATTTAAAAATATTTTTTCAGTAAAATCTTTAAAAATTTATATGGCAACGCTACCTACGTATCTATTACGTCTCGAACTTTACTCCTAGTAGTTTTTGAATTATGCTGTTGAACACTGTTAAAATTAAAATAAAATATTAGAATTACATAAAGAGGTACATTTACATTTCTTTGTAAAAAAACATCAGTCATAGATGGAAATAAAACCATTCTCTAAAATGTTTCCAACATATTCCATAATAAACACATAGGAATCTTGTCAGAATCGCAATCATCATGACTTATTGTTGAGATTTCAAATTTCTACAAAATTCCGTATTGCTGCATTTTTTTCTCCTGTTTTTTTTTGTAGTCATGGAGACTTAATGTTCTCAGGGCATTTACGATGTGTTAGTGACGCTACATTAGTTATTTTTACATCGTGCATGGGATTTTATTTTTTAATATTCTTTTTCTTGCGCTTCATTTTCCTTGTTTTTTTTTTCAATGGTACATTTCATGCTCTTTAAACAAGAAACTCACTCAAGTGAGCGTGGATGTAAAACGCTTGGCGTCACATCTGACCTGAAACATATCCATAATGCACACACACACACACACAAACAGACACACACACACAATTATGCCGTATCAATAATATATATATATATACATACTTACATACATACATATATATATATAATATATATATATAAATATATATATATATATTGTGTGCGTGTGTGTGTGTGTACATTATGATACGGCATGATCGCGTTGACACACTGGTTCTCATCAGATCACATAATTTAAGCAACGTTGAGCCTGTTTAGTATCAGACGGGTGACCATTGGAAAAAATATATATATATATATATATATATACGTTTTATGTTTATTACCGTTTTTTTCTGTTTAGTTACATTATTGTTTCAGCTACTCGACTGTTTTTGGCCGTCTTGTAGCCTCCTCAGACTTTACGTTTCTATAAAGTCTGAGGAGGCTACAAGACGGCCAAAAACGGTCGAGTTGCTGAAACAATATTGTAACTAAACAGAATAAACGGTAATAAAAATAAAACGCATATTTTCTCTACAACAGTATTGAGCACTTTCTTCGGGTTTTTATTAATTACCACTCCTACTATATATATATATATATATATATATATATATATATATATATATATATATATATATATATATATATATAATACGTATCAGGTGCGCTTGAAATCCAAATTACAATGCAATATTACGAAAATAAACAAATAATTTTCTTGTCTGAAATTTATAATTTAAATATGCTTCGGAGTAAAACTCCATCTTCAGTATTTGTACATCTTTTTCTTTTCTTTCTTTTTTTCTTCTATTTTCTTGCCAAGTTGCAAAGTTGGAGAAAGAAAAGTCAGTTTGTAAAGATCCGCGCGTTTTCTCTCAGAAGTTATATTTTAAAATGTCGAAACGATGCGTTGGCTACGCGAGATTAACGTCAGAGGTTTGAGTTCTGTGATAGAAAGATTGATTTAATTTGAATAAAATAAAATATGCATCAGGTGCGCTTGAAAGTCAAATTACAACGCAATATGACGAAAATAAACAAATCTTTTACAAATAATTTACTAACTGACTTTTTTCCTTCAACTTTACAACAAGGCAAGAAAGAAGAAGAAAAAAAGGAAAAAATGTACAAAATACTGAGGATGGAGTTTGACTCCGAAATATCTTTAAATTATAAATTTCAAACAGATGACATATTTATTTATTTTCGTAATATTGCGTTGTGGTTTGGCTTTCAAGCGCACCTAGTGCGTATTTTATTTTATTCAAATTAAATCAACATTTCTATAACGAAAATCATATCACTGACACACACACACACACACACACACACACACACACACACACACACACACATATATATTTATATATACAAGATGACATATTGATGTTCATAACAAGTAATCTATTATCATATGAAATCTGTTCTTATTTAAAGTCTTCTACATTGTCTACTTTAATGCCTTATAATGCATGCAACACATTTATTAATCGAATTTTCATTCTTCTCATTACTGATATTTTACACTCAATGAAAATTCAGATACGTACGATATTTCATCAGGGAGGGAATAGCGAGTAGATCCACACGTGTACATATTGGATGTTTTGGTAACACAAAAAATCTAAATGAGACACTGCCATGATGCATCAAAGCAACTCTTCATATTTTTTTACAAGATTCACAAGAAGCATGAACACTAGTAACACATTAGGAATATTCTTCTTAGATTCTGTTAAATGTTTAATCTGATTGATAAAAAATATCTGCTTTAAACAATTTACTTAGAGTCATCTAATCCTTTGTTTTATTTGTGTGATTTGGATTAGTCGGATTACTGTTCTCACCTTGAGTGTTATCCGCACAACATTTCGCCCGGTGTAAACCCGGAGCTTCTTTAGAAGTAGAATCCGGGAATCTGTCTGTAAAACTATGGAATCTTTCTGTCGAGCGCGGTAATCTGCAGGCAATTTCTTAAGGGACCCTTTTATTTAATCTACGTAGGGAGTACACTCTCATTTCCTCAGCCATGACCGAATAGAAGACGTAAGTAATTTGCGACTGTATTCTTCGTATCGTTTCTCGCTAAGGATTGCACCTTCAACATCTAGAAGAGTGTCACAACCAAAATGAATTTGTACTGCACTAAACTCTTGCTTGTTTCAAAAATATTAATCTCTTTGCCAAAACATCAATAATAATGATTATATTGGTGGTTAAATAAATCAGATATCGTTTTAATATTTTTAAAAAGAAGAGTATGAACGTGTCTGTTTCAGTCCTAGCATCAAGTACTCTCAAAGTGGCTTCTCATTTTGGGAGGGTCCAGATAGGACCATATGTTGACGATAAATTTAATGTGATATGCTTATTTCCGTGTCCCAACGTTTTATATTCGCATCTTTTGAATCTACTTAACAATATAAGACAACCCGTTTGGAGAGAATAAAAAAAGATTTGTCATTTTTCTGTCAGTCTTTTTATAAGTGTGTCTCTTTAAGGGCTTGAAACGGATGAAATCAACCTTAAGACGAAGCCATTTTGAAGGGCAACGATTGTCGACGCCTAAATTATTATCTTTAGAAAAATGACAACTTTAATCTCGTTTAAAACAGCGCTTTTTATTTACAACTTTAGACAAAATTCAAATTAAAAAAGATGAAACTTTATATTAAAGCAATCTTTATATAAAATAAACGCAATGAAAGTAAAATAAAAATCGTAAACCTGATATTAAAAGCAATGCACTTGACATGAAAAATGCAATTTCAAATTAAAATCCAAGCTTTAAAGTAATAAATGTAAATCTTAAATCTAAACTTCAAATTTAAACAGCCTAATCTCAGATTAAAAAAGCTCCGCTTCAAATTCACAAAATCAATTGTAAATTTACAAATTGGACATCAAATTTAAAAGATCACCTTAAAATTATAAGTTGTAATTACATCTCAGTTAAAAAAACATTTTCAAATAAATAAGCTAAAGATGTAAGAAGATCTAAACATCAGCTTTAAAACGACCTTGCGTCAAATCTGCATGAAGCGATTTAAAATTATAAAAGTTCAAATTTATATTGAAATCATTTAAAATAGTAAAATTGTCACAGTAAAAAAAAAGAAAAGGTTCAACTTAACGTTCATAGATTTCATTTTCGATGTAAATGGTTCATCTGCAAATTAAAACGGTTAATTTCTGATTTAAAACTGTTGACCTTCAAATTCACACATACCTGTGAAAATTAAAAACACCTTAACTTCAAATTAAAACATCTCAAATCACAATAAAAATAGTGAGATTTCATACAAAAGCGCTTCAATTCTTAAGTAAAAATGTTTCAATTAAATATAAAAGTGCTAAGCATTAAATTTCAAAAGCTCAACTTTCGATTAGACACAGGGAATTTCAAATTCGGACTGGATTGATACACAAGACAGTTCCTCAAAACAATAAATAGATTTTCATAATATATATATGTGTCTAGGTGTATGTTTATGTATATTTATATGCATAAATATACATGTATATATATATATATATGTCTATCTCTCTCTTTGTCTCTCTCTCTCTCCCTATATATATATATATATATATATATATATATATATATATATATATATATATACAGGGTAAGGAAAGGAGTCTTTTAATCTTTAATATAAGGCGCGGAAGCTAGTCTTTAAATCAGCTTAAGATATTTGTTGAAATATTCGCAGAATTTTTTCCTTTAAAAAATCCGTTTTCCGTTACTTACCATATATATATATATATATATATATATATATATATATAGGGTGAGTCACGGGAATATATATATATATATATATATATATATATATATATATATATATATATATATATATATATATATATAAAGTTACCGGAGATACAAAGTAATTAAATAAAGGAAAATAAAAATAGGGTATTAAAATGGATATACAAAATGGATATAAAATTAATGCAAAAATATAAAGTCAAGTGACACCAAGAAAAACCAAAATAAAATGAAAATACGACAACTGAGATAATATGCAGTAGGAGAAAGTTCTTCGTGACAAGGGTGGAGATGTTTTGCACAGGTTTTTTTGGTCCCTGTCTAGTGTAAAGCAGTATCGAAATATTTTCTAAAAAACAACAAATTAATAGAATTTCCTCTCTGAGAAAAACAGTCATAGTTCAGATTAAGATGTTTATTCAAGGCAACATGTTGATATTAATGGTGGAGAATTCGCAATTTTATTTGCATATTTGAACTGAGGCTAAAGTTATCCTTATATGGGTATGTGTGTGCGTGTGTGTGTCTGTGTGTGTGTGTGTGTGTGTGTGTGTGTGTGTGTGTGTGTGTGTGTGTGTGTGATTTACAGAATACAGAATACGTCTACATGTACAAAGATTCAGTTCTCGATAATGGGCACGCAAATAAATCAGAACATTTTTATTTTGGAATTCTTTCTGGAATTAGGAAACAGAATATCTTTTTATTCTATAACTTATTTTCAAGTTATAAGCGAATATTACTTCATTTTTTTTCGCTTATGTTTTTTATAACCGAAATATTTGGCAGGATTCCGCTTTGCATCAGAATTGCAGAATTTAAACATAAAAATACTTTTCATATGCCACTGATACCATTACACACATTTCGTATTACTTTTATTCTTCGTACTAATGTTCCTGTCTTCAGTGTTATTTTCACAATATTTCGGCCGATGTACTCTCAGATCTTTTTCAAGTTCAAGGATTCGTGGAGGAGTGGGTAAAATACTTGGTCACATTCAGTTGTAATTTACATTCTCCTAGATGTAGATGATTAAATCCTCAATGCAATCGACGCTCAAAATACAATTTCGAATTAATTAGGACGTCTACATAATCATGGCCGATAAAACGAAAGCATAGACCCCCCGTCAAGTAAATAAAGGGTTTCGTTCGAAATTCCGTGTAGATTCCCAAGTTCGATAGAAACATTCCCGAGTTCGGCAAGAAGAAGGTTGCTGATAAATAAATCGAAACATTGTGCAAATAACAACCGAGATGAGAACAATATTTCGTAGAATCCAAATAATATGAATAATCCGCTCCAAAATTCAGAAATGTAAGAAAACATTTATTTCGAAATCGTGTATCAAATTCAGAGAATATAAAGGTTAAATTATAACTATTCAAGTCTAATATGCACAAACTAAAACTTTTGAAGTAAAACTTTGAATCTAAAATTTTGCATTTTTCAGTGATATTCTTATGGTATTCACCGTTTAAATATGGTAAAATACTAGGGTAATTAGACATATCAGGTTATCAGTTATTATCAAGCGATTATTCGTGTTAATATTCTGGATTTTAAATATTAATACATGCCAATGTTCAGCTTTAATAACAGAAAACTACTTTTTGAAGAACTTAAAAAAAAACCTGGTGTCAGCAAAGTCTTTAGTGGTTCTTGACAACTTGGGAGGTCTTAGAATTTTAAGACAGGTTTTCGAAAATGACACCTTCTTAACAAGACAAGGAGCCGAGGAAAAATAAGGAAAAGTCGAATATCAAGCAGAAGAAGGAAGCAAAATAGAAGTAGAAAGAGGAGATACTGAAGAATCATAATAAGAATTAGATGATGAAGAAGAAGAGGATAAAAGGTTCCACTCAATTTCAAAACGTATTATTACATTGTCTTGCAAGACTTGACCGACAAACGAATATGCAAAATGAATCTTCGTTTATTTTATCAGAAAAAAAGTATAAAGGGTTGTGGTTGGTTCTAATTGTTTGGAAAAACAAACAAACAAACAAACAAACAAACAAGCAAACAAAAAACAAACAAACAAAGAAACAAAAACAAAATTCTACAAGTCTTTGCACACTAAACAGTTGGCTGTCCATCCAAATCGCAATCGACACCAATATGACATGTACATGATAAACACACGTACACACGCGACAATATATATATATATATATATATATATATATATATATACACACGTACACACACGTATATATTTACATACACACATATATTCACATACACGTATACACACATATATATTCACATACACGTACACATACATGTATATATGCACATACACACACGTACACAAATACATATATTCACACACACACGTATATACGCATACACATATTCCCATACACACATATAAATACACACATACATATACCCATACACACACGTACACACACATATGTATATATTTACATGCACTTACATCCACATGCATATATATATATTCATATGCACACACGTATATATATATATATATATTCACATATGCATACATATACATTCACACCCACATAATTTATTCACATACATACATGTATATATTCATATACACACATATATATGTATTCACATACACACACAAACACACACACACACACACATATATATATATATACTAGATGTACCCTGCCACGCGTTGCAGTGGCTCAATTTGGTGTAATGGAAAAATTTAATAAAAGAGAAAATGCATGTTTCTTATATTAGTACAGTAATCCACTGCAAAAAGTGAAAAAGAAGGCGAAACTGAAAAAAATGGTACTCTTGCAGAATTTGATCTGGATCCTCGAGAGTTTCTGTCAATCATTCATGTTTTGGACTTGACCAACAATCAGTGGATGAAGCCGAACATAGCAAAAATGTTGAAACGCTAAATGCTTTTTTTTGTTGTTGTTGTTTTAAAAAATGTGATTTAGTAATTAATATTTGGTTGATGGTGGGGGGAGGGGGGTTACTATACACAGATTCGAAAAAGTCGTCCAAAAACAAATAAATGAAAGCAAAGGTAAGGTAATTTACGTTTCTACCTAATTGGATAATTGTTTAGTGTTTTTATGTAATGTAAAATGTTTAATTGGCTCAAAAAACAGAAATGGTCGCGAATTCTGTTGAATACGTTAAGTTTGGGAAAGTAAGTTGAAAACTAAAAACTATACAAAACAGTGTCTGAAACTCACCGAACATATTTACCATGACATAGGCTGGCATAATGGATAGGTTTCTGACAGTATTTTGTATAGTTTTTTTTAGTTTTAACTCACTTTCTCTAACTTAAAGTAATCAACAGTGTCCACCACCATTTGTAGCTTTCAAATACACCAATAAACACTGTTTTTCGAGCCGACTAAACGTTACATTAAATGAAAAGGGTTTATATTACTAAACACAGATACAAAGAAGTTGTCAAAAAATAAATATATAACAAATAAATGTTATCAAAGGCAAGAAAAGTAAGTGTTCTACCTAACTGGATAAGATTTTAGTGTTTTTATGTAATGTATAATCTGTTCAAAAACATTCAATGTTTATCGGTATATCTGAAAAATACAAATGGCGGCAGACTGTATCGAACACGTTAAGTTTGGGGACATTTTGGGAAAATGAGTTTAAACTAAAAAAACTATACAAAATACTGTTAGGAACTCACTCAATATATGTTACCATGATGTAGGCTGGCATATAATCGGTGGTTTTAAACTTTTGCTCGATACAGGTGACGATTTTTTAAAATCCCTTTTAGTGATTACCTGGTTTGAGGATATTTGTACAACTAAACGGCAAATCTGCTAAAAAAAATCCGGTATTATTTTACTTTAAGGCCCATTTCACGTTCATATATAACAAAATATTTTATTGTAGATTTCGGTGTGCTAAAAACGAATCTGCAAACCGTTTACGTAGCAAAAAAAAAGTTTTCATGACATTCATGAAATTACTTTTTCGAAAAGTGGGTGATCACTTTTCAATGTAAATTTAACTTAGAATGAGCACCCACTTTCTGGCCACCTGAGAGAGGGGCATTTTTCTGTTTCTTGGCTAAAAAGTTTTTTGTTTGATTTCTTTTGCATGGTAATAACCCCTGAACTCTGGGACTATTTTCCATTTAACAGCCATAGCCTTCGTTTACGCTATGCGTAAGCATAAACGAAAGCTGTTTAGCCAATAAACATGGGAAAAAATCCCCCCTCTCTCAGGTGGCTAGAAAATGGGTGCTTATTTTAAGTCAAATTTACATGGAAAAGTGATCGCCACTTTTTCGAAAAAGTAATTTCTTCATATCATAAAAACTATTTTTTTGCGACGGAAACGGTTTGCAGATTCGTTTTTAGCACACCAAAATCTATAAATTTTTTTTTATTATTTACGAACGTGAGACGCACAGCCCTTAATGGAAAATTATATCAAAAATCCGGGGGAAAATAGTTTTCAATAAAAACAGCAAATGAATTCGATAGAAAAAAAATGGATGCTATTTTTTTTTTCTTTCTGTGTGTTTCTTGGCTAAAAAGTCTTTTTGTTTGATTTCTTTTGCATGGTATTAACCCCTGAACTCTGGGACTATTTTCCATTTCACAGACGTAGCCTTTGTTTATGCTATGCGTGAGCATAAACGAAAACTAAAATATGCATTCGCGTACCAAACTGCCTTGTCAAAAAAATATACACGAAAATAAATGCCCCTTCCTCAGGTGGCCAGAAAGTGGGTGCTCATTTTAAGTTAAATTTAGATGGAAAAGTGATCACCCACTTTTCGAAAAAAAAAATTTCTTCAGATCATGAAAACTATTTTGGTACTCCTTGGGCGTTGAGTTCCATGGCGACCCGCAGAATTATTTAATGGTCGTTCCCTTAGTACCCCCTTAATCAAGGCTAACGCATGCGCACGTAACATTTTTTATTTATTTACTTACGTGGTGGAGTTTCTATACTGATAGGTTTTTTGAAATTTTTTCACTGGATTATTATTGATTGAACACTAACCAGATTATGAAAAAAAATTGAAAAAAAAATAATTTCAACATTTGAAAGGGATACTCACTTTTTAGTTACCACGTTCTGGTAAATCGGTCACTTTTTATTTATTTATTTATTTTTTCTAAATACGGAAGTGTCTTCGGGAGATATAAAATGGTCGCATGTTGACGAAGCAATGTATCGGGAGGCGTACGGGATTAAAAATTATTGGTAAATTTTTAGATTAGGTCCACCTCCTCAATTTTCTTTTAAATGACGACTTGAAATGGTTTTCGACTATGCTGAATACGAAAATCGCATCGAAATTTTGCAGAAATAAGTAGTTATCAAGATATAAAAAGTTGTATTATGCATTGTAATCTTTGGCGGCCATCTTTTTTACGTGTGTGTATTTGTTTATGGCGCGTGTGCACGTAAAAAGATGGCCGCCGAAGAATACAATGCATAATACAACTATTTATTTCCGCAAAATTTCAATGCAATTTGCGTGTTCAGCATACTCGGAAACCTATAAATGTCGTCATTGAAAGGAAAATTGTGGAGGTGGACCTAATCTAAAAAAATACCAAATTATTAAACATTTCTCCAGCATGTTAGTGAAATTTATAATACTTTAAAAAAATTAAAAAGAAACAAAACAAAAGTTTTGAAAAAAAAACTCACCTTTCACAAAAACAATTTAAAAAAAAAACACAAACTGACTAAATAAGTAAAAAAAAAAAATTTAAAAATCTCGAAACTTTATTTTCATGAAAACAATAAAAAAAGTCCTGTTCTCTCTATTTTTTTTCTTTGAGAAACAAATATATTTCTGACTTACAAATGCGGTAGAGACTCATTATTTTTACTTTCTATGGTTTTGATATACCGCGTTTTTATTGCTTACAAAATGGGTGACTGATTTATCAGAACGTTGTAACTAAAAAGTGAGCACCACTTTCAAATGTCGAAATAATGATTTCTTTTTTACATTTTTTTTTTAATAATCTGTTTAATTAGTGTCCAATCAATAATAATCCAGTGAAAAAAAATTCCAAAAACCTATAAGTATAGAAATTAAGCATGGGAGTAATGGTTGTACAACGTCGCCTTTCGCACTTTTACAAACATTTTTTAAAAAAAGTAACTAAACCATTTATTGATAATTTGTCACGTGTACAAACATTTATTTATTTACGTAGGCTTAACTCCTTTCATGAATAAGAAAAGTTTTACTCTTTAAGAATAATAAAAGGAAAAAGTTACTGAACATTTATAAAAGGACTTCTTTTCATGAAGGCCAGAGGAATAGTTGGCCGAAAATTCGTGAAACAACAACTAATAAAGATGAGAATAATAGTCCGCAATAAATAAAAATGGTGCTAATGCAGAGAGCGATCCGCGCTATTTTTTAAATCATATTTCCACGTTTAAATAACGTTTTACGATATGTTTTTTTATTTATTTATTCAATTGTAAGGTTAAAGTACAGAATAGGTACAAAACATCCTTACCTCCACATGTTAAGAATGACTTTTTAAATAATAACATTATTTCAGCACGGATCACTCTCTGCATGAGCAATCTTATATAGAAAAACAAAACAAAAAAAAAAACCTCAAAAGCAAGCAACACACTTTTTTTTGCCCTATATAATAAAGAAAAGATGTGTAAATTAAAAAATTTGGAAGATAAACAAATGAAATATGTTTTTTTGTTTGTTTTTTTTACTTATCGAGTTAACAGAAAATGAAACCTTTCGTCAATTCGTGGCTGTGAAATGAATCGAACCGGAAGTTCAGTTTTATCAACAGAACAGAGTCACAGAAACGGTTAAAAAATATATTTATTTTATTTAATATTTTAATTTTAATTAGGTGAATTTATTTTAATAACATAAAAACATACCTCGACTCTAAAAATGGGTTGTCTGAAAATTTCAAATAAATTGGTAACGTAGAAATATGGTTTTATTCTTTTAGAACGAACCAACTTTACATTTATATATATATATATATATATATATATATATATATATATATATATATATATATATATATATATATATAGGTCTGTGTGGGTGATGAGTAAGAAAATGAGTATGGATGGGTGGGTGCAATAATAATAGTAGTTATACTAGGTGCTCTTTTTAAAATAAGTCAAATAAGCAAGAAGTCTAATAATAATAAACACACTAATAATAAAGAACTACTACTACTACTACTACTACTACTACTACTACTACTATAAACCAGATTATTAATTTTATTGAAAACGTAATGAGACGACGGAGAATTTAACTGACAGCTGAAAGAGAATGCATAACTGAGATAAAAAATAAAGAGGTATCTTCCAAGAAAACTTTCTATCACCATTACTGTTAATCATAGCCATGCTGCACTTTAACAATATACCAAGGAAGTGCCAGTTTTATTGACACAGAGGAAAGAATGAACCACCTAATGTATATGGACTAGCTGAAACGTTTTGTAAAAAAAAAAAGAAACTAAAGACGCTCATAAACATAACCAGAATATTCAGTTAGGATATCCGAATGGAATTCGCCATTAAAAATCGCGTACTGTTAGTTATGAGAAGGTGAAAACTGGAAGCGACGGAAAATAAGGAACTATTCAATCAACGAAGGAGGACACTATATATACATGGTATCTGCAAATATTTGGCAAATTTGGAAGAAGATAACAGAAAAGCAACAGAAATGAAGAAATAAATTGGACAATAATAATCAAATTTTTTTTTTTTAAATCGTAGAAAGTAAACCTAATAAAAGATATAAACACATTAGTAATAACATCAGTAAGATTTTCTTGACCGCCCATCGCTTGGACTAAAAAAGAACTGGGGCATGCCAATCAGAAGACTAGAAAACTTATAACCATGTACATTAAGGGATGATGTTAACCGACTCTAGAGGCAAACGAAAGATGACAAATGAAGGGGGATTAGTCTTATACAGACGATGTGAATGACACAAAAAAGAAGTCGGAAAGTAGATAATACAGAACAGAGAAAGGATAATCAGCACAGCAGGAGATGCTGGGAATATGAACAAGACTGATAGACAAGTAATGCGAGAAGAAAACAAAAATGGAAAATAAAACACGGACGACTCATAAGGATGACAATAAATGAGAGGACAAAAATACCTGGACATGTCTACGAAAACGACATCTAAACAATGCATGTGAATCACTAATAACAGCCGCATAAAATAAAATGAGTAGAACCAGCTATATTAAAGCAAATATATACGAGACTAAAGTAAACATCAAATAATCTGTAAATAAAAGGATAAAAGGATGGAGCACATCAGAATCGAGTGCAACAAACTCGCCCCAAGAGAATACGAATAGACGCAATCAAGAAGGGAAGGCAGTACATTGGGAATTTTGCAAACAGCTGCACCTGAAATAACGGAACCAATACTACATGCAAACACTGGTAGTAGTACTTGAAAACGGAAATCAAAAAATCTTAGGAGACATTAACGTATAAACGGATAAACCCATTCAAGCAAGAAGGCCTGATGTCATAATAGTTAACAAGAAGAAAAAGTCCTGCAAGATCGTAGATTTTCTCGTTCTTGCAGAGTGCAGGGGAATATGAAGAAGACGAAGAAGCGAAATAAACACAAGGAACTGGTCAGAGAGCTGAAAGGAATATGGACGGTGAAAAAGTCAAGATCACACCACCACTACTACTACTACTACTACTACTACTACTACTAATACTAATACTAATACAAATTACTAATACTACTAATACTACTACTACTACTACTACTACTAATAATGATTATAATGATGATAATAATAATAATAGCAGCAGTAGGAGTAGCATTAGGAACATCCTGTAAAAGCATGGAAAATAGAACGGAAGAGATAAAAATAAGATGTCTGAGTTGATACAACTGGTATCAATTATAAAAACGACTGAAAGATTAAGTAAAACCTTTGAATGCAGGGAATAATACACATAGATGCAAACGTTAATTTGACATGTAGAAACTGCATTAGGACATAAAACAAAAAGATAGAAGAACACCACATGGAATCAAGAGAACCGTATAATTAATATCCCTCCCTTAAAAATATATAAATAAAAAAAAAATCGTAGTGCCGGCCTCAGCTGGCACTGTTCCAAATAATTGTAAATGGTCAACCTGACTCAAAATGGATGAGTTTGGAACCTTGAAAAGGCTTATTGCAACTCAAAATTCAGTGTTGCGATAATGCAAATTCATTTGCAAAATTCATCGAAAGAAGTGGAGAGTAGTAAAAATATTGCGAGACTAATTATTGCCTAAATATTAGGGTAGACCGCATATTTTTGATAGAAATCAAATCTTATATGATCTCCTGCGTGAAAACTCCTTGTGAGTATAAATAATCTATCTATATATCTATAAAAGTGAAATTGTCTGTGTGTATGTGTTTGTGTGTGTGCATTTCCCTACTAAACTACTATGTCAATAGTCAATCTACGGACTCGACATTTAACATAAGGGATACTGAGATTAGGAAAAATCGATTCAATCGGTTTTTAGACAGAAATTTGTCTGTCAAGGAGTCAATGTTCAACGATTTGACTTTCGAAAACTCTACCAAAGTCATCCGCCAATTTTGGGTCTAAACGCTTGAAATTATAGATATCGGTTACTTGGACATGGATCAAACTTTATAATTTGATTTGAACTCAAACAACAAATCGGTTTTTGGCCGAAAATTTGTCTGCCAAGAAGTCAAAGTTCAAAAGATTTGATTTTTGCGGTCTCTAGCAAACTATTCAGCCAATAGGGTCTAAACATTTGAAATTTTACATAAATGGTATTCAAAGATGCAGCAAGCCTTTTAATCAGTTTTTGGGCGAGAATTTGGGTGCCAAGAGGTCATAGTTGAAAGAGTTGATCTTTGCACACTCCTCCGCCAATTTTGGGTTTAAACACTCGAAATTGTAGATGTAGGCTTCCAGGACATGAGTCAAACTTGTTAATATATCTATACATATGTACATAAAATTATGAACAGTACATAGGACCCGAGCAAAGCGGGGCTGAACTGCTAGTAATAATAATAATAATAATAATAATAATAATAATAATAATAAGAAGAAGAAGAAGAAGAAGAAGAAGAAGAAGAAAAAGAAGAAGAAAGTGCCAAGCCGGATACAGGTTCTCTTACAATGAGGAAAAAATGAACCACGTGGTGTACATGGACGATTTGAAACATCCTGCAAGGACTGAAAAGGAGCTAGAGACACTAATTAACACGACTAGTATTTTCAGCCAGGATATCCAAATGCAATTTGAAAAAGTGCGCACTATCTGTTATAAGATAGGGAAAACTGGAAACGACAGAAGGCATGGAATTACCAACCAAACGGAGATGAGGGAACTAAGAGAACAAGACGACTATAAATACTTGGGAATTCTAAAAGCGGACACTATCAAAGCAACAGAAATGAAAGAAAGAATTGGAAATGAATACCTCAGGGGAACAAGAAAACTCCTGGAAACGAAATTATATAACAGAAACCTAATATAAAGGTATAAATACATGGCCAGTATCACTAGTAAGATACTCTGGACCGTTTATAGTGCGGACAAAAGAAGAACTGAGAGAGCTCGATCAGAAGACCAGAAAACTTGTGACCATGCACAATGTACTACACCCAAAGGACAATATTGACAGAATCTACGTGAAAAGACAGCGGCAGAGGACTGGTCTGCATAGAAGACTGTGTGAAAGGATAATTATGGCAGCGAGAAACACTGAAAAAAGTAAAAAAAAATAAAAAAAGAAAACAGAGAGAAAAATGACAAAATAAGAAAAGAAAAATAGGAAAAGAAACAACTCCTCGGAAGATTCATAAGAATGACAAAAGATGTGAATAACGGAAACACTTGGACATGGATGCGAAAAGGACATGTAATCCGAGAAACTGCCGTCTAATAATTGCAGCACAAGATAACTCGATGGGAACCAATCATATCAAAGCAAACATCGATAAAACAAAAGAAAACAACAAATGCAGTCTCCGTGGACAAAGAGACGAAACGATAAACCGTATACTATATGATAGCAGAAAACTAGCCCAAAAGGAATACAAAAACAGGCACAACCAAGTTGGGAATTATGCACACAACTCTGGGACTTATGCAAACAACTCATTTTGAACGTACAAACAAATGGTACAAGCATAAGCCCGCAACAGTACTCGAAAACGAGAACCACAAAATCCTATGGGACATGGACATACAGACGGACAAACCCACCCAAGCAAGAAGACAGCATAAAACTAAATTAAACTGAATACATCACACATAACTCGACCTTATGCCTAGCAGTTATAAAATTCATAATGATCGGAATATTGTTTAGGAATTCACACTGTATATAAACGCGCATTTAATTTTAATTTCATATCACAGGTCATCTTCTTCTATAATAATAATAATAATAATAATAATAATAATAATAATAATAATAATATAAATAACAATTCAGTGTCAGTGTTTGCATTTTATCTAAATATGAGTGAGTTAACATGAAACAAGCATTTCAAAAGTAAAATTTAGAGATGGAATTGTTTTCAGTCGATTAGCACTTCTTGCCAATAGACTTACCAACACTGATTACCAGAGGTGTGGTTGGGAATGCACAACCCTTGCCACACAATTACACGCGCAGCTACATTGACAGGGGGTATCCATTATCTCTTGAGACTGAACAGTAAATGAAAAATAACAATAACAATTAATAGTTAAATAACAAAATTCCCAAAACTGATATGCAAATTAGTAAACGTTATTCTATCACATATACATAACAACTATATAAAAAAATTAGTCAGTTGTGTAAACTTAAATTAACATGAGACACTCTTTGCTCTATAACACACCAACTTTAACAATATTATAGTAAACACAATCTGTAATATATTGTTTTATGTAGACATTGGGAAGTTTGCCTTTCAATACAGACTTCAATGTTTTGCAAAATAATCTAAATTCGAGCTATCTGATTCAAAAGTCGGAAATATAAAGTGACCCCCCCGAAAAAACAAAAAAACAAAAAACGGAACTCATACAATTTTGACTGAAATTCTTAAAGTTAATTCCATCTTTTTCTATTTTCAGGATATGAAGTAGATTCTGTGCTTGAAAAATTAGAACCATAATCTTCACCTACATGTGGTTCACCAAGGAACAACATTTTTAATGGAAACCAATTTAACCAACAAATTATACATGGTCGTGCAAGCAAATTTTAGGGGATAGTTTCGATGTCAAAATATTCCATTTGGAAACAAAATTTTTACTGGGTTAAGAAGATTAAAGACATGGTCCTGTTGATACTTTTTATTCTTAATGCATCAGGGACACATATTCCGGCGAGAGGATGAGTGCAAACACATTAAGAAACATCAACGAGGTACGGACGGTATCTAAAAAATCGCTCAGTCGTCGGTGTCTAAGAAAATCGCCTCGACAGCGTAGGCAAGAAGGGGGATCTCTCAAGAGGTATTGAGGCGTGTTCTTTAATCATATTTTCATTTGTATAATTACCAGATCCAAATAAATCAAAATCTCACAAAAGCTGACATGGAAAATCGTGTTACACTGTGGGAATGGTTTTGTTACACAGTCGTAGACACTCCAGACTTTTTGGATCATGTTTGGTTTTCTGACGAAGCGCAGTTTCTGCTTTCAGGATATGTCAATAGAAAAAATAATGTTTTCTGGGGTACAGCACTCCAGGTAAAAGTCTTACAGAGACCGTTGCACTCACTAAAGTGCACAGCATGGGTAACTATTTCGAAACCTGGCATAATCGATTCGTATTGGTTTGAAGATAACAAGGCCGATAGCCATTAGTCGCGTGCTCTTGTGTAATGAATGAATGCGTGAATGTAGGATTGACATGAAATTCTTAAAGATAAACTAAAATGACCAAAAAATGGGCTGAAATGACTTAAATAAATAAAAAGTAAATGACTTAGAATGACTTTAATAAACTTAAAGATGAATTGAATAACCTTAAGAATGACGTGAATGTTTTAAAAATAACTGGAATCCTTCAAAAACAACTAGAATGATCTGGAGAATGACTTGAATGGCTTTGAGACTGACTGGTTGTAAAGTGGATGATCATTTTACATTAAATTAATAAAGAATAGTGATCCCCCACTTTATATCACAAAGTTACAAACATAAGTACAGCATGTAGTACGTCAGATACTACACTTTGATCTTGGCCAAAAGGCCAAGAAAAGCTGTATTTATTTGCTCCCCAACCGAGCAAATTAGGCACAATGCCGATTTTTAATGTGAGGACTGAAGGGAAAATGGGGAGCAACTGGATAGTGACAATTGGTATGAAGGGTTGCCCCTACATTGACCAAGGTCTTATATGTGGGGTCGCCCTCACATATGGTCTTTGCTTGCAGTATCTGCCGGTACAGATACTACACTTTGAGATATTAAATCTTTTATTCAGACAAAAAAAGAACATGAACAAAAAACTTAGGCACAAGGCCAACTCAAAAAGAGGGAACAGATGGGGGTCGTTGGTCATCCTTGTCACTCTAGAACTAAACAAAAGTTTCTCTTAGCTAGAATCTTCTTTCACCATAATACCGCATTCGCCCTTTCGTACTTGGGGACGTCCTTCTTGGCACCCAATTGTTTAAAACATTTTTTTATTTCCGTGTAAAAACAAAAAAGATAACAATGATGATACAATAATTCACCTTTGATCTTGGCCGAAAGGCCAAGTAAAACGTAAAAAGCTAATAACATCATCTAATAACAACATGCCTTTGATCTTAACCAAAAAGGCCAAGCACAAAAATGTTACGGACAGACCGACAGAATTACCGACGAACCGACGGAGTGACTTATAGAGTCGCTTGCACGCGACTAAAAATGAGGATTCAAACGTTCAATAAGGAACGTTAGGTGGCAATGCTGAGGAAGTTCTGGCTATCACTCTGATGTCTCAGACGGCCTGAATGAGATGAACAGTGGTTTCAGCAAGGGAGGGCGACTCTCCACACATCAAATTACAATTTTGACTGGCTGAGAGAGGGATTTCAGGAAAAAGTTGATGAGCAGAAAGTGTAACGTCATGTGGGCACCTCATTCACTGAATTTGACCGCCGGCTCCTAATTTTTATCCGTGGGGATATCTGAATGTCCATGTATATCAGAATAATTCTCAAACAATTAGTGAAATCAAGGCTGAAATTGCAGCTAAAATCACGGAAATCTCCGGAGAGGAGTGCATTCGAGTGATTAAGAATTTTGCACAACGATTGCTAGTCTGTTTTCAACACCATAGAGTTAATTCGGAACATTCTGGGTAGACCATAACTTTTGTGGAAATCATCTTGAATTAAACTTTGTGGCATAATTATATGCAGACAGCAGTTAGAGTGCGTAAAAGTAGAATTATGTCGCTTTATTGTTGTAGAAGTAATAAAAAGTTTTTTGGGTTCTGTTTTTTAAGGTCGCCTTGTATCTCTGAATATCCGCCTGAAAAGAGAGAACGTGAAACATTATTTAGAGAGGTCAAATTGGCCGTTCTACTTTCTAGAACGTTTGCCTCAGTTTCTTACACAATATCTCTTGCTTCATTCGTATGTTGTCCAATTCTATCATCCATTCCAATCTGGCTTTTTCTAGGTCCACAACAGTTGAATCATTCTCAAATTCAATCTATGATTGATAAAGTTTTGGCCAATTTTTAACTAGGTCATATAACATGGTCTGCCCGAAGTGTTCGGAGCGAATACTATTGAAATATATATTACACATACTTTTCCTGGCATCTATTTCTAGTCTCAGTGTGTGTGTGTGTGTGTGTGTGCTTGTGTACACGCGTGCGTGAATAGAATTCTAAAACGTCGTTGCGTGCAAAGATGAGAAAACGATATTACATTCAATGCGCATATTCGATTTTCATTCGTGTCCAAACATGTTATATATATATATATATATATATATATATATATATATATATATATATATATATATTACTACCGAGGATCTCTCGCCCTTACCCGGTCGTACACTTAAATATTTCTTAATTCATGCAAATTTCGCATTTCTTATTACAGATCGAATTCTCTATTGAATCTTACATTCTACCTAATATATATAGTAGTAATTTCAAAAGTTTCCTAAAAAATGATTTGGGTGCCATCATCTGGAATCGAAACCAAACCATTTAGCTCTCCAGCTGTGTCTTCTACCGATGCAGCGATCGAGCAATAGGTAGTAAATATTCAATAATCAACAACTTCAAGAAATGGATTGAATTTGGGCACAGAAAAAATAAAAATATGCCAGCACGTTTAAATTTACGTTTTGCATTTCAACTTGCTGATAGAAGGTGCACAATTTTGTTCATGATAAGCCGCGACAAATTTATATTTAAATTAGGAAAATCTCTAACAGATCAATCATAAGCAATACATTTTCTAAAGTTAACTGATTTATATATTGCTTTGCAAAAGGACATCTTATTCACTATTCGTTCTCTGTATTGGTTTTTAATTCATTGATTTTTTATTTTATTTCAGTTTTACACGCATTTTTACACACATTCTGGAGGAATATAGTCATTCTAAACGTTTTCGGCCAATTTATTCTAGTGGTTGAGATTCAATTCTACACTGAAAGCTAAATACAACGTTTGGCAAATATTGCGGCATAGAAAAAAAAAAACGTTACTCTGTATCCCTTCCAAACAGAAAATTATTTAGTTCCGCAATTAAATTCCATCATAATGCATTTCTGTTTATTTGTACACAAATCAGTTTATTCTTTTGTTGAAATTTTATATTAAACCCTTCCTAGCAAACATTAAGAATAATAAAACAAGGCAGTCAATATTCCTCCTATTATAAATATTTTTATATGGTAGCTACGATTATTGGATGAAAGGAGTCGTTTTGTGTCACGATTCATGGTTTCTTCAAAATTGCCGAGCAACGGCGGAACATGTGTCTGCTTGATATTTGTACAGCAAAGTGTTTAAAAGCTGGTTTTGACTGTAAAACAAATAATGATTTGAAAGAACTTTGTTCCAGTAAAGCGATGTTGACTCTTTGACGGCAACATGGTATCTTACGTAGCTTTGAATTAGACTTATTTCAAAACGCTCAGTTCCAATGATTAATGGGATTTCGTTGCAGTTTAATGTCGTGCACTGAGATGAAAACAAAATTTGACTGTTAATTTTAATAAGTTTGTCCTCGATTATCCTTTGAGTTTATATTGTTACTGAAAATATTTGTAAGTTTTATTTTCCGAAGAGCGGCTTCATTGTGTAGTTTTTTTTTTGGCATCACCACTTATCAATGCCAAGAGGCCACTCAAGGATAAGGGTAAGATTGTCTATTCTATTCTGCCGAAATTAAACTTGACCTTAGAACTTCTTCATTTGCTGTCTCAAAATTTTGACATGAGCTTTTCACGTACCATAATGATAAAGCGAAGCTTAATGTTAGTTCGGTGTTCCAAATTAAAATGGTATTTTAGGGATGGGTAACAGAGGCTTTAAATCTTTCTAGAAATCATGTAACGCCCGTGACATTTTAAAACGGGGGTATATATATATATATATATATATATATATATATATATATATATATATATATATATATATATATATAAATGGAACGTCTGGTTTATTCAAAATCGACAAACTAGAAATTTACAATCCCGTTTTCTGTGAAATTTTATAACAGTGAATCTTTATCATCTGTGTTTTTAAATATTAAAAAGTAAATATCTTATCAATGTTTTTATAAAATAGTTTGTTTTTTTATCGAACAAATAATTTTAAACATGTTATTGATTAATTTGTTGTTAACCCTTCAAACTTGCTTTAATACAATAGCATCTTTAAAATTATTTGTTCGAAAAAATTTTATAAGAATCCAATGTTGCTTTCATTACAATATTATATTAAAATTATATTTTCTTACGGATACTTTTCAATAAACGTTTTTACAATTATATTTTCATACAGTAAATGTTTTAGTTTTCATTTCCCGTTTTCAGTAATTTATTCACTTTTTTTCCATAGTTCTTTCAGGAAGTTTACTTTTTTGTTATTTATTTCATGCTTCGGCCATAGTTAAAAATAATGGTGTCTCCCTTACATTTGCAAAGCAGGTGCGTGAAATAAAATGGCGTCCCCAATTTCGGCAATAAGTGTAGAAGGACTACACTTTTTCTTTTTTAGATGTTTTTATGAATTCTTTTCCTTTATTAAAACCATAGTACACATTAGCGTTGTGCTTTAAACTAACAATTGTTACATTTAAGAAATAAAGCATGAGTAAAAAAAAAAATTCTTTTCGATAAAACTTATTTTGGGTTTGTTTTACTGGACAGATTCGCAAACATTGTCAACATACAAATATATAACAAATAAATGTTATCAAAGGAAAGATAAGTTACTTTTTACCCAACTGGATAATTTTTTAGAGTTTTTATTCAAAATAACATGCTTATTCAGTTCGACAAACACAGTGTTTACCGATGTGTTGGAAAATTCCAAATGGCACCGAACTCTCTGCTGAACACGGCATGTTTAGGAAAATGAGTTAAAAATAAAAAATGTACAAAATACTGTTAGAAACTAGCACAATATATGTTACCGTGACATACGCTGACACATATTCGGTGAGTTTTTAACAGTATGTGGTATAGTTTTTTTTAATTTTTAACTCATTTTCCCAAACTTACCGTGTTTATCAAGAGTTCAGTATCATTTTGAATTTTCCAAGGCATTGATTAACACTGACTGTTTTTCGAGCTGAATAAACATTTTACATTAAATAAAAAACAAACAAATATCCAGTTAGGTTGAAAATTAACTTTTCTTGCCTTTGATAACATTTGATATATATTTGTTTTTTGACAACATTTTCGAATCTATGTGTACAGTAATACAAACCCCTTATTCTAACAAACTAGAAAGTACGCCCCCCCGAGTTTTTATATAAGAAAATATGAATGTTTTTCCTTTTTGAAACCGTGGTAGCGTTGCGCTTTAAACTAACAATTTATTTAAAAAAGAAATTGTTAAATAAATTTTTACTTTAGGTCCACCTCTACAATTTTTAACATGGGTGGGTAGGCGTTGTTTATTCTGCAAGCCGTTCTTAACATGGGGAGGATGGGGGTATTTATTCCAAAAGCCGTTTTTTACATGGGGAGGTGAGGGGTGTTTATTCTGAAAGCCATTATTAACATGGGAATATCATGGGAATATTCAGGGTGTTTATTCCTAAAGCTGTTCTTAACATGGGGAGATTGTCGGTTTTCGTTCCAAAAGCCGTTCTTAATATTGGGAGGTTGGGGTGTTTATTCATGTCCGCCAGTGAATTATAGTGCATAGAACAGGTCTTTATATCTCGCTGCAAATTGTAAATATGCATTTCCTATTAAGCATCCTTTAAAACCTTTGAGAGTAGTAATTTCAAAACAAATCGTGGAGGGGGACCTAATGTAACAAAATATCAAAAAACAAAGCAAAAACAAAACAGACACCGTGAAATTTACGTTCGTACAAAGCGTAAAACAGGAATTGTTATATTTAAGAAATAAAGCACAAGTAAAAAAATGTTTTGTTTGTTTTTTTCTCGATAAAACTTATTCTAACAAACTTGAAAGTACGCTTTTTTTCGGAGCTGTTTTTATATGAAATATGAATGACTTTCCTTTATTAAAACCGTTGTACACAATAGCGTCGTGCTTTAAACTAACAATTTATTTAAAAAAAAAAAAAAAAGGTAAATTTTTACTTTAGGTCCACCTCCACAATTTTTAATATGGGTGGGTAGGCGTTATTTAATCTGAAAGCGGTTCTTATTGGGAGATTGGGGGGGTGTTTATTCATAGTCGCCAGTGAATTATAATGCATAGCACAGGTATTTATATCTCGAAAACTACTTTCCTCTGCAAACAAGATTTTCTTATTCAGCATCGTCGAAAACGTTTAAAAGTAATTTTAAAACAAGTAGAGAGGCAAGAGAGGTAGTTTTGGAAGTTTAATTTGTTTTTTATGTATCGACTTGAGCGGGATGAATTTAAAGTCAAATATGGGCACAGTAATTGAGGGAGAATGACTTTTGGTGATTTTGATTGCGTTGTCTTAATGCGGCTACTAATAATTTTAGAGGGAGTACTTGGGCCTGCGCTTGGAGATAAGTGGGTACTAGAGTTTGTTGATTCCAATTTTTTTCTAAGGTTTCGAGTTCTAGAATCAGCACTTCCGATATTTTAGTTAATTTCTCTTCCCTTTGATCAAGTGTAGTTCTTCCGGAAGTCTTTTACAGTAACTAGTACCCACTTTTCTCTACTTGATTTCGTTGTTTTGCCAAGTTCGGGGGAATCCGTCTTTATTCTTAATGGGAGTGGTATCTGGCAGAGATGTTATGGGTCCCCGACCTTAGTTCCCAGGTGAACCTCTTAATTTTAGGCTTCATCATTGGACCTGCAATTCTTGATTTTTTTTTTGGGGGGGGCATATGTTGCTAATGTGCCCAATGTGCCCGCAGGTCCAACAGGAAGGCCTCCTGCCTGAGAGGATTATCGGAATTTTGTCTCCCCCTATGTCAAGGAAATGTGGGATTTCGTTTAATGCTTTACGGTCTAAAATGACTTCAAAGTTCCATATAGATAATGCTCCTCGTAGGCGATCTTGGTTGTGACAGATTTCATAAAGCATGCTTCGCTGTGCCCCCCTCCTCAACGTGAAAGGTTACATGAAATACAGACAGACGTCCTTCGTCGGCCCAAGTACTCGATGCGCAAGATGTAATCGCTTGTGAGGATTTCCTTCTGGGATAGCTCGATTGAGGCTTCCGGTGAAGCCTCAAATCAAACTTCAGTTATGTAAGCCTTTGCATTTGACACTTCCTGAAGGTCTTATTCCTGTTGTAGCCGTCAGTTTGAAAACTAAGTCCCTTTTGAATTGATGAAATTAGTTTGTTTTTTATCTACCACAAATACTTGTATGGTTCTTTTGGAGATGAGTTCGAGCTTTGGTATGTCGATCAGTTTTTGTCACTGACTAGGCGTTGAAAGTTTTTTTTGCCTTTTCAAGGAATTTCTGGACGTTAATAATCATTTTCGGGGGTTTACTCCAGTTAATTGGGGGGTTGCGTAAACGCCTTCCCCCATTCGTCACTTCTGGGTCCTGGTAATTTATAATCGGCATGGCTAGAAACTCGAAGATTCAATTCAAAATGTTCTCGAATATAAGCAGAAAAAACATCCGGCGTCGTAACAAAATACGAGAAGGTATTTATTTTCGGAAAATTTACATAGTAAAAAATCAGAAAAATTTGGCACAAGGCCGAAGATGGGGGAGGGGAAAGGACGGTCTTCTCTGACTAGTGCTAACTAATCTAACCTAACTAGTTCCTACTTTCACTCTACTTGCACCATAATACCACATTCATACTATACATCCATCAGCGTATACATCCTTCATCAATCACCATAAGAACATCATACCATGATAACCTAATTAAAACCCATAAGAAAGGGGGGTTTGGGAAGATAGAAATTTTATATACAAAATAAAAATGAAATATTTACAATGTTAGTAACAAAAGACCCCCCCCGTTGTTAAACTATGGCAGATGCACCGATTCGCCAGTCGAAAGGGTGATGCGGGTCCGAACGCTTTATTTAAAACACCTCTTACGAAAACTTCGAAAGGGAACCCGCATCTCTGGCGAATCAAGCGATCTGTCACCTAATTTGGGAGGGGAGTGGGGTTAAAAAAAAATTTAAAAAAAAAAAAAAACGCAGGGACAAACTTAAAAGGGGCCTAATGATCGCTATCACACACTAGCTAGGTTATGAACAAAGAAGCCTAAATAATGGTCCTACTCTTGCCTATATCATGACCTACTCTGGACTAAAAACGAGTCAGGGCTGACGTTCGTTTCTGTCACCCAAAATTCTTTTTCCTAAGGAACATCCAAGAACCAGTCAAGACTTGCTTCTCTCACCCGACACACACGCGCAACTGACACCCACCTTTCAACAAAATCTGACGGAGAGAGTCTAACTCTCTCGGCCTTGATACGATCCTTTAAATAATGACGGAAGAGTCGTATAAGGTCGAGGGGAGCGAATCCTCAGATCCATAGACCACTTTCATACGTGTGTTCCAGATAACACCTCTCATCACAGCTAGCAAGGTCAAACACAAATCTTTTCTGAGCCTATCCGTTGTCGGAGCCCAATTGCTACAGACATTAATAGGAACCAAGGTTAATGAGGATGTGTTTAGTATGCGGACCATGAGACCTGTAACAAACTCAATCAGCGGCGCCACGATGCGACAATAAACGAAGGCGTGACATAAAGTCTCGTCCTCATCGCCGCACCGTTTACAAATAGGCGAATCCACCAAGCCAGCTGAGTGGAGTCCCTTACCGACCCATAGAGCATCCCGAATTACCAGCCAGGTCAGGGAAGCCTCGTCGTTAGTGAGGCATCCTGACCCAGGCGCCCAAGGCCAGATTGAGCGGAGCTGCTCCTTCGTCAAAGGGAGCCTCCCACCGATGACATCCGTTACGGATCCCCTCATTAAAACCCGATATAATGCCTTTCGGGACAACAGCAGAGTGTTAGAGAGGCTTTCCTTCACTCTTAAGAGGGACTTCAGTGCGCGCCGGCACTCGCGATAGAAGGGACATTCACCTCGGGGCAACCTGTGTGCCTCCCCCTCGGAGTAGTGCACCCCTCTCAAAGCCGGGAAGGCTTTCTTGGTGTCCTCCATCCAGAGGCCACCGTTTTCCCTATCTTTTGTGCACATTCGATCTAGGTAGTAGAGCCGTAGCGTGTATAGCCGAATCTCCACGTTTGGCATACCTAGACCGCCTTCAGAAGGATGTAGGTAGCAGACATCGCGACAGACCTTAGGGGCCCTTCCAAGCCATAAGAAGTTGAAAAGAGCCCTCTGCAAATATAGCAGTGTATCTGACGGGATTGGAAGCACTGATAGACGATAAATAGCGATTAGATAGATGTGAGTATTACACACCTCCGCTCGCCCCTTTAATGAAAGGTTTCTACTGATCCACCGTGAAGCTGCAGACCGTACCGCTTTCAGAACCTCCGACCAATTTTTCTCCAGCTGGAGGTCAGGACCAAACCAGACGCCGAGTATCTTGCAAGGCCCATCGCTCCAACTAAAGGGCCCCTGAAGGGGCATACCCCTCCAGGCACCAATGCGCAAACCCGAAGACTTGTCGCAGTTAATTTTGGCCCCTGTTACCGTTTCATACAATCTGATTTCTACACCGACGACACTAATCTCAGCACTGCTCGTTACAAGCACAGTTACGTCGTCGGCATAGGCGGAGTACTTCGCCTGGGCATCCACACCTGGCAAAGTGATTCCGCGTAGGACCGGATTCACCCTTAGCCTGCGCAAAAATGGCTCGATCGCAAGCACATATAGCATGGGTGATAACGGGCACCCTTGACGAATGGAACGTGACAAACTGAAGGGTCTCGACCTCTTCCCATTTACTTCCACCATCACCGCGGGGTTAGCATAGAGAAGATGAACCCAAGAGCGAAATTGCGGGCCAAAACCGGCCGCCGATAAAACAGCCCCCAAGTACCGATGGTCAACCCTATCGAAGGCTTTGGACTGATCTAAATTGATCAGCGCGGCCTCAGTGTCGACTTTTTCTATCATCAGGCGTATCGTATGCAAGTTATCCTGGATTGTCCTGCCCTTCACGGCACACGTTTGCTCGGGGCTAATAAGACGCGCCAGGACAAGCTGCAGACGATTTGCGAGAATCTTGGCCAAAATCTTTAACTCAGCGTTAAGCATCGTTAAGGGCCTGAAATTACCTAACCCATCCCCACCATCTTTTCTTTTACGGACAAGCTTTATCACACCCATGGTAAAGTACTTGGGGATTGAGCCGTTCCTAAACCATGAGTTAAACAAAGCCGTCAGTAGAGGGACAAAGATGTGCGACAACCTCAAATACACTTCGTAGGGAAGACCATCGATCCCCGGTGACTTATTAAGGCCGACCCGCTTTAAGGCTTCAATGACTTCATCCTCCGTTATGCCACCTTCGCACCTAGCCGCTTCGGTCGTCGAAAGACGAAAAAAGTCAGCCAAATAGGTGTCGAACTGTTCTAAAGACAGACCGGGTTCCATGGAAAAAAGCTCCTGGAAATGGGATCTAAACGCCTCCAACACACCCTGGTTTGTGGTCACGGTACGCCCGTCCGGCAATGTGACACGAGCGATGTGCCTATTAGCCGCTTTCCTAAGCAATACGAGAAAATAACTATTTAAAACATTGTTTCTTTTTATAGCCGTTGGGTGAAACTCAATCGTTGCTGGGGGTCGGATGAACGTAGCTCATTGGTAGACTTTTGATTTGCAATCGAAAGGTCTCAGGTTCGCTCTTCAACGCAGGCAGGACAGACTCACACACTGACAGACAATTCTTATGCGCTTCCGCGCATGCTCGTCACATAAACTTCTACAGCTAAGTTAATCCTCGGATATGAACTCGATTGAAAACCTTTGGAGCATATTAGATCGGAACCTTCGCAAAAAGAAAAAGGAAGCCATCTTATAAGCCTGAACTTTTAGCATTATTGCGTCAGAAATGGCAAGAACTTTCTCAAGATATCTATCAACTGAACAATAACAAACCTGAAAGAGTTCTAGTATTAAAACAGTAAATGGAATGTCAACCAAGTATTAATTATTAGATTAGTGACGCTTTATTTTTTACTTTCTTCTATAAAATATATGCTTATTGAAATAAACTGTTTCTACGAGTGCCTATTAATTTTTGGCATGTCTCGGTATATTCTTAATCATTCCTTTTTCTAAGCTCTGTGCGCATAATATACTCATAATCAGACATTTCCATAAAATACAAAAAGTATGTGCATATTTGATGTTTGTTTGAAAGTTTCCGAGTTAAATTGGTTTACAATAATAAAAGAGGAGGCGGTAATATCTTAAAATCTTGGGAATAAGAGACGGTAAATGATTTAAGGGCTTGGTGAATTAACTGCTCGAATTGGTTGACTATTAAAAAAAAATCACCATATAAACTATTTGACCGTGTTCAATGTTCTCCATCTTTATCATCGCCCCTCTCTCCCCACCTCTCTCTCCCTTACGCACATAGAAAAAATAATGTCCTTTCTTTTCCTCCTCTTCTGTCTGTACATTTATCTGCTTTTCTTCATCTCTCCCTGTCGTTATGCAGTAACGCCCACACAATATATTTGCTTGTTTGTTGGTCCTTCTCTGCCTGCGTGTCTGTACGTCTGTCTGTCTGTCTGTCTGTCTGTCTGTCTGTCTGTCTCTCTCTCTCTCTCTCTCTCTCTCTACATATATATATAGTAATTTATAAAATATATATGGCGATTAAGCTACACTCAATATTCTGCGTTTCATCCAACTATAGGATTCGTCAGGCTTATGCGCGAATTCTGTGATTGCTTCTTGTTTTTATATATGTTGAGGATTTCTAGTTAGCCAATCAGCTTTCTAGTATCCACCGCGCCCCTTCCTATCAGCCAATGGGCATGTATTTTATCAAACAAAGGATCTGTTTTAGAACTAGGTTAGTGGTTTTAGGTAGACGTTCTCCTTTTTTTACATATAAATATACCTATGTGTACACACATACATGCACATATACATACATATATATACATATATGTGTGTGATCGTTTATGTATATTCATGTTTATTTAATTTATTTATTTGTTTGTTTTCTATTGTTATTGTTAGTTTTAAAGCTATTTTGTATCGCTATCCTAGAGTAAGATTTATTTTGTGAACACAATTGTTTGCTATTTCTCGCCTACAGTTTAATAGATTTTGAGGTTCTTTAAAGTACAGGATAGAAAATTTTTCATGGAGGCATAATTTACATGGGTCGTCTAAATTTCTGCATGTGGTAGCTTGTCGCATTATTTTCCATTCGACTACCGGCGAATGTCCGCTTTCTTTGAGTTCCCAGTATCTATTTGCTAGTGTTGTTTTTATACGGTGTTTTTTTTATTTTTGAATGTACTTTTGTGGTCATAGTATCGGGTTTTGAAATCTAAGGAAGTCATACACACAGGAGAAAAAACAAATGACTGTTTGCATTACTAGTGGGAGTTAATTCCTGTAAAATTGTTTCAAAATAATCCTACTCTAAGTCAGAGTTGCAAGCTTTCCCTAAACTTAAGGTTTGTGGTAGTTATAATATGCTTACAACCTTTCAGTTAAGCGAAAAGAAACCATTTATTCCTGTGTCGTAAACACATCTTTTTTTTTTAAAATAAGAAATAAATAAAGTCCCAAACATTTTCAACACGTTAAAAGTATACTGCCATAATAATAATAATTGAATCCAGTGGCAATGTGTTTATTTTTGGGAATAAATAAAAATATAAAAATATAAAAATAAAATGATTTCTAAACCCAGAAATCAAATAAACAATAAACACGTGCGTCATATTAATGTAAACATAATCTAAGAGAAAAAAAGGCCAGGCAGACTCTTCGTGTAAGTGTAAAGTATAAGGCCCCCTCATTTTCTGGTTGGCCTCCCTAGAGATCCTTTTCGAGATAATTAAAGAGAGGGAGGAAATATGAGCTTGAAATATGATTATGTGTTATTGTAATGTGAGTCATGATAGGCGCCCAGCATGGTGGTACTATTTTAAGTAAACTTAACCGGAATTCGCTGGCCCTGTATTTATTAAATAACTAGCGGGGGTACCCGGCGTTGCCCGAGTGTTTGTTTCCGGGACGGGGGGGAGTTTTAAAAAATGTTATGGTAGGTAAGTAGGAAGGATCAAACCCGGAGTCATGAGTAAAAGTAGGAAAATAAAGTGTAAAAAACAAAAACAAAAAAAAAAAACATTTGCATCGTTAACAGTTCGGCCACCAAGAAAAGTCCATTCCAGTTGTTTAGGGGAAAAAAAAAAACGACTACGGTAGGTCGGCGCGAACGTGAAAATATAATGTGAATTGTCCAGCACGCTAACCACTACGCCACAGAGCACTGCAGCTTAGTTTAGTGATTTTAAATAACTTGACTTGAAAGAACTACGAAGCCAAACCGGTGTTCTCTTCTAAACTGTTCCTTGTGAACGATCCCCAAACGGTGTTAAGTGGTGGCAGGGGGAGGAGGAATTTATAAGAGAGAAAATATTTTACCACTTCCATTGATCTTAACCGATTTTGGCCGTAACTTCTCAGCAGAAAAAGTATAGAAATCTAAGATTATCGAGGAATTTGAGAAATAATAAGCCTATAACACACCTCAGATATTGTTCTGCCGTTTGTGCATATTATATTTGCATGAAATATCTTGATTTTTAATCCTATTAATGTCAAAATCAGACGGGAAAAATGAGTTCATTTTATTTATATAGAAATAAATAAAGCAGACTGAAATATTCCATTCGTTTCTGTGGCAGTTTTTGTACCTGATTTGAATATTCTAAAAGTGGTACAAAGATTTCGAGACATGATTTGAGAACGTGAATATCATAATATACACCTCATTCGTCCGTCATTTACAATACTTGGCCTTTTACACGATCAAAGTGTAGTATCTTTTCTTCAGATGCTGCACTTCTACTTCTTGTTCTCTTTCAGTGGAGGAGAAATCCTTCACGACTGAGACAATTTTTATTTTTGTACCTTTTCTCCACGTTAAAAAACGACCCTGGTGTCTAACTCTGTCCCGTGGGGAGGCATAGTAAATAGGTACAATAACATAATTCATTGTAATGTTATTATATATAATCTTTCCTCTTTTATTTCCCCGTTCCCCTTTTCTCTCTCATTTGTATACTCTCTCCTCTCCTTAATTTCTCACTCTATTAATTAATTACACCACCAATTCATGTCTCTCACTACTATCCTTAGCATTCGTCTTTTATTTACTCTATTCCCCCTTCTCTCCATCTAAACAGGCATATCAAACTCAGAGTCTCGCACGGGAGAGAGGAGTCAACTTTTGTTGTCATAAGGGCCGCACCTCAAAAATTACACTGTGCAACCCTAACGTAAGTCTAGGACATATGTGGCCATTTTTATTTGCACAATAGCATAGAAAATCCATTTCTAGCCTTCTTTTTGCCAAATTAGATACTCGTACAGTTGTTTGCAAAATTGTCACTGTCGAGAATTTTACGGAGAATTTTAGTGATATCAATGATGAACATGACATGAGATTCCGTTATGATATTTCAGTGATGGAGAAACGTTTTAAATGAAAATAGAACCCGTCCGTGTGGGCAAATTAGTGCTGGAATATAAAATGGAGAATAATACTTCACACAAGAGTATTAAGAGAGCATACGATTTGCCTTCAATAAATTTACAGTTTTTTTTTTCTGGAACTAATCCTCTCCGGCTGCAATGCACTTGTATCGCTCCCAAAAATCAGGAAAGCCTCGTGCAAGTCCTCTTGTGTGAGCATGTCAATGACCTTTGGCACAGACCTCTTCATCTCCTCAATTGTCTCATAACGACCGCCTCTAAAGTTTTCTTTGAGTCTCGAGAATAACCAAAATTCAAAGGGACCACGATCTAGGGTATCGGGAGGGCGAGAAACTGTCTTACTGCGCATGATGGGCAAATAGTCTGTGATCTTCTCTGAGCACCCCTGATACAAAGGTCGTAGTAATCTTCCGCATTTTCAGTTCTTCGAAAATAATTGTGTGACAGTTTCCAAGAATAATTTCTGAAGAAGAGCGTTTTAAAGGGAGATGAAATCTTAGCGTGTTGACAGACTACTGCTGGAATATGAAAAAGGGAGAATGACGCCCAAGTGGGTAATTGTTATTTAAACGGAAAATTCTGTGCCTTTTTCATTCATAAGCAATAATAATAAAACATGATTCAAAATACAGGGTGGAACAATAAAAATGTCGCCGTAAAAAACAAAAAAAAACAATAAAAAAACAAAACAAAAAAAAAACAAAACAAAAACACACCCTAGCTTTATTTTAAAACTTTTATTGAAAAAAATCAATTCAGGTAAGTTGATTATGTGTTGGAGATGATATCTATTCAACTTACCCGCTTTCAGCCTCAATCACCCGAAACTGGGAGCATGCCTTTTCCACAAGTGCCGGCGGGAGCTTGGCGAATACTCGGTAGATGGCAGTGATCAGACTTACCTTGGTATTATGGTAAATGGTTGTTGGTGATGTTCTCGACTCATAACCAAAAGAAGTAGTCCAGCGGGTTCAGGTAGGGGGAGGAGGGGGTCAGTGAGGGAAGGATACAAAGTTGTAGCACTCCTTCTGAACCCAAGCCTGGATCTTTTTGAACTTGTGGGCCGGTGCCGAGTCATGCTGCAACACCCAGATTCTAACAGCGACCATCTGATTTCACCAGGGGATCACTTAAGCACATGCAGGTATACTGCGGTATTGACTTTTAAGCCTACTTTGAAGATGTGAGGTGGCATGATGTGTTGCTTACTTGAAACCAAAGCAAAGGCCATAATCGTAGCAAGGAACATTGTTTTCATCTCCTGGGCACGTCCATGGTATTTTTGGCAATTCAGCAATATATTTCTCAGGTTGCTGGCAATGGTTCTATTGTCATAATTTGGATCGAGCATGTTATACAGCGGTGCATCTCCGATCTCGCTGGTTAAACATTGCGTCACTTTCCGACATGACAGAAGCCAGTATTGCTATTTTTTTTTTGTTATACAACTGGCCAACTAGTAGATAGTTTGTAACATAACCGGTTTTCATCAAGAAGAAATGGAATCGTGTTGCCTTTTCTAGAGCAATAATTATATCGTTCCATCCTATACATGAAAACGGTGCTCAATGTAGAAAAATAAAGGTTAGATTTAGCGCCGAAATAGGACTTATGTGTCATGTCCTTTTTGTACCTGTACTTTGTTGCACAGTGTTATTAAACGGAACAGATAGTTTATCTTCAGAGCTGAGAACATGAAACTTTACAAATAAGGAAATAAACAGCATTCCAACGTCGTTTTGTGCTGTTTTTACAACAGGAGCAACAAGTTTACGTTTCAATGAATCAAGTAAAGGAATATAGATGACTGAAATATCTTTCATTGTCAGCAATATACACTTATTCATTTGCATAATTATTTGTTATAAGAGCGACACACACACACATATATATCAAGGAAAGCGATTCATAATTGTGATATTAAAATCAGTTTCAAAAGGAAAAACAAACAAAATAAACTCGAGTGTACGATCGTTTCAGAAACGATGTTCATTTTATTGAAATTAAAAATAAGTATTGGCAATAACTTAATAAAGGTTCTGTCCTTTAACATAGTCTCCTCATCCGCAAAGGGAGGAGAAGTTAAAGACAACAAAATAAAGCTAGCATTTTTCTCGTGAGCAAGGCAGATATTCCTGGAAATATTTAAAAACAAAATAAAGAAAACGAAGTTATTAATTTTATATTGATAAATGAAATAAAATAGAAAATTAGGAATAAAGGTAAGAGAAATTTTTTTATACTAACTTCAGGTCTAATGTCTAATTCCACCTATAAAATACAATATATATATATATATATATATATATATATATATATATATGGTTTAGTTTCGGTGACAGAAATCCTGAAAGAGGACACATACGCGCGTATAGCAGCTGTACGCAAATAACCAAGCCGTGTGCGTGATGACGTCACGGAAAGAAAAAATGGAAAAGACGATAAAAAGAATCCTTATCCTCGATGGCCTCCAGGCGTTTATAAGTGGTGATTCCTTTTGTTTAGTCAACTTGAAAAGTCTATATCATTGATAACGAAAGGTTTGAATTGATTAAATTTTGTTTAAAAAAGTTCACTCTTTAATTTAACATAGATTTTCATGTTCTCCTGCTTTTCTGTTTTATTTTTTTTATGCATGCAGATTAATATTCTTCTTCACTGCCAGACCAATTTAAAGAGGTTATTACCTTTACACGTGCGCAAAGGACAAACGATAAAATCTTTAGCAAAAGTAACTTAAATAAAGACTATGAACGGTTCAGCAAGGTGTACATTCTTATGGCGATAAACACATCTATTAGATGCAAAGAGTTTGTAACGCCTTGACTCTCGATGAAACATTTCTGAAAGTAGAAAAGCGCATGCGTAAATTTGAGATTTTATAGATGTCAGTAACTTGCAAGCATGTGAACAGACTAATTTAAAAAATAACAGTGAGGCGAATAAAAACACCCCCCCCCAAAAAAAAACGATGTTCGTGAACAGATTTGTATAATTGTTTATCAGTTTTATAAATAGGATTTCCTCCTGAGATTTACATCGCAGCTAAACTTTTATTGAACCACAAAGCAAACAAGTTTCTTGTTACATAGATATAAGATTTGAGGAGTGACTGAGTTTGAGTCTAACTTCGATTGCAACATCTTCAATTAAACGATCGAATTAGCTTTCTTTTGTCAGTTACATACAACGCTCACCTCTAGCCGAAACAGAAACAAAGTATGAATAACAACATAAAAGAGTTTCCGAATAAATTTTGTTTTCCTTTTTTATTTATTTATTTTTTACGGGAGTAGTTGGAAATATTTTACTTGCTTGAAATTTATAATTTAAATATATTGCGGATTCAAACTCCATCCTAAGTATCTTGTTTCTTGTTTCTTCTTCTTCTTCTTCTTCTTCTTCTTTTTTTTTACACTGTGATCACCACTTATCAAGGCCCGGAAGCCACTCAGGGATAAGGGTTATGCAAGTACAGTGCGTTAGTGTGGAGATTTGATGAAGTGTTTACTTAAGGGGGTGGTTCATTAGGAATTTGTTAACATTGGACTTGAAGACATCCAAGTTGTAGTCAGGTGGGAAGCAGGCAGACGGAACAGAGTTCCACAGGCGTGCAGTTCTAAGAAAGAACCTTTGTTCATGGGATCCGCGTTTTGATTTAGGCACAGATATAGAGTGGGGGAAATTTTTCACAGTGGATTCAGCTAGACGGGTGTTTTTCGTGAAAGGTTGGCGAGGGGGGGACCAGAGATTGAAGTTCAGACGAGCACCTGCCATGGAAATAACTTCTTCTTTCTTTCTTTCTTTCTTTCTTTCTTTCTTGCCTTTTACGTTTTCAATTTGGAGAAGGAAAAATCAGCGTAAAGTAAAAGTCAGTAATAAAGAAAATAAAATACGCATGAAGTTGCGCTCGAAAGCCAAAATACAACGCGATTTTACGAAAATAACTCCAATATATATATATATATATATATATATATATATATATATATATACACTAGCAGAGCTCCCAGCATTACCCGGTAGTAAAGTACGCTTGAATATTATATTTCCATTAATGCAGATTTCGTATCAATTATTATATTATATTGGATCCACTATATAGTAATACTTTAAGAAAAAAAAAAGTGAGTCGTGAGTCATCACCGAGAATCGAAACCTACACGTTTTGTTCTGATCTAAACGCAACCCTTCGGAGCTAAACGTTCAGCTGAGGGGCGAAACAGTTTGTAAGGTGCAGTGCGAGGATTGTCACATAGTATCACATCACGCACAGCTGTGTGTCACCTTCTGACCAAAAGTCATCCTTTCATTTGGGATAACATCTGTCACAGCTGACTCGAATGTATAAACTTCCCAATAATTTGGAATATTTGTTTTAGTGTTATCAATTTCACAAACAACAAACGAACAGGTGGCCATTTTGAAAGCATTTGAATTAGCTGAATATGTTTTAAATTTCATGCATTTGATGTACGAATATAGTTAATAATCTTACTAAAATGGGGATTTTGTGTCTGTATTTCTATAGCCTTATCACAAGATATTAATTAAAAAAAAAACATTGTGCAAATATCATCGGAAGTTGTACTGTGCCACTCAAAGGGAAACATGATGTAGAAGTAATTAGAGTTTTTAGTTATCTGAGAAGAATGTATTAATTAACAGAGTCGCAGTTGCTGATTTTTTCAATCAGAGTAGATGTTATAATAGAAAACGTTCGCACCGCTCTAACGTGAAAGAGGACGCCTGAAAAAAAAGATAGAAAAGAAAGAGTTTGACACATCAGCATCGAAGACAAAGATTCAATTCCCGATTCGTATACAATTTCCTATACATATTTTTTAAACGCCTTTACATAAAAATCCCATGTAATATACGTATATATTTTCGCAAACAAAAAATATCGCTTATGTCGGATGTTCGACAAATTTTTGTTTCATCGATAGTTCAAAAATTAGTTTTTCATACAAGGAATAGACGATTTAGATAAAATAAATTGAAAGAATCCTTTTTGCTATCAGAAAATAAACATGTTTTTAATCATTCGATACTTTGAAATGTTCGGATTTTCCTGATTTCCAATTTCGATTTCAATATATATATATATATATATATATATATATATATATATATATATATATATATATATATATATATATATATATAAGTAAATTTTTGGTACAACAAAATGGAAGGAGAAATTTCAGAGGAAACATAATTTAATTTAAATACCAAAAAACAAGAAATGGGCAGGTGAAATTAAAATTTCCTTAAGGCCTTATCGTCTGACCCTCTAAGAGGAAACGTCAGAATGATAAATTAAAAACTAAGAAAACGAATGAGGGAAGAGGGGAATTTTGGTTTCAGTTGGAAGAACAGTGAAAAAAAAAAATTCTCACTGTTCAGGTGGTTTTAAATCAATGAATATCTCCAACTGATGTTTCAGAATCTTTTGTCTACACAGGCTAGGTCGAGAGTTGTTAATAACTAACGCCTCAATGATATTGAGATGATAGTTCGACCTAGCACTGTATAAAACAGAAAACCACCCATCGGAATATTGATCGGCACACCTATTTATACTCAACAGGTGATTGCCAATGGCGGACTCATGAGCTTGGGAGTGCCCGGATGTTCTCGAAACCTGGTGTAGTCGAATATCCCGAGGGATATGTTGGGATATTCTCATTTCTAATCTTTGGGATGTTTTGCCAACGTAGTCAGCTCCACACTGACAAACGAATTTATAAACAACAGAGTTCTTTTGAATGGTTGGCAAAACATCTTTACGAAAAGAAGAGAAAAAGGTTCGAGTTGTGTAAACTACTCTAAGCATAGTAGCTGGAAAACAACGTTGAGTAGCAGAAGAAATCCTTTTAACAATATGAAGGCCATCAGGACCCAACCATGGTAATTTTAGATAAATGGGACAACGTGATGGACCAATATGTTTACCACTATTAAATGTAGTAATTTTACGTTCAATAGTAGATTTTATTATATTAATGGGATATCCATTATTAAGAAAAATATTTATGATTTCACCAAGTTACGTATCAAGACGGTTTGGTGAACAAATCATAAGTGCACGATGCGTAAGAGCGCTAATGAGGTTTATTTTTCTAGACTGAGGGGCAAAAGAAAACCAATTAAGATAGAGCCCTGTAAATGTAGGTTTTCTATAAACAGAGGTCTCAAACGTAGTACCAACTTTAGAAACACGAACGTCGAGGAATGGGAGAGAGCTACAGTCTTCAACCTCCATAGTAAATTGTAAAGATGGATGCAGGTTACAAAGAAGACGAAGAAACTGTTCAGCGTCGCTCCGAGAGGGAAAGCATGCAAAAGTATCATCAACGTAGCGTGTGTAGAATGCTGGCTTAGTAATTTTTGAAAATAATTCGTTTTCCAAAAATCCAACGAAAATGTTGGCTAACGAAGGACCAAGAGGGCTACCCATAGATATCCCATCAATTTGACGGTACATAATGTTGTTGAAACTAAAGGAGACTGATTTAGTAGCAAGTTCCATCAGTTCAACGAAAATTCGTTCAACGAATATATATATATATATATATATATATATATATATATATATATATACTAGAAGAGCTCCCAGCATTACCCGGTAGTAAAGCACGCTTGAATATGATATTTCGATTAATGCAGATTTCGTATCAATTATTATATTATATTGGATCCACTATGTAGTAATACTTTAAGAAAAAAAAAAGTGAGTCCTGAGCCATCACCGACAATCGAAACCTACACGTTTAGCTTACGATTTATTTTTTTCTCTGTTGCTAATGACTGGGCCATGAAGACATGTTTGCTGCCAGGCTAAAAATTAAAATATGAACCAATAGCTACTACGTTATGCATGCATATACATAATGCTCGTGTTTCACTTGGATTTAAATACCTTATATATGAAGTAGACCAAAAACTGAAGGAGGAGTTTGGTAGGCAAAATTTTAAAAACAAAAATATATACGTATGCATAAACATATATGGAAAGAGCTTTATGTTCACTATTTTTACGCAAATAGTACGCAGTATAAATCATGTAGAATATCTGCCGGAATATAATTACACGTAATAGTTAACTAAAGATAATCATCCCATAAGAAAACCGAAAAAAACTAATAGGGAATTAATTAAAATGGGTGTTTAAAAGAATATGCAAATTAGCTAAATCTTTTGCTAGTGAATGCAATTCCACGAACCGTATATAAGAAATTTGTGGGTTTTTAATAAATAGAAAATATGAGTTTTGAATATGAATGCCAAACTCTCAAGTTATCAGAAGTATATATATTTAACAGTAAACACCTTATGATTCCGGAAATAAAATTAGGACTAGAGTGAATTTTTGAAAACAAATTAATCCAGTTATTGCGTGAGATTTATTTGCTTACTATGAAAATAATTTTCCAACGAAGATCTTACACGTATTTAAAATATAATTTTACAGGTTGAAGCACTTCCAAATCTTCTCTTTCTCCTTGTCTCTTTCTCACCCCCCCCACACACACATGTGTATAGATGCCGTGGATCTGCGAGAGAAAAAAAATCAAAACACATTTTTCTATAAAGAACAATAAAACCAGAACGTTAAATAGGATCTAAAAATGGTTATTCATGAAGGAAAAAGGTGAATTTGTAATTGAAGGCGGGAAATAATAAACAAGCCATGTGGATGAAGGTTGGGTGGCTTAAACACTCATGTTGACGCACGTGCAAGCTTAGAAAAACATATGAACACTCCCACGCACGTTTAACCAAATTGACCCGCTGGTTTCTAACCTTTGCAAAAGTAAAATACAAGACCACCATCACCACCACCAATAATAATAATAATAATAATAATAATAATAATAATAATAATAATAATAATAATAATAATAATAGGTGTGTCAGAAACTGACCTCACGAATGCGTGAAACATATTGAATAATTCGACCCCCTGTATTTCCAAGCTTATAACTACTCGAGAAATGTAATTCAAACCCTAATTATTTTTCAATTCAAGGAGCAAGGACCAAGGTTTCATTAAAAAGAACAAAAACAGAAAACAACGTGTTTAAAAAAAAAAGGTTTTAAAGTTTGGACTTTACAGGTAAATTTGTAAAAACATTTCTTTTTTTTGTTTTACATTTGAATATATTATTTATTGATCTTTTATATTCAATTTGTGATATATAAAACTTTAGTGAGTAAATTAATTATTTACTTTTTAACAGACATTTCAAAATGAGGGACGTGAATAATTCGACCCCCTGTCTTTCGAAAAATGTAATTGAAACCCTAATCTTTTTATCAAATAAAGGAGCAAGAACCAAGGTTTCATTTAAACACACACATACACACACAAAAAAAATAATAAAATAAACAACGTGATTTAAAAAAAAAATGTTTTAAACTTCGGATTTTACAGGTAAATTTCTAAAAAAAACACTACATTTTTGTTTTAAATTTGAATATATTATTTATTGATCTTTTATGTTCAATTTGTGATATAAAAAAACTTTGGTGAGTAAATTAATTATTTTGTTTTTACTAGACATGGGTGGGGGGCGTCAATTAAAAAAAACGTTTGTCTAAAATATTATATGCAGTTTATTGGAAAGAGCATAAAATTTCACATTGACCCTGAAAAGATCATGAAAATTGAATCAATAGAAAAATTTTGATAGATTTTTAAAGTTTAAAAATTGAAAAATACTTAACCCATAAAAATTAATTGATTTCATTACTGTTTTACTGTTTTTTAAAAAAACATATTTCTATTACTTTTTATACAACGTTAATAGTTTATTTTGGAAGTATAATCCATAAAGAAAATAAACAACCCACTTTTAAAAGAAAAATTGCGAGTTTTTTATATTTTATTCGCAGCTTCGTGTTAGGGTTGTCAAAAATCCCCCCCCCCCAAATTCTGATGAACCTAATTAGCAATGACCATGTTTAGTCTCGAAAGTACATAGATACCCATTGTAAGTAAAGTTGCGCATAAAGTTGCGCATAAAGTTGCGTAATCCACATCCACACTCTTCCTAAATGGGCACTGGTAGGATCCAGGGGCAGGAAGTAGTACAGGTCAAATGAAAACAATGCCAACATAAGCGGGAAGCACACACCGCTCTTGGAATTTCATAATGGTCAACCATTTTTATACTGACCAGGAACACCATTGATAAAGGTCTTGAGCAAACAGGAACTGGTATGCCGACCTAAAAAAAGAAAAACTTAAAACTAAAAAGACAAACAAACAAACAAACAAACAAACAAAAAACAACAACAACAACAATAATCAGAATAATCAGAATAATGATAATAGCAATAATTATAATAACAATAATATTAACAATAATAACAATAATAAAATAATTATTATGTAATAATAATTACAATAACAATACTACTACCACTACTACTACTACTACTACTACTAATAATAATAATAAAAACCATAATAAAACTCACAATAATAAAAATAATATTAAATATAATAATAACAATAATACTCATAAAAATAACAATAATAATGATACTAAAAATAATAAAAATAATAACGGTAATAGCAAAAATAACCATAATAATAATAATAATAATAATAATAATAATAATAATAATAATAATAATAATAATAATAATAAATAACTAAAATAAAATAAATAACAGTACCAATATAAATATCAACAACAACAACAATAATAATAAATAATAATAATAATAATAGCAATAATATTATAAACATTATTATTAATAATAATAATAATAAATATAATAATTATGAAAACAAATATAATAATAATAATAATAATAATAATAATAATAATAATAATAATACTTATAGAATTATTAATAATGACAATAACAGCAATAAATATAATAATAATAACAATGATAATCATACCAATAATAAAAATAATATTCGAAAAAAGATTGTCAGAAATTGGAATCAGAGGAATAACTGCAAAAGTACAACGACTAACGATAATGAAAACGACTGAAATATTAAGGAAAACCCTTGAATGCGGAGAATAATACAAGACAATATAACGAATAAGAATTACAGGGAATGAAGAACACCGAAACTGCATATATACAAGTTCTACACCCCTATCATGCATCCCCCATTGTTTCATCACCGTTCCCCCCAATAAAAAAGTGATAGCAAAGGGCCGAGAAGGGCCAATAAGGACTGAAAGACTGAGGAGCGAAGCCAACCAGACCTCGGCTGGACTAGCGCAAAGAGAACATGGAACTTGGGGAGGCTGAATGCCACTCAAATTTCAGTATAAACCAATGGCAACTACCAGCGAGAAATCAATGGTAAGTGGCTGTTGCGATGATGCAAATTCATTTGAAAATGCTATCGAAGGAGGTGGAGAGAGTTGGACGTCTGGGGAGACTTGTTGTCACTCAGCTTCCAGAGAACATCACAGGTTTCCAATCAAATCGTTTGTTGACTTGTGTGAAAGCTCCATGTGAGCCAATAATAATAATAATAATAATAATAATAATAATAATAATAATAATAATAATAATAATAATAATAATATTAAAAATATAATAACAACAATAATAATATGCGGTTCAGATGGGAAATCCCCTTGGTCCTGCAGTAGCTGACATTTTTTAGGGATTTTACGAATGGCATTGTTTAATGATGTATTGAAGCCATCAATATATTTCAGACACGTCGACGATATCTTGGCAGTTTTTGCCTCTGAACATGAGGCGAAAACATTTTCAACAAAGTCCATACAACGTTATTATTTACTGTGGAGAACGAGAATGATGGTTGCTTGACTTTCTTGGACGTTTTAGTTGAACGCAATATTTATTTTGTTCTAACAGTCTACCGTAAGCCGACATTAATCGGCCTATATGAAACTGGCGTTCATTTGTGCCTACTTCCAAGAAAATTGGACTTATTCAGACGTTAGTGTATAAAGCCCTTAGAATTTGTTCTTCTGGTAAATTAGAACGGAAATTGGAGACCATCAAGGATATTTTCATTCAAAACGGTTATCCGGAGAATTTAATTGATTGTATTATTAAAAATAAAGTTAAAAAAATACAATTCTATCCCTCTTGGATTGGGGAGACCGGTCAGTGTTTGGGCAAATGAATCACTAAATCTGTGTCAAATTGTTTCCCGTCCGTTTCTCTACGTTTGGTCTTTGGTGTAAAGTCTGCATTTCCCCTAGTTGTTAATGGATGGTTTGCCTTAGATCACAAAAAGCAATGTAGTTTATGAATTTAATTGTCAGTGTGCTGATGACTATGTAGGTCGAACCTCCTAAAATTTGCAGTCTCAAATCAACCAACATGTTCCAGAAAAATAAGATTGGGCAAGCCTTGTCGCTATTATTCCCTTTCTTCCATCTTGGAATCTACAATTGACCAACACGTCCATGAAAATACAGCATGTGCCAATGTGTATAAGATGGAGATCATTTTGCATCTGCCTGACTCTCAAAATCACTTGCGGGTTTTTTGAGTCAGTCTCTATTCTTCTACGTAGACCGTTTCTCTGTCGACAGGAGTTCGTCAGATAATTAGACTTATTTGAGGATATATTTTAACTCTCTTCTTGCCCCACTTATACATATATTTTATATTATTGTATATATTTTATTCGTTTTCCAACCAGTTTTCCCCTTTCCCTCGGTAACATTTACACGTATACCCCATAAATCTGTTCTTGCGAGTTATTTTATTTATTTGTTTATTTTATGATCAACGATTAACTCCTGATGAGTCTGTTGATGAAAGGGACCCCTCGGGTTTTGTCAGCCATTTTGTTTAAGGCAATGCATAAGTTCTGTACCGTTAAACAGCTATATATATATATATATATATATATATATATATATATATATATATATATATATTGATTTTTTTAAATAGTTTGGAAAAGTCTGAATATTTACCACTTCTTTGAAGTTTTGAAAAAAACTTTAAAACTTTTGGATGACTCGGCGCGATAGGGATGGCAGGAGTAGAAAGTAGGAAGACCATTAGAGCACAAAAACCATAGGCTTTCTGCATCGAGCATGAGGATTTGCTGGCGAAGTTTGATGGTGAGAGGTGGACGGGTGAGTGGCGCCAAAACTACGAAATATGTAGATTGCTATAAGAGCACATTGCGGGGAGAGACGAGAAAAGAATTCGAGAAAGAAGTGGAGAGGTGGATAGAAGAGGGAATCCTGAAGCCTTGGTCAGGGGAGGAAAGAGATTTGCTGCCACTTATGGCAGTTGTTCAGTCTACCAAAACAAGGTTAGACCTGCACTGGACTTCAAGGAGCTAAATAAACACGTAGCCTGCCACGAGACGGAATCGATGTATGCGAAGATATTATGAAAAAATGGAAGGGGATGGAACAGCCCATTAAGATAATAGACTTGAAGACAGCCTATTTGCAGATAAATGTAGACGAAAAGCTTTAGCAGTACCAAGTGGTCAAGTACAAGGGACAGCTGTATTTCTGACCAGGTTGAGAGAAGACGTTATGTCTTTGCAGTCCTTGCACGGAGGCCGTCCTCCTACATAGAGCGCATACTATTCCTACATGATCACTCATCTCGTACTAACCAAGTTCAATGTTGCTGAATCTTGGTGATCCAACGAGAACTGGAATTAACGTGCCACATTTATATATATATATATATATATATATATATATATATATATATATATATATATATATATATATATATATATATATATAAGTAATGTGATTTATAATTTAAAAGTTTTAAAATTTTTAAAATTTAAAAATCAAAATTTAATTAAATTAAAAATCAGTTTCATAAGAAGGAACAACAACAAAGTCAATTATCTGTACGATCGTTTCGGAAATCCGTGCTTTTTATTTGTGGTATACATGAATTCACGTAGAATAATTATACATAGTTTTTTTGGTAAGCACGGTCTCCTCATCAGCAAATTTAGGAGGATTTCTATTGAATTGAAAAGACACCAAAAATAAACCTAGCATTAAAAGTAAGGCAGATGAATCTGAAAAATTGAAGTAAAAGGTTTGGATATAAAATTTATAAGAAAATTAATAAGGAAATTGGTATAGGTTAGAGATAGAAATGAGTAGAAAAAAATATATATTTTTGAATTTACATAATAAATTTGATTTAAAAATATATAGATATATAATTACCTTTTGGTTTTTCTTTTTTTGAAATCAGGAACTGTATTTAAAGTAGTCATTTAGATGTTTGCTATAGCTTTTTATTTTATTGAATGATGAATTTTAAAAGGGCGACGCTCGTGCAGTAAATTGTTTCCGTTAGCGTATTTTGATTTAGAGACGCTACAGTTAATATCTATCTATAGAGAGTTTTTTTTTTTTTTTTTTTTTTTTTTTTTTTTTTTTTTTGCAAGATTTTTAATTTAATTAAATTTTGATTTTTAAATTTTAAAAATTTTAAAACTTTTAAATTATAAATCACATTACTTAATATTGAATTAGCTCTAGGACATTTAACTATCGAGCTTATTATATATCTAAATTACAACGAGCATTTCCTGTATTTTAATTAAACTAGTAATTTCACTATTACATTAAAATACACTTAGCTCTTTAGACTATTATTCTAATCTCCTTTAAATTTATATATATATATATATATATATATATATATATATATATATATATAATTATGATCATATTTATTGGCAGGGTACATTAAATACCCCATTTTGTCTTAAAAATCCTTCAGAAGAGCGTTAAATCAAAGGAAATCACAAAGTATAATATATATTTTGAACTGCTCTTTCCAACTCAACAATCGAATTTCAAAAAACAATGAATAATAAAGAAATTACAAACGATATTTCAAAATTCCCTTGTCCAAAATTATTGGCACCGTAATTCTAATGATCGATTGTATAGCTTTTAGCCTTAATTACTTGCTTTAGTAGTTTTCCACTTTATCAATGTGGCGCTTTGCAAACTCTAGGTTTGCTTCCAGATGCACAGGTTTCAATAAGGGAGTCTTCCTCGGGCGACATGCTTTCAAACCAGCTCTCTTCAAAACTCTACCAAATTCTTCACGTTCTCTCCAAAGCTTCTCTATTCCTCTACCATCTCCCCAGCAGAAATCCTTGGGGTTTGGTTGACACGTCGAACTATTTTTCGGTCTGCTCTTGCGGACAGTAACCTTTTTCTCCCTCGACCTTCCAAATTGATGACGTGATCGTATGATTTGAACTTCTTTACGATGGCTCGAATGGTGGCTTTGGGAAGGTTTAGCTTCTTAGAAATCTTATCATAGCCATCCCCTTTGGAATGACACGCTATCACACGCTTCCTGAGGTCTTCGCTGTGTTGCTTCGTCTTAATCATAACGAAAATCCCTTGATTTAAATTAATTAAAAGCACAGCTGTCTAAAAATTATATGAAACAACTAAATTATAAAAATTAACATTAAATAAGCATAATAAGTCTACAAAAAGGTAACGAAACCATGTCAAACATGAAAGTGGTTGTAATTATACTGGTAATAGATAAAAATAATAAGCCGTGCCAATAATTTTGAACACGGTAATTTAGAAATTTCGGTTATAATTGCTTTAGTATTCAATCTTTTGAAATCCAACTATTGCATCAGAAATAGCAGTTCAAAATACATATGATACTACATAATAACCTTCGATTCTGACTATTTTTATGAGATTTTGTTAACAAAATATGATTTTTATTGGACCGTGCCAATAAATATGATCATAAATGTATATATAAACGTATGATAAAAACAGAGGTGGAAAGACCTAAAAACTCGACAACGTTTTGCCCATTTAGTACGGGCTTTTTAAAAAGTAAAAATGTAAAATGGCCACTGAGTTACTTCAGTAAGCATTTAAGATTTTTTACTCTTGAAAGAGCCTGCACAAAGCGGGCGAAGTATCGTCGACTTTTAGGGATTTTCTCCCTTCGTTTTCATCGTATCGTTGGGTTTTTATCCTATTATATCATATATCATTCAAACACGGTAGTGTTTGAATGATATATGGTTAAGTGGCAGTTTTACTCATTTAGAATTGTTTTAAAGTTTCACCTCTCACCCATTCTTCGACCAAATTTAAATCAATTATTACAGTTTATAGATCACCTTCTCAGCTATATTGGGAGAATTTTAAATTTTCATTCATTAAACAAAAGTTATGATGAATTTTCTGGTGTTCAAAATCATAAAAATTTGCAAGTAGGCGAGCGACGCTTTTTATGACTGGTTTCCATAGCAATCACGCCACTTCAGCGACTACTGTGGCTACTACTTCACTGCTGTCTCGAAAAGCGAAGTAACAAATGAAACAAATAGAATGAAAGCTTAAAAAGGAGATGATTGGGGGATTTATTTAAAGCAGACGAGTGCCGTACATTGTTATTTAATATGTGTTTATGAGGACCAAAAAATATGACTAAAATTAAACACAGAACAAGTGAATTCATTGGAAGTCTGAAAAATCATGGATTACATTAGAAAAATGCGAGCATGAAAAGTAATGTGGTTAAGCTAACATAATAGTATATAATAAATTCTTAATGCTGCAATATTTTAAGTTATAAATTTATTATAGTTTTTACTGGAATATATTGTCCTTTTCTTTTCCAGTTTTTACAATTAGTCCTTTTCTTTTCCAGTTTTAATAACTATTCCTTTACTTTTCCATGTTTAAGCTTAACCACATTACTTTTCATGCTCGCATTTTTTTTATTCTAATACATATATAGACATGTATATACATATATGTGTTTATACACCCACACATATATTTATTTATAAATATATTTACATAAATGATGAAAGGTCTATAATTCAAATTTCAAGATGTCCCCCTTACCGTTGTTTCTTTAAGCATGTTAAAATGTTTAATCTTGACAGCACCTGTTTCGTAGCGCAGAATAATTCATGCAATTATTATGTCAATTTTAAAATTTATTTCCCCCTAAACTTATCAGAAAAAAAGGAACTCATCAACTTTAAAAGAAATTAAAGGGATATTGGCATAATTACAAAATACGGAAATCGGAAGAGAAGTTGAAGTTCTGTTTTCTTGTAGTTACGCCATCTTTGAATAAAAAACTACTATTCATGAAATGAACATTACCAATAGAAATAATATCCTGAAATGTTTGTAAAATTACTAAAATTAGTAAGCAATGAAAAAAATATACACGTTTAAATATATATATATATATATATATATATATATATATATATATATATATATATATATATATATATATATATATAAGTTAGAAAAGCATTTCATCCAAGGAATGAAAATTGTTAAACAAAAAGTTTTTACTCTAGGCTTTAAAAATAAAGGTACAAGATTTAATTTGAAATTTATTTATCTTCAAAGTGCACTTTTATAAATTTTACAAAGTAAGGTATAAAATTTAATACCCTACTTTGTAAAATGTATAAAAGTGCACTTTGAAGACAATAAATTTCAGATTGAATCTTGTACCTTTATCTTTAAAGCCTAGAGTAAAAACATTTTGTTTAACGGTTTTCATGCCTTGGATGAAATGCTTTTCTAACTTGCATCGTATCTTTTTAAGATTATATTTTATTTAATTTATTAATTTGGAATTTAAAAAATGACCCTGGTTTTGCTTGTATTCATAAAAAAAACCTACTCTCTCTTTCAGTTTGTATTTCTCCTCAGACCACAACTCATTTTTGCAACCTCCTCTTTGTATTATTACAGGCCTGAATATTCTCTCTGTTTCAGTTTGTATTTCTTCTCACACCACAATTCTTTTTCAACTCTCTCTTTGTTATACATGTCTGAATAATAAGAAAATCTGAATTTTTTTAACAAACACTTTAAAATAACTTTTTAGATTAAATTATTTTTAACCTCTTTCAGAATAGAAAATCTTTACAATATTATAAGGAACATATTTCATAGAGGTTTCATTAAAAATATTCAGTACATAACGAGAAAAATAGAGATGAAAATTGCAAAATGATTGTATAACTGGTTACGGTCAATAGTAGTCCTCGCCAGCGAAAGTCTTTGTTATTATTATTATTATTATTATTATTATTATTATTATTATTATTATTATTATTATTATTATTTAAAACATTTTGTGTCCTGCTCTTTCGCGCGAGGACTATATATATATATATATGTATGTATATATATATATATATATATATATGTATATGTATATGTATATATATATATATATATATATTCTTATTTAATCGAATTTGACCATACATTTTCCTCCCCTTTCCTCGTTTCCTGCTTTTTAATCTCTGAACTTCTATAACCTGCCATCAACTGTTTAATAGCATTTTGATACAAGTATGATTAGTTGTATATTTATATTTTTTGTGCATTAAGCTGCAAACGTTTTTTGTATATTTTGCAAAACCCCTTCCTCTAATGTGAAGAATTGCATTTTTCGAAATTCAACGGAATAAGATCTTTCTACTACTTGTTCAAAACCAATTAGATTAATCTGACGATGAGCTCATTATTAGAAATAACAATTTTCATTAGGCGTAACATATAATTATTGTTAAGTAGAATTAAGTTCCCTGGGTAACCGGTAATGAAAAGAAAAAAATAATACTAACGTCTTTTACTTTCGTGAATCGCGGAATATTGGCAACTGGTAACTTTTCTAATGAGATATTAAAAATCCGACCATGCCTTACCATAATAATGGACGATGATACTGCAGAATAGTTTTATGTTTATAAAACAGAATTTTGCTACAAATTGGTCAAATTTGTGTATGTAAGGGCTACGGATTGCCACACATTCTGATTACAATTGTTTTTTGGCTGTTGTATTTAAGCAATATGATAAAATTACTTTGTAAAAGTGAATACTTGATCATTACATAAAACAATTCAAATCAACCAAAATATTATTACCTTTAAGTTTTCGATGACATTTTTTAAAAAAATTATTGATTAATTTTATTACATTATTTTTTTAACTTAATTTTTATTAAGTAAGTTTATATAAACACAACTTTTTGATTGTTACTTGATATATGTAAATTTGCCGTTACGTGATGTGTGTTAGACTTTGTATATAAGAACCAGAATGGCACGATAAAATTACTGACATGAAAAAAACATGATCCCATTTCCATTTGATCAACACCGGTTTTATTTTTTTGTTGTTGCAAACCATTTAATAGTTGGCCAATTGCGTACGAATCCCAAGATCGATTGAAGCCTTCTATAATGTCTTAAAGTGACACAGTGTTCAACGAGCGAGATTAGAGATGTGCCGCTGTATAAGTCATGATCTCTACCGATCCAAAATATGATAGCAGCACCATTGTTAGCAACCTCAAAATGCAGCGAGGATTGCCACAAGTAACAGGGACATACCCAGGATGATGAAGGTCACAGTCATGGTCTTTAGTGTGGTTTTGAATGAGGGCCACATCACGCCACATAACATCTTCGAAGTCAACTTGAAAGCCAACACTAAATTATACCTGGCTGTGCTTAACAGGGTGGTGATCTCCTCGTACAATGAGGTAGCTGCTGGCAGACCCTGGATGTGGTAGCATAACTCAGCGTCGACCCACAAATCTAAAGACACCCAGGCTTGTCTTCAGAAGGCGTGCTAAGACTTTGTACCTTTCTAGCACTGCCACCTTGCTTCCCCGAACTGAACCCGATGGAATACTTCGTTAGTTATACGTTGAGAACATAACAAACATGACCTCTCACTACACCAAAGCCAGTCTGATCACCATTCGCCGAGCTCATTCTTGTGGAAATGGCATGCTCTCACTTCCGGACATGTATAGCGGCGGTGATTTAGGTTGAAGGCGGTTACATTGAATAGATATCAGGTCTACTATATACCTAAGGTACCTGAATTGATTTTTTCAATAAAGGCTTTAAAATAATCTGTAGTCTTGTTTTCTTTAGAGCGAGACTTTTATCGTTACACGTTGTATAAGTTTAGCAACTTTCTATATTTTTAATGTATTTCGTTTTTATTAAAATAATTAAAGTTTCATAAAAAAAAACAATCTGCAAAGTAAACACGCCAACAAACAGGTTGAAATTTGCCGTCAATTGCTCAGCAATCCATTGAACGAGCATTTTTGGAAGCGCATTCTGACATCGGGCGGGAAATGGGTCTCTCTGGTTCAGCACAATCGAGACAGGCTATGGGTGCAGAAAGGACAAGAGACACCGTCGGTTCCAAAACTAAATCGATTCAGAAAGAGTCATATTGTGCATTAGGTAGAACTTTGAAGGCATCGCGCATTTTAAGTTGATTCCGAATGGTCTAGCTGAACTTCACTGTAAGCAACTGGAGCGGGCCTACGGAAAGTAGCCTACGTTGATCAATAGAAAGCGCCCTTAAATGCAGCAGGACAATGCCAAGCCACACATCGCGAGGAAGACCAAATACAAGTTTGAAGAGCTGGACAGCGTTGAGGTTATGCGACAAGCATCCTACTGTCCAGATTACGACCTTTTTCGTTCAATGCAACACTTTCTAAAAAGCTATCGATTCGACTCGTTTTATGAAGTCAAGGAAACGTGTCAAAAATCTTTAATACTAAGCCGGCTGAATGCTACTTTCGTGCAGATCGAGGACAGAAAGTTTTTGAAAATGATGGTCTTTATGTTGAGGATTAACCTTATTATTTTTTTCACTTGGCGAGTAAAATTCCAATTTTTTTGCAAGTGTTTACGAACTTTAGGAAAACTTCATATAATCGAGTCAATTGTCTATCGATTATTTCATATGATACTGTACGCAATATATAATCGTGACTTTATCAGTAATATAATAATATTGTGATTTGGATGCAATCAGCTAGAATCGAAACCGAAATCATAATTTAGTTGCAAAAAACGGAGACAGAGGCCGATAGAATGAGCTTTATAAATGAATTAGTTTTTATATTCATTGCTTATGATGGAGGTAAGAGATGGCTTATTATTTGTGAAATTATTTTCTTTGTATCGCACAATATGAAAACGTATTAAAAAAACATTTTTACTCGTGTTTCTACGTAATAAAAAATTGAAAGAATTTTCGTTACTGAAATGGGAATTTATTCTTGAAAAATTACGATTTGCTCTTAAAATCATTGAAACTAACAAAAAATGACGTTCTGTACATCAAAAACTATCTTTTATCAATTTATGTGACTTTTTGAGAAAAATATAAAAAAATAAAATGTAAAACAAATTCTGAGGATTGAAACATCAAATCTAATTTTAATAGCAGTTCAAACTAATAACAGCCCCAACAGGGTAAGCATTCTGAAAGCTTTCAAAATTAACAATATATTCTTTTATGTGCCAGGACATGCCAAGTAAATCAGAGAGATGTCATAGCTAAGATAATACATTCGCTGTACGCTGGTTAAATCGCATTTTCTTTCAATTTTGACTCCCTTGTAAAGTATTTTAATCGGCTACGGACCCATAAAAAACGACCCTGAGAAAATGCAATCGATTTGAGCCACTTCGGGCTCTTCTGCGGCCATTTATCGCAATAACCAAGTTGCTCCGAAATCCACACAGATGATTTGCTTATAGTGGTGACGGTTTTCTGTTTTGCGACTAACAATCTGCAAAATTATGTTATTTCTGTATATTTAGGAGAAGGAACGACAGGGTATGTCGGTTACATGAACCATGTAAGTTGTACAAAATAGTGATTTTATAAGTGTTTTAAGGTAAATATCTGAAGAGCACATGACTAAATATGCAGCAATAACAGTTTTGTAAACTTGTTAGTCGCAATACGGAATAATGTGGCAATGAATACTTTTTGAAATGTACAAAATAACCAAATGAGAAAACATGATATTCAGGACTAGGATAATTTTTATACTACACAATATATGCTCTAGAACCCAACAGAAAGTCATTCTTTGAGCTCGGAGTTTTTCAAAATTGACAAAAGTTATATAAAAAAGATCTTTTTCATTATAAAAAACTTTATTTACGAGAAAGGTTTTTAATCCATAATGATTGGTATATACAAACCGAGTACATTTCAAGTAAATGATTAACTTTACACACACACACACACACACACACACACACACACACACACACACACACACACACACACACACACACACATATATATAATCAAAATGATTGCTCTCAATCATATAACTGTAGGAATATAATTTTTTCTCAGTAACTGTAGTCTACCTATTCTTAGATGATATGCACTTTTTGAATCGAGATTTATTTTTAGAGAATTGGTAAAGCAAAGAATTATTACATCTCATGCCAACATTCTGACATGTTTAAACTTCCTTCATTTCCCGGAACGTTATTTATTTCGAAATAGAAATCCCATTTTTGCCACCAATATCTTCCTGCCAGTAGATTTGTGACACTGACATTGTTTTTTCTTCACTCTGTTCATAGGTCGAAAATTGGGCGCTAGTATTTAATTTGTTTTTCGCGATTGTTTACGTCCTGATCTGATTTTTTTTCAAAGCTTGCATGATTTCTTTTCTTGTAACACGTTTCTTTGTGACACGTCCCTTTGTACGAGACGTCACAACAGTTTGAAGCTGTATACATAGCGTCATCAACATATCGACGTATGGACTTATACGCATACGATCACATACATGTGTATGTTTGTGTAATTATATACACCGTTTTTCTTTCTTTTTTTTTACATGTGTATCATATTTTAACAATGGTACAATTACAGATACAAACATGTAGACCACTCCAGAGAAAATAGGTTCACACACACACACACACACACACACACACACACACACACACACACACATATATATATTGTGCCCAGAAAGTTGTTAGCTAGGACAAGTCATTGGTACCGTCGGTTTCAAACCCGATAATTAGAACCGTTTTAGATACCAATATCAACCCATCTTCAGCCAATACTCATCTGATGAGATGAGTATTGGCTTAAGAGAGCCTGATATGGGTATCTAAAACGGTCCTAACTATCGGGTTTGAAACCGACGGTACCAATGACTTGTCTCAGCTAACAACTTACTGGACACAAAATATAAATACGCTCTTATTTTCGGATGCCCCTCATAATTGAGCACGCAGCTGGATTTCTTTTTCTAAAAAAAAAACCCCTAATTATATATATATATATATATATATATATATATATATATATATATATATATATATATATTAGTGTTGTGACGATAATTTGGAATCAAGAATCGAAAGAATCGGACGTGTTTGGGGTATCGCACTCGGTACCGTAATTATAAGAATGTATGCCTATTTTCCGATGGCAATGACGATTCTTTTTATTGCTTTTATTCATGTGTTTTTGTTTAAAACTTAATTCTACACGGATGCTATTAATGATAAAATAATAATAATTTATTTTTAAACAACCAGTAAACCAAATATCTTTAGGTAACAACCATGACTGTATTTTATACATCTAATTACCTATGCCGGACTCTATTCAACCGCTCTTAAATCTGTTTCCAAGGAAATAGCGTCCCGCGCATCGTGCCTGTGTCATATTTCACTAGGAGTCATTTCCAGGTAGACAGATGCAAAGATAGATTAAAGTTAGCCCGACATTTGCAACTAAATATAAGTTCGTTTCATTGGAATTTTAAACCCACAGTATCGATGTTGTACTAATCTGTAATACAAACACACGCACGCACGCACACACACACACACACACACACATCTCTCTCTCTTTCTCTCTCTACTTTTATATATATAATATCCGTGACCCGTTGGGTCAGTATGTTATATTAGCTATGGAATTCATGTATGAAAGTGACACTTGTGACTTAAAGAAAATAGTTTTTTTTTTTGTTTTTTTTTTTACATAACAGAAACATTTCTATGAAAGTATATTAAAATGAAAAATCACGGACGGATCACTCAAATATGAAAAAAAAAATCCTCCTTATTCGTGTAAAGTTACCTATTTTTGCAAATAATCGCTCAAAATTAAACATGATTTTCCTACGAATCGAAAGCCGATGAAAGTCATTTAGCAGCATAAACGCACAGAAACCTAAAAAGGAAATAAAAGAATGAAATATTGGAATTCTTCAACCAAGTTATAAAAACTTAAAATCTTTAAAAAAAAAACTGAAGCAAAAAGAGAAAAATAAAACCTAAATAAATAAAATAAAATAAAACGAGTATTGAAAGAGATTAGTAAATGTGTCAACAAATTCACCGTTCTCACATAACTATTTTGTATCTAGAAATGTAAACAAAAATAAAAAATAAGGAATGAAGGAAGGAAGGAAGGAAGGACGGAAGAAAAAGGGACGCATAGAAAGTAGTAGTAGTCGTTGTCTTTACTACAATTATTCTTATGTTTGTCAACGGGTTAAAGTTGTCCAATTGTAAAAAAATAGCGACAGTCTAGTTGTAATTAAGAATAGTTACAAAACACCCCACTCTTCCCATTTTAAATAATAATTTCGAAATAATAACGTTAATATTTCAGTGCGCAGGTCCAAATCTGCAAAAGAAGCGATTTGACTTTATTTGTTTACATTGTTATGGGTTAATATTTATACACGCATGCGCAACCGGATGTCGTAAACCGGAAAATGGGTTACATCACTCGTTACATGCTCATTTAAGTTTTATAATATATATATATATATATATATATATATATATATATATATATATATATATATATATATATATATATATATATATACTAGCAGGATATAGCAGGATATAGTTTGGAGGTGTATGTTCAGAAAAAAAAATGGTAGTGGGCAGGTAGTCTCGGACCCATATTGCGCAGGAGAAAAAGAACGTGAAAAAAACAACAACAAAAAAAACGTGACATCTTTGCCGTTTACGTTCCTCGCCAAACTGGAAGTGGCAAAGGTTAAAATTAAGGCTAGTCAATCAAAAAGACTTTAGAAAATATCGGTGAAAAAAGCGAACGCTCCTTGTAGAAAAGTGGACAGTGTAGGGTGGAGGAATTCATGTTTTTAACAAAATTTTTGATATTCCAAACAATAAGTCAGGCTTCTAAACCATACCGACTTCGTGAAAATCTGTCACTTCTGTCTACAGTTCTAGGCATACATACATACATACATATACACATAATACATACATACATACATACATACATACATTAAAACAAACAGGTGAGATTTATATCATAGACTAGCCTGGGTTTCTCGGCGTTGTCTGGGTGTTTGGAGGTGTGTGTTTAGCAAAAAAAAAAAAAAGCAAAAAAAACAAAAAAAACAAAAAACAAAGTGGTAGTAGGCAGGTAGGCTCGAAACCGTGCCGCCAACGAGGAAAGGTACGTGAAAAAAATGTTACGTCTTTATTGTTGCGCCCATGGCCAAACTGGAAGTAGCGAAGGGTTAAATTAAGGCCAGTCAATCGAAAAGAGGGGATGATTTATTACAAGAGGGGGGCGGAACGTATGAGAAAAGGTTGACTTTGAATTGAATGAGATATAAATTTGTGAATTTTTACACTTTCATAGGAAATAACGTCTGGCGTCAATTCGTCTTTGATTCTGTCTTTATTACTTACCTGTAGACTTAGGAATTCCTGTGGCAGCTAAGGCAGTCAATTCACCGTTTTCAGCCTGAAGGCAAATCCATCTCCCAATCACATGTCTGTAAAATAAAATTAAGATTGTTTGAGGCGGATACAGAATCCATAAAATCGTGACTACAAATAAAAAATGATTCTGGCTTTCTGGAATCTTTGGGTAGTTTATTTGTCACAGAAATGTTCCACTGCTCAGAGCGACGCGAAAAATGGAAAATTTGTATTTTTATATATTATTCAAAGACATTTAAATTGTGTTTTATTAATTAAAAATTAATTACTAACGTATTCCCAAAACGCATAATTTCAACTTCTCCATCCACTTCGCCACGGGCCCCGGAGGCCGATCAAGGTTGGACCTTTTGGTCTTATAAATCCACGTTTTTTTATTATATGATCTTCCATGGTCGGGTCCGCATCGAATGGTATATATATATATATATATATATATATATATATATATATATATATATATATATATATATATATATATATATATATATAAATTTTGAAATATGAAGATATAAAAAATACAACCACCGTATTAAATTCAAGAGAGGAACTAATCTTCACATGCAGTCATAAACGTTGGTTTAAATTTAATAAATATAAACCACCTTAAATCATTAAAAATTACTTATTAATAAAAATAGATTATAATACTTTTTGCATTATTCTGTAATAAATTAAGTTAGAGTAATTATCTCCCTTGCATTCTTTAATTTAAAAAAATATGACCCCCTTGCATTATTTAATTATACAAATAACATTATCCTCCCCTTTCTTTCGAATTTTAAATCTTGGCGTTTTTTAATCAAAAGTATGCTAACGGATATAAAATATTCCACAAGCGTTCCTTTCGAAAATTTATCATTTCATAAGCTGAAAAGCTATAACAAGCATCTATATGAGTAC